>NC_143066.1:4785217-5089021 GCF_052426305.1 Pelodiscus sinensis
GTTCTGGGAGAGGGCAGGATTCCACAGTGGCTGAGAGGAGAGGAATCTGCCAAGTGGCAGCTGAACTGTTCTATGGTTCCTGCAGCTGTAGAGCTTGGGAAAGTTGTGTGGGAGGCACCAATGGCTGGTGGATCTGTGTAGCAGCAGACTCACTGGCTCCACCCCTGCTTCTCTGCTGCCAACCCATACACCCCACTGTACAGGGATGCAGATGGATTTAGTCCCTGCAGCTCTGTACTCTGCAATATCCAGAGTGCAAACTCCTTCATAGCTCACCAAATCCAGTTCCCCTCCTCCCATTGTAGCAGAGCCACTCGGAATTCACGATATCCACGGCCCTCCCTTGCTGTGGAAGGGGTGGGAGTTGGAGGGCATGTTTGTCTCTTGGTCAATTGTGCAATACTGCATAGGGATAAGAGATGGGGGAGAATTTATCCTGAACCCCACAAACAATTAGTTTGCTTCTTTGAAGCATGAGATTGAATTACCCTTATTATTAACTTAGCTTGCAGAGCTGCAAATTCTGTTAGTAGTAATACAGTTATTCAGCCGTTTTTAAAAACCCAGCCACAGATTGACTTTTTGACTTCCTGCAGCAGTAGCATCCATACACTAATTAAAACAGTATGTCCACTTAGTAAGTTCCAGATATACTGCCCTTTCACTTCATGAAGTATCTTGTTCTTGATACTGTTATAGAAGAAGTATGATGAAAGGGCTGATTGGTTTTCAGTCTGCTCTTACTTTCCCTATATTTACTGATTTGTGCACACTATTAATATTCTTTTAAAGTACTATTAATGTTCGAATTGTGAAACAGAAATCAGGCTAGCCTAGAATTCATTAAAACTAAAGAACAACCATATGTAATTTCAAGAAGCATCGATCAAGCAGATCAAAAATTCCGAGTCAGAAGTCATTATGGAATCAGAAATCACTCAGCGAAACCATTGTAGTGTAAGTGATATAAAAACCAAGAAAACTCATTAAAAGAAAAAGTCGTAGTTAAATCTTACATACTTCTGGTCCCTGGTTGATGGAACTATATGGCACAGAATGACAGCAATAGGTTGTGTTATAATGATGTATTTGGCATCCGAATCTTTGCATACTCTGGCACTTTATTTGGCAAAATTGTTGTCAGTCAGGGGTGTGAAAAATTATGGTTTAATTATGCCAGTGAGAGAGCTCTTAGAGCAGCTACTCAGGAGACCTAACAGCGGTACAGCACCATTGATACAGCACCAGTGGTACAGCTGTGCCTCTGTAACATCCTACCAAAGTGGCTATAAATAGTAACTTTTCATTTAATTTCATTTCACATAGACTTTTCACAGGAGTGAGTCCATAAAAGAAAACAGGGACTTGAGTTTCTAGTGGCTAAATAATCCTCAGATTATTGGTTGTATAGAAATAACAATTTTTATATTATAATTCTTCTGTGAATGTGAACTACAAGTTTAAGTTCTTACGTACAAGCCATTCTCTGAGTCCTGTTTTGCAAACATATGGTACGTTGTTTATTAGTATGAATTACCATACTTTGTTTTGTATTTTTCTGAATAATGCATGAAGAGCCTCATGGTCCTTTAATGAGGCATTCTAACATCCAGACACCAGTGGGCCAAATTCTGAGTCATGCACTTTCAAAGCCACCAGAGTGAGGTCAGGCACTGGGTTTAAGGAGAGAAAAAAATCTTGAGCGGGAAGAGTCCCCCATCTCTGCCCAGGAGTGGTTACACAGAGCCTCTGTGACTATTGAGCTCCACACACACACACGTTGATTCAAAGGTGTAGCCAGATGTTTGATTGTAGTTGCGATTCATTCTTAAAAATGTTCAAAGACTCAGTGTCACGGGGTGGGTCCATCCAGTCCCCTCTCAGGAGCAGGGTACTAGGACTCGAAGGCCTACCAAAGAGTGCTCTACCCCGTGTGCTTCTCAATCCTTGTGGCTCGGGGCCAATAACTACACCCCATCCCCAATGAGTCAGCCAGCTCAGATAATTACCAAATTGGATAATCAGGAGAATGGGTGAGGTTTGGGCTGTCAGTTCCAGGGGTGGTGGGGTTTGGGTTGTCCATCCCAGGCAGTGGGGCTGACAGCTTGAGCTATGCCACCCTGTCCGGTCAATACAGATAATGGAAGCTCAGATAAACCAGTTCTACTGTACCTGCAAGAGTGAATAACCCTGACTCCAGGTAGAGTGCTTTTAAATGTTTGCGTTGTCTCTGACAGAGACATAATAATGTTAACTTTAAATGCTAGCTGTGGTGGTGAATGTTTCATGGGGCTATGGGAAGTACAGCTGTGACTAGTAATTTCCCATTAATATTAATTTGAATGATAACATTTCTTTAAACAGTGCAAACTGACCTGAGGTTTACACTCCAGAATCATAACTTCATTCATATAAATGTCACACATCAAGCCAATATAACTTGAAAACTAGCACAGTAATGCTGTAATACATCAAGGGAACAGCAAATGAGCTGTTATTGAGTTATTACAATTCATACCTTCCCCAGAACTGGAGAGAAAAGAAAGTAAATAAGCAGGTAAGTTGTAGTAAGCTATTGTGAAGGTTCCTGATCTCTCCTATTATTTCACACAGTAGGTCAGACCATCGGGATTGCACTGACTTGAGGAGTGACTTTTAAAGAGCTGTGGTCCCATGTGTGACAAGACTGTTAGGTGCTTGTGAAAATATCGGTCTTGGGGTTTTACTTTTCCTTTGCTAGCTGTGGTTGGGTGCCAGGTCTTGGCCCTGCGAGCTTCTCAGTCCCTGGCAATGCGAGAGATCATTTCTTCCTCTGAGCTCACCACCTGCATTGGATGCCTAGTGCAAAAAATACTTATTTTCCCTCATAGGCAATACTGGCCAGATGCTTTCCCTTGCAGCCTGAGGAAATACCTGTATTTGGGCCCCTGCGGCCCAGTTAGAACATACCAGCAGGAGCTTTTGCTTGTCTCGCTCGATGCGAACTAGCATTGAGACATGGAGGCGCATCTTCAGCTCAGAGGGCAACAGAGAATCTTTAGATCAGCCTGAGCTACTGCAGCAGCAGCACAAGTCCTCAGCCAAAGAAGCTATGGGCCCAGCCTTAGAGCTGCTGTCTGCCCCAGCCGCTGAATAGAATGAGCCCATGCTCAGTGCACGCCAGGGAGTGGAGAGGCAGTAGGACTGTAGGCCTGTTCTAAAGGAAAAGCAGCAGATGTGTGGGTGCAGGTCCGGTTCCAGGTATATTATCTGAGTTCTGAAAAGAGGTATATTTGCTGAGCCGGCTGCATAGTTAATTCGCGTGTTCAGACAGTCTCTGACTGCCATTTTTGCCCTGTTTTTAAAAGCTCCTTTATTGTGAAATGTCATAGGCACATCAGTAGAGTCCAAAGTCTGATCTTGGATTTGTGTGGGTGAGCTGGAGTGGTGGTCTGGACTGTATAAATTCCTCCATGAAACATACTGAAATGAAGCAGGATTACACAGCTTGGGATGATTCAGTGTGCTTCACTCCACAGAAGAACGCTATAAATAGTTTCTACAAATAGAATCAGTTCTACACTATTTTCTATGGCAGGGCAAGATGCTCTCCGGTTGGTAGACATGGAACTCAATGTCCTGTGTGGGTCATTAGCAGTGGGGATCACACCTGGCCCCTCTGCATCTCAAAACATGAGCTACTTTGGCTGCAGTGAAAAGTCCAAGTTTGCTCATTCATTGGCTGTACAGACTAAATCTCTCTGGCCTGGCTGGTAGTGTAAGCGATGGTTAAGTTTAACACTGAGCTCCAGTGCTCACATTTACATTGAGCATCCTTTTTGGGTTGCTTGAATTTGTTTTCGAATGTCTTGTCTCATGGCTCCACATTTTAAACATGAATTTATCTAAATGCAATCTGACAATCACACGGTCATATGCACTAGTGCTTTTCCATTTTCTGTCTCTCTGCTTTTGTCCTGGTGGGAGGGGGAATAAATGCCAATTAATGCAGCCACTGAGCGGTTACTCTAAATGCACAAAAGTGTGGAAATTCATAGGTATGGGTTCCCTCAATAATTATAGCTTGGATGCAGTACATGGACTGTGAATGTTAAGGGCCGAATCTTGATGCCCCCCATATAGGAAAAACAGAACTTCAAGAAAATAAGAAAAGCAAAAGCTGGTCATTTTCAGATGCTCCTCCGCCTAGAGTGGTGTTGATCTACTACGTAGAGATTTAAAATCCTGGTTAATTGGTTAAACCGGTTAAACATTGTTTAACCAGTTCACCGATTAAAGGGGGGGCTGGTTGGAGCAGGCTTTGCCTATGATGGGCCTTATGTGGCTAGAGCATCTCCCTGTTCGCAGTGGGTGGGGAGAAACTGGTAAGCCTCGTCCATTAAGGTTGAGGCTTACTGGTTAACCATTCATATCCCTACTACAAATGTATGTTGAATGTTTATAATAATCCTTACTGATGGATCCAGAGAACCTGCTGGAACAACTTGCATAAGCTTTGGAGAGGTGACTGTAACTGAGCTTTGCATTTGTGGCAGATGCTCATTCATTTGAAATCACATTCTCCAAACTACAAGGCTACGTCTACACTGGCATGAATTTCCGAAAATGCTTTTAACGGAAAAGTTTTCCATTAAAAGCATTTTTGGAAAAGCACGTCTAGATTGGCAGGATGCTTTTCCGCAAAAGCACTTTTTGCAGAAAAGCGTCCGTGGCCAATCTAGACGCGGTTTTCCACAAAAAAGCCCCGATCGCCATTTTTGCAATCGGGGCTTTTTTGCGGAAAACAGTACTATGCTGTCTACACTGGCCCTTTCGCGCAAAAGTCTTTCAGAAAAAGACTTTTGCCTGAATGGGAGCAGCATAGTATTTTCGAAAAAGCACTGATGATTTTACAGGAGATCGTCAGTGCTTTTCCGGAAATTCAAGCGGCCAGTGTAGACAGCTGGCAAGTTTTTCCGCAAAACTTGCCAGTCTAGACACAGCCCAAGAGTTTAACTTAATTTCAGAGATTTTTTTTTTCTGTACATAAACTCATCAGGAAGCCATGTCATCGTGATAGCAGTGTTTTGACTGCTGATGCCTCCGTAGAGTTCATGAGATATACTTTCTGGTGTATTTTTTACCTAAAAATCCTGACTAATTCTACCAAGCAGTATTAAGCTGATTTGCTGATTGTTCCGCAGTATCTACACAATGCAGCCACATTTGATATGGAAACAGAGCTTTTTTCATGTACAGTTTCAACAAACATTTCCAGGAAAGTGAAAGCTGTTACAAATTGGTTTGCACGAGAGAGGAAAGCACAGTAGTAATGCAGAAATGCCATGCTGTATGCAAGCAGTGCCTAGCTTGCTGTTTCCTGAGGCGATATGACCTGTTGAGAATATGATTCAAAATATTTTTAAAAGCCTAGAAGTCATGATAAAAGAACATGCTGTCAAGTGCTCATCTATCTCCAGAGTGGCAGTTAATTAATGGCCATTATTTAACTACGTGAGCTGTACAAATTTTAACCTCCTACCACATCTCTGTTAATGCTAGCACTCCCCTGAAAACACTGTTCCTTCAGGGTATGTCTACACTACCCCCCTAGCTCGAACTAGGGGGGGTAATGTAGTCATACGGAGTTGCAAATGAAGCCCGGGATTTGAATTTCCCGGGCTTCATTTGCATAAAGCCGGCCGGCGCCATTTTTAAATGCCGGCTAGTTCAGACTGCGTGCCGCGCGGCTACACGCGGCACGAACTAGCTAGTTCGGATTAGGAAGCCTAATCCAAACTAGCTAGTTCGTGCCGTGTGTAGCTGCGTGGCACGCAGTCCGAACTAGCCGGCATTTAAAAATGGCGCCAGCCGGCTTCATGCAAATGAAGCCCGGGAAATTCAAATCCCGGGCTTCATTTGCAACTCCGTATGACTACATTACCCCCCCTAGTTCGAGCTAGGGGAGTAGTGTAGACTTACCCTCAGCTAGTGCCTCTGTCCACAGAAGACACTGTGTTATGAATCACTGGACTCCCCATATTTGTTTCCTCTGTGCATTTGATTGGAAATCATCCTTTCTCAAACTGTCATGAGCATGCTCATTTGGGGCTTCTCATCTTGTAATGTGCAAGTAACGGACGCTACTGAAAGAAGCAAAATGACAGCTGAAGGAAGAGTATGCAAATCTCCTATCAGTAATCTGTTAGCTCACCACAGAGCTTCGATTTGTTAGTAATTTGTCACCTCATTCCCTATGATTAATGGATTCATCTTCACACTCTAAATCCATCTTAGTTTCCTTGCTTTTATTTGACTTAGTATTTATAATGTAAATGTTATTCTGTAATGGAATAATCTCAGTCCCTCAGAGCACAATAGATGCTGTGGGGTTGAGGGGTTTATTTTTTTCTAGAGGTGCTGAACATCTGCAGCTGCTGTTAATTTGTATAAGACTTATGGTGGCTGGCCATCTCTGAGAACTAACCCATTACAGTTCCTTTCAAACCCAGAGGCAGCGTACATCCTTAATATTGCATTCTCTTGCATGTTACCTAAACGTACGTAGCACATTCTGGAGTCAGGTGCCACCCAGTTTTCCTTTTTCATCTCAGTGCTGCTTCGGTCTCCCTTGCTGAATGAGTGGCAGCACTCTATTATGAAAGAAATCTCATCCTGTGCATATATTATGGGATGATCTTTATTGCTTTGTTCTATACAAAGCAATAAACAGCTGCTGGGATTGATTAATAGTCGAAGTGGAGCTGAGGCATTTAAATCCCTCTTCAAAGCTGTTTATTTTGAGTATACTACAAAGCAGGAGAAATTATTGCCATTCTTCAGCTAATCATAAGAAGAAACAGGGATAATTGTGTTCCTGTGTAGAGGTTAGCAAGTGCACAGGTAGGGAAACACATCCCTGGGACAGTACGGGGATAATGAGGAAATCCGAGGGAGTAATGAAAGGGAGTGGCCTGTTCCTAGGCATATAGAAATTCTAGGCACTTGCCCTAACAACTAAGTTAAGAAAGCAGGTTCTGTTCCTCTACTTCAGGAGGCAATAGGGAACCCGTGGGGTGTCTGTGGTTCGCAGGCGGACCGCCGGACACTTTATTTACCTGTGCATCTGCAGGTACAGCCGCTCCCCACTCCCAGTGACTGTGATTTCTGTTCCCAGCCAATAGGAGCTGGACTGGGACGTGGATTCCTGCAGCTCTCATTGGTCAGGAACAGCGATCCACAGCCAGCTGGAGCTATGATATGATAGAGGTCTATAAAACCATGAGTGGTGTGGAGAAAGTGAATAAGGAAAAGTTATTTACTTGTTCCCATAATATAAGAACTAGAGGCCACCGAATGAAATTAATGGGCAGCAGGTTTAAAACAAATAAAAGGAAGTTCTTCTTCACACAGCGCAGAGTCAACCTGTGGAACCCCTTGCCGGAGGAGGTTCTGAAGGCTAGGACTATAACAGGGTTTAAAAAAGAACTAGATAAATTCATGAAGATTAGGATGGGTAAGGAACGGTGTCCCTGGCCTCTGTTTGTCAGAGGGTGGAGATGGATGGCAGGAGAGAGATGGCTTGATCATTACCTGTTCGATCCACTCCCTCTGGGGCACCTGGCATTGGCCACTGTCGGCAGACAGGACACTGGGCTGGACGGACCTTTGGTCTGACCCATTATCGCCGTTCTTATGTTGTTATGAGCTGCAGGACACACAGGTAAATGAAGTGTCTGGCAGCCTGCTAGGGGCTAACTCTGGTTATTGCCCACCCCTGCTCTGCTATCTCTCCAACTCTTACCCAGTCTTCTCCCCTTCCTCATCCTCCCTGATGTCCCCATATCTCTTTCTCTCCCTTCCACTGTGGGGAAGGGGAAACGTGTCCGCTGGCCAGCTGGCCGGTTCCTGCAGACCAAACTCTCGGGGATGTGATCCAAAGGTACAAAGTTTAAGTGTTCCAAGCATTCAACAGTCACGTCAGTCCCCCCGCCCCTTTGCAAAATCATGAGATGTTTTTTGCGGGGGACAATGTGGGATTCTTTTTATTTTCCTTCTTGTTACTGACCCTTTTGGTCACACTTGCTTTTCATGCTCATGCTTGTATTTGCACACGCGAGAGCTAGACACCTCATTTGTAAGAAATTTCTTTTAATGAAAGCTGATCTGCTCCTGCAATCAGTTGCTTCCAGCAGCTGAGGCGTTAAGAAAAATGCCCTGAGATTTGTGCTAAAATCACAAGAACTGGCTGGCTAGACCTCTTCTGTAGCCACCAATTTTAAGCATGGGCTTCTGGAGTGTAGCTCCATCAGATGGCCTCAGTCTTCTCTCTGAGTCATGCTGCTCCTGCCATGAAGCCGCCTGTTCTGTCCCTTGTTGTGGGCTGAGATAAGAGAATGGCGAGCTGAAACTGACAGGCTCCTGGAGTAGAAAGCCACTGTTGATAAGGCAGACATAGTCCAAAGTAGCTGTTACTCATTTTCTGCCTGTGACCTGCTTGGTAATTGCAAAAGACAATACAATATTTGTTATCTGGCATGTGGAGGAGACGGGGGGAGGGTGCTAGTCAGTCAGATATACTGGTTCACTAAGAGTTAACCAGAGTAAGTGGGGGAGGGGATGAAGGTGCTAGCTGGGGGGTTTCTGGGAGCTGTGAAGCCAGCACTCGGGTGGGGTGGGGTAGTGCATGGCTCTACCCTGTGGCTGTTCCTCTGCCTAAGAACTTCAGGTACATGTCGCCGCTTCCAGGGAGCCATGTAGAGCCAGGCAGGGAGTCTGCTTGCCTCACGCCAGCCACATGATAAAACCGGACTCCCTACGGTCAGAAATGCCAGTTTGTAGAGCTTTCCAGTCAAGTGCTGCCTAAAACAGCCTTTGCTGTACCAGGCTGAGCATCAGATGCCAATATTTGGAAACCTCTTATTGCAGTGATTGAACTTGCTTTCACATGAAAATGAGAGGCCCAGGTGGAGCCAATCTGCTAAAAAAGCAGGTGCCTAGAGTTGAACTCTGTTTTAGAAAACCAGGAATACACCATTTACAGTTCGACATGGAGGGAGATGCTCCCTAAAATGTGCCTGCCAGCCTGGTGCTTGTTTTGGAGAAGCAGACCATGCCCCAGACCCAGCAAACTTAAACGCTCTCGGCTGGACTTCTCTCAAGCATGCATCAAGCCAAGCTGCCTGGTGGTATTCTCTCTTTTGGGGGCTACAGACACTTGATTGATAGCCACAGCTGTGGAATCAAACTGAGTCCTCCAGACTTACCAGTAACAATTCCAACTCTGTACAGAGCTGCAAAGGAATCGTGTGTGTGCGTGCGCGCGCACTGAATGTGCTCGCGAGGATTGCGGGAGACGAGATGCGGTGGGATATGAAAGCAGTAAATGCTGTGATCCCCAGGGAGAGAAGGTGGCTCACACAGTCCCGTCGCTTGCAGGCTTTACTGGTAATGATTCTAAAACCAGGAACTTAGAACTAGAAAATGTGAAGGGATAGAAGCAGACAGTTGCATCCAGTTCTAGAAAAATGGGCTAAAGTTAGATGTTTCAGAGAATCCTGATTATACCATGTAAGATTTCTATTGACTAGACGAGCACCACTGAGAAATACAGAGGCTGATCTGGGGCATGATTCAGATTATGAACCAGAAGGATTAGCACGTACAGTCCAGTGCTGGGAAGTCCCCAGAGCTGTTGTCCATAAAAAGACACTAGTTTTGTTGTCGCAAGCCTCAGTCCATGCACACATTAGTTTAGCACTTGGGAGACCCAGCTTCAGTTCTCTGCAGTTTCACAGACTTTCTGTGTGAGCTTTGCAAGTCACTTATTCTCTGGGCTCAGTTCCCAATCGTAACGGGGACAGTAGCACTGCCCTGCTTCGTGGGACGTTGTGGGGTTCAATACACTAAAGCAGTGGTCACCAATCAGTAGATCAGGATCTACCGGTAGATCTTGGAGCCTCTGACAGGTGACCCTGGCTGGTTTGGCCAGGAAGCTATCAAGTGCTGGCACTTCAGTTGCCCCTCCACCCACTGTCTTGCTGCTCCTGCCCTCTGCCTTGGAGCTGCCCCCCAGGGAGCCTCCTGCTTGCTGTGCATGGTGTGGGAGGGAGAAGAGGGGGGTGCTGATGTCAGGGTGCCCCGCCTCCCCCCACTTCTATACCCTGTCTCCACACAGAAGAGAAGGGGGTGCAGGGAGCTTGGCAATGCAAACCTCTGGCACATTCACATATTGTGTGTGTGGCTGTCATTCTCACAAACACACACTGTCCTTCCCTCTCATCTACTGACCCAACACGTACAAGGGGGGTAGTTGTTACTTCTGTTATTTTGGGTTTTTGGCTAGTCTGTGCACTGCATAATTTTCATTTCTCTTACACTTAAATGTAATTCTTTGAGTAGTGAGTTCTAAAATGCCTGACTGGTCATGGCTGGAGTCATTATCCCCATGGTAATTATTGCTCCTGGAGGTGGCTGGCATGTCCCAGCAGCCCCTGAGAGAGGCAGAGCAGGGGGTCTCCACATGTGTCCTTGCCTACAGACACTGCTCCTACAGCTCCCATTGATCAGTAATGGGGAACAGTGGTCAGTAGAAGTGGGGCAAAGGTATTTGGGTTTGAGGTAGATCTTTCATTGCACCTAAATTGAAAAAGTAATCTTGTGGTTAAAAAGGTTGAAGACCCCTGCAATAAAGCATGTGATTTTGCCCAGAGACTTTGGTGACGTGGGTCATAGAGATAGACGGTTGCCAGCTGTTAAAGGACATACGCAGAGAGAAAGAACTGGAGGTGCTTGCTCTGTTTCCAGCTTCAGTTCTGGTCCAACGTGCCAACAGTGAGAAAGTATTTTGGGACGAAGATGTTGCTTC
This sequence comes from Pelodiscus sinensis, assembly GCF_052426305.1. Classification (NCBI taxonomy): domain Eukaryota; kingdom Metazoa; phylum Chordata; order Testudines; family Trionychidae; genus Pelodiscus; species Pelodiscus sinensis. The sequence goes on from NC_143066.1 coordinate 4,796,064, forward strand.
AGAGCTTCTATAGCACGTATAAAGAAAAGGCCTCTGGCAGGGGAGGGGGGGGAGGTCATGGATGGATAGATGATGTGATGTATCCCAGCAGTGTAGGATCTAAGGCATGCTACAGTTTTGTGTCCCCCCCCCCCCCCCCCCCGGTAAGTTTCCTTTTTAAGATTTTGTTGGTGGAGTAAAAATATAAGTCAAACTCAGGCCCCTTATTACCCACCAGGTGTTACTTAGAAATATAAATTATTCCAGCTTTCGGAAAGTTGCCTCCCTCTTGGTGATTTTTTGTTTAAATGGTGCTCTGCGGGTGTTGTTAGAATTTTGTCAGATACTTAGTTTGGAATCAAAATGAAATTCATCTCCTTGACTTCAGCATGATTTTACCTAATGGATTGAAATCTTCATGTAAATTGCCCTGTCACATTACTTTAACTAGTCTTCTCAACTAACTCCCAAATTGTAGACAGACTTCTACTGAGCATGCAGAAAAACAGTCTTGTTTTCTGGAATAACTGAAAGTTGGTTGTGCATAGAGCAGTGATTCAAAGACGTTCCAAAAATGGCTTTGTTCTCAGGTCCGGAATGTGCCCCACAAAATGCTGACTGAATTGTACTAATATTTATAATTATTTATTATTAACCAAAAATAAAAATCTAATAAAAATGATTTGATAAATCAACAAAGTGAACAAAGGAGGTGAGCCAGATGGAAAAAGAGTAATGTGACTAGAAACATTTATGGTCAAATTCCCTCCATCCTTTTTTTTTTAAAAATATTTATGGTCATGTTTTTAAAAGAGGATCACACACAAAGATATACAGGGACCCAGTAATAACAGGACACAAGTTGTGACAGGCCATATTTTAAGAGTGGAGGCTCTTCTCCCTAGCTGGTATAAATTGGCTTACCTCCATCAGAATCAGTGGAGCTATACAGGAGATTCATGTAATTGGTGAAATTGCTATTCACAATTTCGCGTATTTACAGGTCTCCACCCTCCCATTGCACCCAGTCTCCGGGTCTGGGAGGGGAGGAAGATGCAGCCTGGGGGAGGGGGGGGGGTCATGGTCTCTCTCCCCTGCACTCACCTCTGTGATGGGGAACCGCAGTGAGCTCATCTCGGGCCGAGAGCTGCTGCCCCCAGTTTTTGTGGATTTTACCATTGGCAGTGAACACCATTGCAAGGAACACATCTACCGCAAATGGCAAGGGTTTACTGTGCTGATTTATACATACCTGCTGACGGGCTGAAAACAGATGCTTTAATGTTCTTTCTTTCTTAGACTTGTTACATATTGAATCATTTTTAAAAAAATATGTAAATGTTGACTAGTATTTTCAATACCAGACTGTCAGTGAAGGGAAATGTGCCCTTTCAATATTAGTACAAATCAGGAGATAAATCAAAGACAGAAATGAACCTGCACACATTTGTGTTGCCAATCCTATACTCCTGGACATCTGAACATTTCAATTGCTTTGTAATGTAAGATGTGAGTCTCATTGGAAAGGACATGTTCAGAGTAGATTCAAACAACAAAATGTACAGGCTGTCATTTAGGAAACGCCTGAAGGGGGAAATGATTTAAAAAATAGACAAGTTGGGAGCATATTGAATCAGGATTAGAAGATAAATGAAGAAAGAACTGGCTTATGTCCCCAGACTGTTCCCCAAAGACATTTTATTTAGATTCTGCTGCCTAATTGTGTCTTAAGAACCATAACCCTTTGATTTGAACATGACCTTCATGGGGGGATTGACAAATGAATTGTGATCTCCTCCGCATGCCTACTTGCAAGCCCAGGGTAAAGCAGCGCCTTTGTCTCAGTGAAGACAGATTCATCTAACTGCTTGTCAGCATAGTCATGAAAAGCCAGCTTGATGGACCTTGAACTTCAGATATGTATAAGTGTTCCCGGAGTTGCTGTCACAACCTACAGACACTTATTATAAAGGGGCTCTGTGTATACCTCTGCTGAAACAACCTTACAGGAAGCAGAGCAGTATGTAGTTTTATATAGTTTACAGAGGTCTGTATTGTCTGCACTGCACCTGTTCTGACTACTTGACACTTGCATATTGCAGGAAACCCTGGAGGGTCTGGAACAGACTTGCTGGGATCCCTGGGTGGGAACCAGGTGTATAGTAGTTACTGGAGCCTCAAAGGCCTGGAGCGGCTTGCAGGCCCTCCTCAGTTGCCTTATAAATTAGGGATGGGCAGATTATGGCCCCTGGGCCGCATCCACTCCATCAGACCGTTGAATCCATCCCTTGAGCTCGCGACAGGGAGAAGGGTCAGGGGCTTGCCTGCTCCATGTGTTCCCTGTCTCTGGAAGCAGCAGCATATCCCTCCTCTGGCTCTGATGCATAAGGGCGACCACGGGGCTCCATACACTGCCCTTGCGCCAGCAGCCGGTTCTGCAACTCCCATTGGCCGGGAACCATAGCCAGATCAGAGATCGTGAGCACCCATAGCTCTCCTTGAAGTCGCTGGGAAGTGCCTGGGCTTGGCAGCTTTGCAAACTGAGCCATAAATGGCTTGTCCAAAGTCACATGGCAGAACCAGCCTGATGCTCAGCCTCCTTCTCTGATTGTTAGATGACAGCCTGTCTACTCACTGGCTTTTACCAAGACTGATGCATTTGTTGTTTGAGAGCCGTTTTCTTTAGGAAATGTGGTACAAACGGTCAGTGAAAAATCACTATGGAGATGCTAAACTTGTATAGCTTTTCAGATCCCTTCCCATTCACACTGTCTCCGGAGTTTGCAGGCAATATTTGGGTCTTGTGTCGAGCGATAGGTTAGTTTGTGTGACAGTGTGTTGCCGAACTCCTCTAAATACTGTGTCTTATTCCTGGTTTCTAAAGACCTTCTCAAACAGATGTGGGCTGCAAGGCCATCTGTTGTGCCAATTAAAGTGGGCACGGGATACATAGAAATGTCTATATTATGATCCATCGTGCCATGTTCAGTGGGGGAAAAATACATCTGGCTTGAAATCTGCCTGCTTCGAAAGTCCTCAGATGGATGTAATTCTGGCTGATTTGGGCAGACTGTGTGGTTGGCATGCACATGTCCAACTGAAGTGCGTGAGATGATTTGTATATGTGCTAATAGGGCAAGACAAATATTCCTATGTCATCTCTGTTGTTACTGCATGGCTGTGTCTACACTGCGCCACTTATTCTGGAAAATCAGCTGCTTTTCCGGAATAAGCTGCGAGCTGTCTACATTGGCCCTTGAATTTCCGGAAAAGCAACGATGCTCTACTGTACAAAATCAGCCGCTATTCCGGAAAAACTATTCTGCTCCCGCTCAGGCATAAGTCCTTATTCCGGAACACTGTTCTGGAAAAGGGCCAGTGTAGACTGCCCTGTAGTCTTTTCCGGAAAAAAGCCCCGATTGCGAAAATGACGCTCGGGGCTCTTTTCCGGAAAAGCGCGTCTACATTGGCCACAGACGCTTTTCCGGAAAAAGGGCTTTTCCGGAAAAGCAGCCTGCCAATGTAGACGCTCCTTTTCCGGAAATACTTATAACGAAAACTATTCTGTTTTAAGCATTTCCGGAAATTCATGCCAGTGTAGACACAGCCCAAATGTATAGAGCACTTGGAAGGTATATGGCACATTAGAAAACACGATAAGATACATGCCCAGAAGAGGTGACAGGCACATAAATGAGACTAGTTCAGCATAGGCCAGAGGACCTGGACACATTGTTAGTGTCTTAGATAATATGTGTACATATTTACTGTCCTTTTCTATCAAATATCTACTTTGTTTTTGTAAAAGGATCAATATGGTTATAGTTTAAGAAGCAGATCATGTCACTGTATCGAAAAATACACAGACCATATATGACAGAAAATGAGAGATTTTCCCCAGATCTTTTCCTCTCAGTGACGGTTGCCCTCTCTGAAGCAGGCAGAGATTTCAATCCCCAAACTGCGGATCCTCTGGGGCCACTCAGAGCTGGGGTCCAGGCCCTGAAGGCACAGCCCTAATTTTGTACTAATTGGCATTAACACAACATGGTAGTTCCACAGTTCATACCACTTAGAATTAATCAGAATCAGCTTGTAGAAGAAAGATTGTGTGCTAGCTTGCCTTGGTTTTTCACTGTCATTCCTGCTCCCTGGGCAAACTGAGCATGGAGCGAAAATACTGAGTCTGCTTTTACTGCTAATTGAGATGTTCAGTCAGTCACTTATGTCTGCTCAACCAGGGCCAGGCCAGATCCTTTGCTAGAGAACTGTCATCACCACAACTGCTGTTGTCCTGTGTGTGAAATTATCTCTTATTGAAGACCATAGCATTGCAGTCTCAGTGGGTGTTAAAGAGCAGTCCATGCCATTATATTTTATCATGTCTTTTCATATAGCTCCTGCCATTTCAGAAGTACCAAATCTCATGAAAATGGCGAGGGTAATACTGAAAGGAACATTGCAGACTAGCAAAGCCTCGTTTCTACTGAACTAAAAAATGTACAAATACACATGCAGGGTAGAGCTTGCTTTTATTGGAGTGTTTGAAAGCATTTGGAACTCTCTGATGTTAAGGGGGGGAGAATTTTAGAGAAAATCTGATTAGACCATAAAATAGGTTTGTTAATTTGGAGAAGGGAATGTAATTAGGTGGGGAGAGTCATATAAATCTGCAGCTGTGATGTCCAGATCTATGGCTTGCGTGAACGCTACTGTGACTTACGCTAGAGCTCAGCAAGTCTCCCACTGAATTTCCTATGGTGGAGCTCCATGTGCAGCTACATGTTACTGGCAGTTCACTTGCCATGCCCAGAGTCCTTCTCATTTCCCTTTGTCGCTTGTTTTACTGAGCCAGCTGGGATCTCTGGAGGAAGCACCAGTGTGCCATACAGATGCAAACACGCTGAGTCTGCTCCTACCTGGAGCCACCTCCTTCACCTCAAGCCCCTCATCCCCAACCCCATCCCAGAGCCCACATCCCCTGCCAGAGCCCTCGCACTCCTCACCCCAACCCTCTGCCCCTGCCCTGATCCTCCCTCCTGCCCACCAAACCCCTTGGTTGCAGCCCAGAGAACCCTCCTGAACCTCAAACCCCTCATCCCTGGCACCACCCAGAACCTGCCCATCTAGGCAGAGCCCTCACCCCAAAAGCAGTTTCTTGGATGGAGTGTTTCGCATGGATTGAGTTCAGAGGAACTAAATTGTTATGCAAATGCGCTGGTCCCTGGCCCCTCTCTGTGCTTTGGCAGCCTTTGTTTCATTCTTTCACAGGTCCCCTCCCAATGTTTAGCTGCCTCTATTAGTTTTAACCCCCTGGTGCTGAATAGTAATGACACGACCATCTCTTGGTTTACATTCTTGGAAGGAGAAGCCTCCATTTCCATCGTGCAGTAAGATTCCTTTTATTATTTGTTCTCAGAACCTTGTGCACATTCCCAGAAGGAGATGGGCAGGTTTCTAAGTGTTCTATTATCCATCATCAAATTAATGCCCATCAGAGCAGATGCTTGGTGCAGTTGAAAAGATGAGCAATGTGCAGTACTCCGACCGGTGTTTCACCCTCACATGCAGCACACGTGGGAGTAAGCTGCCACCAGTCAGTAGGAACTTGGGCTCTTTGTTTTGTTTTTGGGACTGTAATTGTAAATCTAAAAAGACAGATAGAAAATCCTCATTATGGGCTATAATATCCCCCTCCCCCCCGCTCACTCTCCACACACTCTCTCTCGCTGATTCTTTCTCTCATTCACACTTGAAATCTCTAATGAAGCTTTCCCTCTGTTCCATAACCCCCCTCATTCTCTCAGTTTCTAACACTTGGCCGTTTGGCTCATGATAGATTGTACTCAGCTCCCCAGACTCTGACATTTTGCATCTTGCCTTATAGACTCCTAGCAGACTGCTGATACGCAGGCTAATTTGTCATTCTGTTCCTTCTAGGCATAGCCCAGACCATGAAAGGTAATTGTGTTCTGGCTCGTGTGGAATAGCAGGAAGTTACGGTAGAACAGTCAGAAGTGTCCTTAGATGACACCTAACACTTTAGAGGCCCGGCGATAGCTTGGTTCGTTATCTGCTGTATGGTAGCTGGGTTGGTCCCAGGATATTAGCGAGAGATTGATATTACCTCACCTGCCTTGTCTCTCTGAGTCATTATCATTTTGGGGTTTGGTTTTTTAAAAGTCTCTGGTACAGACTATGGGTGTTCTCTGTAGATTACAACTGCGATTAGTTAAAGGCCTCTGTTTGAGCCGGCAGCGGGGACGTCCAGAACTGTCAGGCAATCAGAAACCATTGGGAATGTCACCTCTGCACACCATGAAATTTACATAAAGAGTCTCCCAGCCCAGAGGGCAGACTTTGAAGATTACTGGCTGGTTCCCCATAGTTGGGACAGCTGCTGGCTTCCTTACACTCATCCAACTGTCTTAGCAGGACTGAGACTCCGTACTGGTGGTTTCGCTTCATCCCAAAAGAGGCTGCATCCCACTGGTGCTAAAGGTGCTGCAATTAGGACCCTCCTGATTTGAAATGGTTTCTCTTATATACATGTCTTGCGGTTTGGTTCCAGGGATCTCATCACCCTTGCAATAACAATTCCTCCAGTCTCTCTCGCTGAAGAATGCCTGAACTGTTATTCCTCAGGAAGGGAAGCCAGAAAGAGAAAGGTGTGTTGTAGAAACCTCAGGGGCATGAAAATGCACCCAAGAAATGAAGTACTGCCTCTGCTGGGGATCTCCGACTGCCTTGGCTGTAGAAACAAACGACTAAATGCATGTGTCTCTCTGAAGTGATCAGTGTTTCAGGTACTTTGGAATGTACCATAGGGCTTGCTAGAGGAGGGGGCAGAGTACACTTGAACCTTAGTAAACTGGGTGTCCCTGAGCCTGGAATACCCATGGTTTGGACCCTGGCAGGGGGAGGAGGAAGCAGCTCTATATGCTGACACTCTCCCTCCCCCCAGCTGGGGGAATGGCAGTGCAGCGAAGCTCTGGTCTGGAGGCTTTTCCCCACCACTCCCATAGCATCGGGGCGCTGCCTGGGTGTGGTGGGGGGCACAGAGCCACATGTGCCCCTGGGAGCGAGGCACCAGATAAGCGCCCCACCCCAATCCTCCTTACAGCCAGATCCCACACTCCCACCCCCTGCACTCTCCTGCAGCCTCCCCCACTCCCAGATCCTGCACTTCCACCCCAGCACACTTCATTGTGGGAAAACACCCATGGTCCAGAAAATTCCATAATCCAGTATAGCCTATTTCCGCAGGTTGCCGGATTACAGAGGTTCAAGTGTATATTGAACTGCAGACAAATGCTAAAAGCCCAACCTCACATAGAAACTTAATTGAAGCAAAATGCAGGACAATGTAGCACTTTAAAGACTAACAAGATGGTTTATTAGATGATGAGCTTTCGTGGGCCAGACCCACTTCCTCAGATCAAAACGTTTTGATCTGAGGAAGTGGGTCTGGCCCACGAAAACTCATCATCTAATAAACCATCTTGTTAGTCTTTAAAGTGCTACATTGTCCTGCATTTTGCTTCAACTACCCCAGACTAACACGGCTACATTTCTATCACTATAGAAACTTAATGGCAGCTGCTGTGAGCAGCTCGAGTGCTTTTTTTTTTTTAACTTTCAGAACTCCTGTGCTCTAACTTGTGTTACCTTGGAGGCTCTTGGGCGTCCCACTGGGCGATGGCTAACATGGAACAGAGGCTAGGAACAGTAGGAGTTCTGCGTGTGGGCGGCTGGAGGATTCTGGGACTTAGGCGTGTGCTCAGCCTGGCTATCTGATGCACAGTAAATGTAAAGAACTGTGTTCAGTGAACAAGAAAACAGATGTCTCCTAGCTGAATCATGTTATAATAATTAAGCTTCAACCCACTGAAAAGATGAGTATGGAGCATGGAGTATGGAGTGGTGTTTCAGTTGCCTACACTGGAATTTTCAGCGCTCAAAATACTTATTCCAAAAGCAGCCTCTAAATCGGCAGGTTTTCTTGCACAGAATCTCAGATTTACTTGTACCAGATGGGCTCAGTAGTTAGCCTTTTTGCACGTGTGTGTGCAGGCCGGGCAATTAGAGGCTTCGCTGCTGGATTTGCAAGTGTGTAGGCAAGGATTTGCACACACCAAAACATAGGCATGAAAATTGGCATTCACAGAGTTGGAGCCCCTGTTGGTATTGGCCCAGTGACTTCACTTGTTTCAGTTATTGGCAAGGTCGGTACCTGGCTGTTTTTTCGTGTCCCACAGAGTGTATTGTGCTCTGTTCAGACTTGGTGCTGTGACCTTTATTCTCTTGCTGTACCCCAGGAGCGCATAATGCCCACCGAGGCTTAGCAGTATTGTATCCACAATTCTAAGTGATCATTAGCAGCTTTCCGTGGAGCTGTTAGCTCTCCTAGTCATAATGCCTTTTAAAAACTCTGAAAACTTCCTTATGGCCATTTCCATGGGCGTCTGAAACATACCATTCGTTCCGTGTGATTTGGTTATTTTTGTAAGGAAGCAAAGCAGAAGCGTGCAGGGGTCCCTGCCTTGTGCTGCCTAGCTAGGAGAACAGTTGCAGTTCTGTGTTCTCCCTGTTTTAGGGGATTATTTCTTCCTGGCACCTCCAGGGACAGGGACCATTGTCCGTGGACCCTCCATACCCAGCTTGCACTGCACTCCGTTCCCACAGTAGGGCTGTGCTGAGCAAATGAATTTGAGTCGTTGGCCTGTGTCATGCCTCCCAAGGCACCCCCCTCTAAACTTCAGTGGCTCCTGGCGTGGCAATGGCAACAAGCTGGGAGCTGCAGGGAGGGGCCACTGCTTTAGCTCTGTGAGGAAAGGAGGCAGTAAAAGCAGTGGCTGTCCCTGCAGCTCCCAGCTGTTTGCTGCTGCCGCTCCCCAGGGTCGCAGATCCCACCTTGCTGGCTACAGGGGGGCTGATGGAGTGCGACAGAGCAGAGCCAGCAAGCCCTGGAAAAAATCTGGGAGGGCGTGTGACCCCATGTGCCCCCAGTGTGCTGCCTCTGGCTTCTGCCCAGTAGGGAAGGGACTCAGCCCCATGGGCATGCCTGCCAGAGCTCAGAGCTTCAGGCCTTCCAGGCGTGACTGCTGGGGCTTGGGGCTGCGGCAGGAGTCGGGAACTGATTTGAACTGTACTTATCTCCTGGTGTATGGTATGATTCCTCAAGGGGTTTCCTGCAGAGTTTTGCCCATTGATCAAACCCTTTTAAGTGTAGATAATGCCTCGCGGGTGCGAGCCGAACACCCACATTCCATGAGGGGTGCACACAGCTAGCCCTCCCTGCCAAGCACAGCTTATGCCTTGTCTGGTGACCTGGCGCTGCCCCCGAGGGGCTAAGGTGCTTCTGGTCCAGTGGTTCCCAGCGTATGGTCTGCAGACTCCTGGTGATCCACGATGGTACTGTAGGGTTTCCAGGGAAAGTATAAAATAGAAATGAAAATAAATGTACAGTGTATAAAAACACTTATGCACTTTAATAAATATTCGTATATTGTGTAATTATAAATATATATTGAATATTTAGTTCTGTGATCATGTTACGTGAATACATCAAATGATTATCAAGTAATGGAATGTTTGAAAATAGCTGTATTTGCAGGTGTGTCCATAACGTTGTAATGGATTAAAAGGGGTCCATACGCACTGCACTAGTCCAGTAGCCCATCCACCTTCCCAGCAGTTTTCACAAGCGCTGGCTAGAAGTCCTCCTTTGCTGCTCCGTGAGATTTGGAGAGAGGAAGTGCTCTTCCCTCAATAGCATATCTGTGCCACAGCTGTTAAAGTTACACTGTTCTCACTGAAAGTGTAGAGAGGGTTGTATTACAAACCATGCAACCAAAGTGTGTCCTTTTCAGATGTATACTTGCAGTACATTTGGAAATAGAGCAGGTTTAATATGTTGGTGTTCTAGTCATTAAGCGCTTACTGTGTAGCTCCGCATATGTTCTAGGAGGGACAATTTCCTCCTGAGATCAGTGGCCCTTTCATCTTCCCTTCTAATCTTGCTCCCTGTGTCACACACTTTTTTCATGCTACGTATGAATACTTAATATGCAGCTTGACAGAGCATAGGCTTCCATCAAAGCACTTGTTGTGTTTATAATTTTTAATTACATGCACACTAGCTCTCCTGCTAAAGGTGGGTGGGTTACTGCCTGGAAAATCAAAGCCCCAGAAAAGACAGAACCCAGTCCAAGAGTACATTAAAGCTGTTGTCTGCCTTTCTTGCTTTTGTGGGGCTGTCGCAGAGACTGCACATCCATTATATTTTTGGCAGGAGGAATAGCTAAATCATTGGATTAATTGTTGGCAAACTGATGAGGGTTGTGTGACACTGTGTCTTATTTTATTTACCTTATCCTAGCTAATGCATCATGTTTCTAAGATGCCTCTCATCACTGAGGCTGCTCTAACTTCCCCCAGCTGGTCAGAGCCCCCCAAGGGCCGTTCTGTGAGCCAGGGATCACTATAGCAGCAGAAAGCAACAAGGAGTCTGTGCAGATCCAGATTAACATGGCTACCCCTCTGATACTTTGTAACAGCAGAGCACTCCAGGCCTGGCCCCTCCTACGGGGCTTACCTCTGACATGGCTCCACCACCATATAGGCTAGTGGAGGATGACATACGGTTGTTACACTGGGTCCGCCCTATCCAGAGAGTCTCCCATGCCTTCAGGTGCCCAGTTAGGGTGGTTTTATGGCTCCTTAACATTGTCAGAGTGGCAAAAAGGAGCTAGAGCATGGAGCAGGAGCTGACTCCTGGACTTTTTTCACCTCTCGTTTTACTTTCCATATATTTTTTTTAATAAAAGGGGCTGATGTTAGTCCGTTACCACCACCACCAGGCTTTTAGGGAACTCTTAGACACCTTGACAAGTTTATCCAGTCTAGTTTAGCTCTACTCTGTCTGCTGCACTCTGCACCCACCTCATCTAAACTTACACTCATTTGTAACCCCCTTACCTAAAGGTCTGCACTGTGCGTCTCGCTGTCCTGCTCTGACGTGTACAGCGATTTACTCACGAGCTAGTCGATCCTCACAGAATAAGCTTGTATTCTTTCACCCCACTTGTGTCCATGAACCCCACCACACTGGCATGCACTTTAGTGGCGTGGGTCTGTTGTAGTCCCAAAGCATAGCAAACTTCATAAACTCAACTGCACTCTTTGCCCTCTGCTGCCTGCAGCCATTTTGTGGCGAACTCAGGCTAACAGGTCTGCTAACTGCTCTCAAGCAGTTGTCTTTCTGTGGTACTCGCTCTGCACATCTGCCCTCATCCTCGATGCTTTTTGCAAGGGCAGGCGTGTTTCCTTCCTCAGAATGTCGGGCTGGGAGGAATGTACCACTTCCCGGGCCTAACTACTGCTACCCTTGAAAACACCAGTGCTCCAGCTAAATTTCCTGTATTCCAGCTTTCCCCACTCTCCTGAATCTCAGATAGCACACAACACTTCTGCATTTACTGTGTAACAGAGCCATTCCTAGCTAGCCATTTACACCTGCCTTCAGGGTTGTGCAGTGCCCAAAGGCCACGTTATAGTTGCTTCTGTGTTGTTCTTGCTCCTTAGACTCAGGCCTTTTAATGAATTGTGAATCACTGGTTTTGGGGGGAATCCTGCTCCCAGAAACTCATCACTGTCCATCAGTTCAGCAGCCACTGTTCTAGTCACCTGTCCTTTGCCTTTACACCCCATTGTACCATACTTACCTTCCAGCTTTTTCCTTTCCGCAGGAAGAGCCTTTCACATAGTAAGGGCAGTTACTGCACATGGGATTGAGACAGTTGTGTTCATTTTCAGTGCAGTGAGTGAAGGTTTTGTCACAGGACTCTGGCTGACTGGCTGTGCACTGCTTTACCGCTGTGTCTTCCTTCCATCCTTGCCCTGGGATCAAAGCAGGCATGAACTCCCCAATTTATATGAAGACCGTTTCTTTCTGAAACACTTCTCAGGCTGAAACTCTCTCGTCTCAGTCTGCTCCTGTGTGCCCTTATCTGCTAAGACAGAAGCATCTTATTAGCCACTTGGCCTGGGAATATGGCGGCTGTTCTGATTCTGAAATATTCACTCTTTGCAGGAAGCAGAGAACTCCCTACGCCTGATGCAGAACAGGCTGAAGGAGGAGGAAAAACGTATACTCAAGACTGGAAGTAAGTTGTATTTTTTAACTGAGTGGGTTAGAAGAATAAACTGTACGTTGCCAGCAGCTTTGCATATTAAGATCCTGTGGAAGCTATGGGGAATTTCATCAGCTGCCTACTAGGTAGGCTGAAGAATAGAAAAAGTGAAATCCCATTAGTTTAAAAGAGACTACCAAAGCCACTGACCTCCCCTGTGTGCGACTGCAGCCTAGAAGTCTGACCTGCAGTGCTGAGGATAGTGGTCACCTAGTAACATGCTCTGCAACAGCATGAAGGAGGCCCTCTGGGCCTCATTCCCAATCTCCAGTTGTTATTCTGCAGCGTTGCTGAAGAAAGATCAGTGTTTTGACATGGGTTAAACTCCAATCCAGGTAGGTATTTAAGCATATGTGTAACTTTAAGCCCACTAGTTTATGGATCTAGGACAGGGATGGGCAATCATTTTTGATGTTGGAATATGGTGGAGGCAGGGCCAGCTCGAGCCACTCTTGTGCCCCGGGCAGCGGGCGCACAATGCATGTGCCCCGCTGTCAGCCGACGGTCAGGGCAGTGTGTGTGTGTATGTTTCCGAGAAAAGGTTTAACGTCCGTGCCTTTACTGCTAGGACCATCGCAGAGGGTGGCCAGCAGGCCAACAGACGCCCCGTTATATAGGAAGAGCTTATTACATCTTAGATTTCAGCTGCTAGAATTCATAATTCCTTCGCAGCGGGCAGCCTTGGGGAAAGACTGAAAGATGCCCCAGTGGATCCTGTCACCTGGGAGTGACACAGATCCAAACGCCCAAGCTCTTCCTATAACTGTCCCTTTAGACCGGCTGAAGTTCTTTTAAATTGTGCTTGGTTCTGTTACAGCAACTGAAGGAGTCAGGTTAAAGCTTAAACAGTTACAGGTTTATTGAGGAAGCTTATAAATCATATGGTTGCAATGGCTATTGTTCTATTTCTTAACTATTAGCAAAATATAGGTTTTAAAAATGGTTACAAAGAAGATAAAGATAGAAAAATAGAAATAATGGTACCAAGTAACAGCTTACTCTTTCTATGTGTACACTTAAGACAGAGGACCACATCCAGGTACAATTTTTACCCCCTTCTGTGCCTCTCGACTCCAGCATGTCAGGCCAGGGCCGGTCCCTCAATTCCTAGGAAAGACGAAAATACGAGGTGGGCGTCCCCATGGAACCTCGGGAGGTCAAACACCTAACCCGACCAGCAGGTAGAGGGTAGAATGACACTCAAAGTGAGTGTATGCTGGGCCCATCTTATATACTCATGGGGTCACGTATTTTCTCTTTCTTATCTGTCATGCCAAATGGGGCTGGTCTGTCTTTTGTGAGACCAGTTCTTACAAGGGAGTTGTGAACTTAATTTACACTTGTAAGAGAGATTTGAGATGATTAAATTGGACGTACGGGACATTGTTTTCTCAGTGGGAAATTCCTCTTCCAGGGACTGTGTGTGTGTTCGAATCAACATAGGTGCCGGCCGGTGGCAGTCTCGCATATCCTGATCTCTCCTCATATCTATGTTTCAGCTTCTCAGGATCAGATGAGCCAGCATAGACTATGCTGATTTTATTGCTCCTTCTCTGTCCTGTACTGCTTCAGGGAAGCAAATAAGATGGATGATATGGAGGCGGGCTGTCTGGCCACACCCGCCCCCCGGCGCACTGCGCACCTTATAGCTGCAGTCGGGCACGTGGCGCCTGATTGCAGCTCTAAGGGGAGCCGCACGGTCCCAGGCGCACCGCGCCTGATTGCAACTCTTAAGGGGCCCTGCGCGGCCGGGCACACGGCGCTCCTTAGAGCTGCAATCAGGCGCCCCTTAATCCAGCCCTGGCTCAAGGCCACACACTTCCATGATATCAATGGAAGTGCAGGGTGTGGGATGGAGGCTGGGTACAGAAGAGAGCTTGGGGTAATGGATTGGGGAGCAGGAGGGAGAGCAGGGTCTGGAAGGGAGTTTGGGTGAAGGAGGCAGTTGTGACCTGGGTCATGGGACCAGCCAACTACTCATTAGATTATTTAAAGTAACTTTAATTCACAGGTGTGGCTGAGTGGACAAATAAAGTTCTGAAGGTGTCTGACCACTCAGAGCTGTTGCATGGATGCAGGAAGGGGGCAGAGCATTTGGGTAATTGAAGCAGAGGGGGGCAGAGGGTTGGGGAAGAGAGGGGCTGGAGTGGCAGAGGCAGGCTCTGGCCAGTAGACTTTCCTGAGTGACTCCTGACCAGCAGCCCACCACGTTTCTCAGACAGACTGTGAGCCTGCCCTGCACATGTGTGACTAACTATGAGCTGGAGGTGGGTGTGGGCCTGCTTTGTGTGCTGCCTGTTATTTAAACAGGCAGCTCCCATTGGCCAGTTTCTGGCCAGAAACCAGCCAGTGGGTTTGTGTCGGGGGTGGGAGCAGCGCCTGAAGCCTTCCCCTCCTCCCTTCCAGGCTCACAGTTTTTAAAGAGAAACGGCCCATCAGCCACTTCTCTGAGCGGAGTGTGGGTGGGACGGGGCAAGCAGGGAGCCTGCCTGGGACTCCCCAGTGTTCACAGGCCAGATCCAGTGGCTTGGCGGGCTATATGCGGCCCACGGACCGTATTTTACCCAGGCCTGGTCTGTGTGGTTGCTTAATGTTACATACCTGCTTGTGTACTTTGCCGAATTGGAGTTTCAGCTCTGATTTCATTAGCTTGCATGACACTTAACTGTTGTGGAATTTGGTTGTGGATTGATATTAATGCTTTATGGCAGAGGTGGGCAATAATTTTTGGGGGGGCACTACAAGATTTTGGAAAGTAGCCAAGGGCCGCACATTTTGTGGAGGATGTGCGGGGTCTAGGATGGAGGCTGGGTGCAGAAGGGTGCATGGGGTAAGAGAGTGGGGTACAGGAGACAGTGTGAGGTCTGGGAGGGAGTTTGGATGAGAGAGGGAGTTGTGACCTGGGGCAGGAGGGTGCAAAGTCTGAGGGGAATTGTGACCTGGGAGAAGGGGAAAAGGGGGTGCAGACTGCAGAGGATTTGGGTGGTGACCTGGGGCAGGGTCTGGGCGGGTGTTTGGGTGCAGGAGAGGACTCTGGTCTGGGAAGGGGTACAGGGTCTAGGAGGGGGTCGTGACCTGGGGCAGGAGGGTGTAGAGGGTTTGGATGGTGACCTGGGGGAGGGAGTTGGGGTTCGGGAGGGGCAGGAGTGCCAGAGGCAGGCTCTGACTGGGAGGCGCTTACCTAAGCCAGGGACCCTGCAGCACCTCCAAGGCAGGCTGGGCTCCCTGCCTGCTGCAACCCCAGATCACTTAGAGCTGCAGGCTGCTCCCTCCACCTGGCTCTCTGCTCCAGGAGGGGGAAGAGGCTTGCGCTGCCCGCATCCCCCAGGCCAATCTCTCAGTTCCTATTGGCCGGTTGTTTCCAGCTGATAGGAGCTGAGGATTGGGCTGGGAGTGGGAGATCACACGAGCCTCCCCTTCCCTGCAGAGCAGAGAGCTGCCAGACTGCGCTTTAATCTGTGGCAGCTGCGTGCCCAAAGATCCCGGGAGGGTGGCCGGTGAGCTGGATCCGGTGGCTTGGTAGGGCGGTTCTGGCCCCCCGGCTGTATTTTGCCCAGCCCTGCTTTATGGCATATGGTTGAAGTAATAACCTTTCCTCAGAAAATCATGAGTGAGTCACTAATGACATGGTCTGCTCTCAGCTACATCTATGCATCTTCCTCGATTGTAGTGGGGCTACAAGGGTGGGAGTAAAGTCAGAACCTGGGCCTAGCTTGTTACATTTTACTTTTATTAAATAGAAAACTAGCAGCGGATCAGACAGGAATATTTTCCTCCTGAGGTTTTGTCAGCAATGTGAACATGTAAGATTTTGCTGTTTCAGTAATTAGTCATCAGTCGAACCCTCTTGCGTAAATTACCATCACAACTTTAATATTGCAGTATATGCATTGGCAAATAGCAGGAAAAATAGATGAGGATTAATCCTCTGGCTCAGATTAATAAAAATCCATTAAAACTAAAATTGACAGAAAGTGTAAAAGTTGCATTTGACAAATTTAATTTTCAGCAGTTGTTCTCCCAGCCCGCAAGAGAGAAAGAGAATTCATTCATTCATTCTCTCCACTGCTACCACCTCCATATAGCATATACTTCAAGCTGTACATTTTTTCTATACACTCTTTAGCACTGGAAGTACAGGATATAACATATTAGAATAACGTATAATCTTTTTGACAGTTCTTCTGAGAATACATTAAGATGAAATTTGTTAAAGATAAGTGCAAAGGCCTTCTCTTAGGAAAGGAAAGCCAAATCATAAAATGGGTGCTACTTGGGAAGGTGGTAGAATTGCCAAGAAGGATCTGAGAGTTATAGTGGATCACAAATTGAATATTAGTCAAGAAAGTGATGTAGTTGTAAAGAAGGCTATCATTCTGAGATATATTACCTGGCAATGTTGTATAGACAAAATGTAGAGACAACATTTCTAGACACCGTTAATGATTGCTTCTTGGAACCCACAGGAGAGACAGCACATGATAGAGTCCTAAATAGTACACAGAATTTGATCCAAGAGGTGAATATAGTTGAAACCATCGGTAATAGCGGACAGAATGTAATTAAATGTAACATCCTTGTAGGGAGAGATATCAAAGAAACCCACCATAGCAGCATGTAACTTCAAACTACATACAGTGAGGAAGCTAGTAAAATGGAAATTAAAAGGAACAGTCACAAGAGTGAAAAGCCTGCAAGTAGCATGGAAACTTTTTAAAAAAACCATACGAGAGGTGCAAACTAAATGTATATCCCAGGGTTTTAAAAAAATAGGCCAAACCATCACCACCATAGCTGACAACAGATTAAGAGATGGCACAGACAAAAAGACATCCCAGGGTGTCCAAGCAGTCCTGAACTAGCCACACTCAACCGACCAAATGGCCATATTGTTCAAGCCAACTAGCCACACTCACCCGGCCAAATACCCGCACATGGCTAGAGGCTAGCAGTTGGACACCACGGCATTAAACATTGGAAGTAAAATCCTACTGGGGAAAATAGAGAGGAGGATAAACTCTGACAAGTCAAGCAAGCCAAAAAAGTTTTTGAAAATCAATTAGGAAAAGACACACAAACTAACAGCAAAAAAATTACTTCTCATCCTAACTTCATTGGACACAGAGAACAACTGATCACTATCCTCTTTATAAAGCCCTTCGCACAGCTGAAGACTGTTATCGGATCCCTGGGGATCACTGCAGACAAGAGGCTGGGGAAAACAGTTGTCCAGGTACATATATATCCTTGCAAAACAGTCATGAAAATGTACAAACCCAAGGACCACGTCCGTTTGCTAGCTCTAATACACCATAATGTTAGAACTAAGGGTATGTCTACACTACCACCCTAGTTCAAACTAGGGTGGTTAATGTAGTCAATCGAAGTTGCAAATGAAGCCTGGGATTTAAATATCCCGGGCTTCATTTGCATCTTGCCGGGCGCCACCATTTTTAAAACCCTGGTAGTTCAGACTCCGTGCCCGCGGCTACACGCGGCACAGGGTAGGTAGTTCGAATTAGGCTTTCTAATTCGGACTACCGTTACTCCTCGTAGGGTGGTAGTGTAGACATACCCAAAGGGTGTTTTTCTTGCCTGTCAAAAAATCAGCCTGGCAAAATAATTTTAGCATCAGGCTTATCATCCTGATATAATCCAGATGCCTGTCTGGATGGACAAAGAATATAGTTTAACTAATCCTGTGCTTCTCCGTGACTTGGACACTCATTCATTTTACAGACTGAGCAGTCTAATGGCAAAACTAGACACTGTCTCAGTTCTTTGTGTATATATAACCAGTATCTGTCCTAAGTTCTAGCCGTGGCTTTTAATGTGCCCATCAGTGTAGTACGTCACACGGTATTTGAAATGTCTTTATGCTGCTGTTCTCAACTCATCCAAGCTCTGAATTTCAATAAATGGGCATTTGCCTTCTCTCTTCAACCCCTGCTTGCTACAAAACAAGTACAGTTGGCCCGAAATAATCCTGTTACATAATCGTCTGTCAGTGGGATCTTTGTGTGGAAATCAAAGGTGCCAGTCAATGTAAGTATCATCACTCTTGTAATAACAACCATCATCTTTGTAGCACCTGGTTTCCAATACTTTCATCTTGTAAACCAATAAAACTCCAGTCTGTATCTGGAGCTCAGGTATTAAGTGACTTATAGCAGTATTTGGTATAACTTAGTATAGCCCTGATTTTTCACACAGTATTTTTGTGAAGGTGTATGTCACAACTTTGTGAAAAATTGGAATTGTGTTAAATTATGTCCTAGTCAGAGAATCAGGTTGATACAGTAACTCCTCACTTCAACAAAATACAGGACTATGTAGCACTTTAAAGACTAACAAGATGGTTTATTAGATTATGAGCTTTCGTGGGCCAGACCCATTTCCTCAGATCGAATAGTGGAAGAAAATGGTCACAACCATATATACCAAAGGATACAATTAAAAAAAATGAACACATATGAAAAGGACAAATCACATTTCAGAACAGAAGGGGGATGCGGGGGGGGAGAGGAAGGAAGGTAAGTGTCTGTGAGTTAATGATATTAGAGGTGGGGAAAGTTAGATGTCTGTGAGCTAATGGTATTAGAGGTGATAATTGGGGAAGCTATCTTGGTAATGGGTAAGGTAGTTGGGGTCTTTGTTCAGTCCCCCCCCCCCGGAGAGTGTCGAATTTTAACATGAATGACAGTTCAGAGGATTCCCTTTCAAGTGCAGATGTAAAAGGTCTTTGTAGCAGAATGCAGGTGGTTAAGTCATTGAGACAGTGTCCTTTCTGGTTGAAATGGCAAGAAACTGTTTTTTCTTTGTGATCTTGTCTGATGTCTGTTTTGTGGGTATTAATCCTTTGGCGAAGTGTCTGAGACGTTTGTCCAATGTACATAGCAGACGGACACTTTCGGCATATGATAGCATAAATTATATTTCTGGATGCACAGGAATATGTGTTCTTGATCTTATAACTCACTTGGTTAGGTCCAATAATGATATCAGCAGAATGAATATATGGACAAAGCTGGCAACGGGGTTTGTTGCAAGGGAAGGTACCAGGGTTGGTATTCGTGTGGTATGTCCTGTGGTTGTTGGTAAGAATCATCTTGAGGTTAGGTAGTTGTCTATAGGAGACTATGGGTCTGTCTCCCAGAGCCTCTTTGAGTATGGTATCCTGTTCCAGTATAGGCTGTAGTTTATTGATAATGTGTTGGACAGGTTTAAGTTGGGGGTTGTAGGTGATGACAAGTGGTGTTCTATTGTTGGTTTTCTTGGGTCTGTCTTGAAGTAGATGTTTCTAGGTATTCGTCTGGCTCTTTCAATTTGCTTTTTTATTTCTCCGGGTGGGTAGTTGAGATTTATAAATGCTTGGTAGAGATCCTGAAGCTTCTGGTCTCTGTCAGTGGGATTAGAGCAGATGCGGTTGTATCGAAGGGCTTGGCTATAGACGATGGATCGTATGGTGTGTTCTGGATGGGAGCTGGAAGCATGTAGGTAACTGTATGAGTCAGTGGGTTTTCTGTAGAGAGTGGTGTCTAATTTTCCATTGTTGATTTGTACTGTGGTGTCCAGGAAATGGACCTCTCGTGTAGAATGGTCCAGGCTGAGGTTGATGGTGGGTGTAGGTTGTTGAAATCTCTGTGGAATATCTCCAGTGTTTCTTGAATTTTAGCATATCAGTTCAGAGGATTCTCTTTCAAGTGCAGTCTTAAAAGGCTTAAAAGTGGGTCTGGTCCACGAAAACTCATCATCTAATAAACCATCTTGTTAGTCTTTAAAGTGCTACATAGTCCAGCACGTGTGGAACAGGCGATAAAAAAGGTCGCCCTTTGCAAGGGTGGCAGAAGTGTGTTGCCTCAGTCCCACAAGGAATGCTTACACAGCTGGCTTCCACCATGTATTTTAAAAATGTAATTTGCAATAATAAGGCACGTCTCTACTTTTGATTCCTTTGTATCACAGTTGAGTACAAGTTCTGGTTTGTTGTTAATAACTCTGGGGATTATGTGCAAAAGACAGAGCGGAGGCGTGATAGTTGATTTCATTTTGGCGAGAATGAGCTGCATGGCAGAGATGCCAGTGGAAGTTTTTTAATTAAAGGAAAAACATGCTGGGCTTGCTTTCCGAGGGGTGGCAAGAGCTTTGGAGGCACCAGCTCCACGCTGGGTTCCTCCTTTGTAAGCCCCATTTTCCTGTTCATCAGGCACTTGCTCAAATACAGGGAGAGAGCTCCTCTACAAGGATCCTTTGGTTTTAGCATGCCCCTCGGTTTGCTGGGCTAGCCCACGTGTGCCAGTCAGACAGTTACCAGAAACACGTCGCCAGCCTGCTAGGTACCTAGGGAACAACTGTGTCCGAGTTGCAGCTCAGTGCGCGTTCCTCTGGCGAATGGGTTCACCTTTCATTGCTATTGGAATCGGCGGTGAGATTTTGAAAGACACAAATGAAAGCTACTGCTCCCCTCCCACTGACTTTCAGTGTCTAGCAAACTTTGAAAAATTCACTGGAGTATGATCCAAACCACATTCGGACCGGCTGGTGGAGCCGTTTGTAAGCCACACGCTAACTGGCCCTCCCTGGCAGAGCACTGCGATTTCATCACTGAAAACATTTTAAAGACCCCGGCGCCCAGTTAAGTGAGTGGGGGAGGAAAAGTGAACAGGGGACAAGGCTAAGAGAGCCAGCGCGTGCGTGGGGGGGTTGAGGAGGCTAAGGACGGCAGCCAGCACTGAAGAAAGGAAGGAGCTGGAGGTGAAAAAAGCAAGATTTAAACTCTTTCCACCCCACAAAGAACTTATTTTGTCAGAAGCAGGATAGAGATCTCTAGCCATTTACTATCTCTGCAGTCGCTATCTTAGCTGTTCCTGCAGCAGCATTCAGCCTGAGGTTCAAAGAAAACCTCTAGGAAATGATTGATTTCATTTCTACAAATGAAAATGAGTTGGGAGAGGCGGTTAGGCCACCCGCCAGTGCTGGAGGAAGAGGGGGGCAAATTGGGTTTGGTAGCCTAGAAAAGGTGGATGGTTTGAAAATATCAGAGGGGTAGCCGTGTTAGTCTGAATCTGCAAAAGCGGCGAGGAGTCCTGTGGCACCTTATAGACTAACTGAAGTGTAGGAGCATAAGCTTTTGTGGGCAAAGACCCACTTCCCCAGGAGCTGGTTTTCCCTACGGGAAGGATACATGGCATACATTGCCACAGACCATTTAAAAGGCTTTTCAAACAATGAAATGTAAAATGAAGGTGCCAGGCAGGGCATCAGCGGGTTGTTTCTTTGCTTTTTTGTTGGCTGTGGCCCAGAGGCACTTGAAGAGTTAACACTGGAGGTGTCACTGCACCCAGAGGTACCCCGGCTAGAGTTCGCCCTTCTCGTCAAGCGCTTGTGTGCAAGGTCAGATTAACCCGTTGCTCAGTGCAGTCCCTGCTGAGAGGAGTGCTGGATGTGAAGCCTGGGGTGTGCTGATGGAGGTCCCAGCGGTGGGGCTTTGGTAGAACATACACGGAGATGTCTGGAGTGCCCTTGGCTCTGGCCAGCGCTGCTAGCCTTCGGCGCACCGGATTAACACAGTGTTTTCAGAAATTGAAAGATAAAAATTGCCTCTTGAAAAAGCAAACAAGAAGCAAACAACTGGCCTTTAATAGCAGCTGCGTGAGCCGGTCGCATCCTGCATTGTATGTAGAGCACCAGATTCCACGGCCCTGCCTTCCTTCATACCAAGCCCTCACTGAGGGGGTTGCGTGAGCAAAGACTGAATAAAATTGGACTCGTGAATATTGAATCGCTGGAAATGGTATTTGGTGCATGCTGAGTAATAGACAGGGCAGTAAAGGTTTGCCTCACGTGGCTGGTACAGAAAATATTGGCAGTTAGTTCCATAACCTCACCAGGCCATGTCTCGGGTCCCTCTCTTCCTTTGTTTTCTCAGTCACTTGGTATTGTGATCATATGACTGTGAAAAAACCAAGCTAGCATTTATCTGTAATTAGTCGCTGTAAGGGAATGTCAGCTTACCGCTAATCATAATTAAAGGAAGATGTATCCATTTTCTAGAATGACATTTTGGTAATTAAATCTACCTGGAAAAGGATTGCTTATCTTCCCCCCAGCGCATCTTTTGTGTTTGTTTCTACAGTGCACAGTGCACAGGGTAAAGCCCCTTTTCTGCACGCGCCGGGGGGACATAGACCAAGAAGGTTAGCATAATCAGTATCCTCTTCGGCCCGCACGTAACCTTTGTTGATAAAAGAACAGTTTTAAAATACAGGGCCAGATGATCAGCTGGTGTCAATGGTAGAGCTCCATTTAAGTCAGCAGAGCCACATCAGTTTATACCAGCTAAGGGTTTGGCCATGAATTGCAATGAACAAGGAGACAAACTGGGGGGAGGAGAGGGGAGCTCCAGACCCCTAGAAGGGGTGGGGGCCTCTGGCAGAAGGGCCAGGGCTGGGGCTTGGCCTTCCCCAACCACCACTTCCACGCCACCTGTGATCTGACTGATTTAAAGGGCCTGGAGCTTTGGCTGCTGCCGTTGCCATTGTAGCAGTAGCGGTGGCCAGGAGCCCAGGGCAGCTGCCCCCTTTATCCCTCCCTCCCCTGTTGGAGCGCCTGGCTACACCTCAGTTAAACTGCCCCTTAGCCCAAGCCCTCCAGCTTTTAATAGCAGTGTAAACATATCCCCTGTGGCCCCCGAGCAAGCAGAGAGCACTAGCATGGCCTTGCACCCAACCGCTGCCTTGCGTCTGATTACATTAACTCCCTGCTGTGGTGGTTTTGTTTAACAGATAATGACGACTCAGACATAGAGATCCAAGAGGACGAAGGCTCTGATAGCGAAGTGGAAGACAGGCAGCTAATAAAGCAGCGCACAGCCATGGAGATCCTGATGCAAGGTACCGTCACCTCCCCTGAACTCCCCCTCTTCCACGGGACGTACTGATTGCTCCTCCCGGCTGCTCAGCGCAGTTTTTGTGGGGGTTCACGAGCTTGCACCTAGTTCAGTCCCCTGGAGCTGACGGGTATTGTGCTTTTCAAAATATGAAAAAAATCCGGTAATTAATACTCCGGTTCTTGCTAACCATCTGGGTTTTCTAGAAATATCTAGCTCTGAAACCAAAGCCACGCCCTCCCAAGGGAGAATCTGGACATGCGTGTGCATTAGCAACACATGCGGATCAAAGAGTTCTCCTTATACAACCGCACTACACTGTGGGCACTTTCCTGAAGTTCACTCCTGTGCAGAAGGTCAGCACGTGAGAGTGACACCTTGGCCATCTTGTCCAGTGTCCTGTCTCTGACAGGCCGGTGCCAGCGCTTCAGGGCGAGTACACAGAACAGGGCAGTGTGGAGTGATCCACCCGTCTTCCTCTTGTAGCACCTGATAGTCAGAGGGTTAAGCTTTGGGATTTCTCCGGGCACAGGGCTGCATCCCTGACCATCTTGGCTAATAGCCACAGGCAGACCTGTCCTCCAGGAGTTTATCCTCTTTGGAGCTCAGCATCTTCAGGCAGTCTGTGCACTGTGTGGAAAGTACTTTTGTTTGCATTAAACCTGCAGCCTTTTCACCTCTTCGTGTGAGCCTTGTTTTGGGCACTGTGAGAAGGCTCAGGAATACGTCGCTATTCCCTTCTTTCCACGCCATTTGTGAATTTCCAGACCCCTTCGGCATCTCTGTTCTAAAATGCACAATCCCAGGCTTTCGAATCTCGCCTCATGGAAACCGTTCCATGCCATGGATCATCTCTGTTGCCCTTCTCTGAACCTTTTCCAGTTCCATTACATCCCTTTGAGATGGAGTGAATAGACGTGGATGCAGTATTCGAGCTGAGGGCTCACCATGGGTTTATATCGTAGCGTTATGATATTGCCTGTCATATGTTCCTTGCCTACTGCTGCCCGTCGAACTGACATGTTTAGAGAACTATCCTTGCAGGCGCCAAGACCTCTTGGGTGGTGACAGCTGGTTTAGAATTCATCACTGTACGTGTATAGCTAGGACTCTGTTTCTAACGTGCATTACTGTGCAACATTGAATTGCTTCTGCCATATTGTGTCAGTCGCCCAGTTTTGTGAGACCCTTGTGTAACTCCTTGAAATCTGCTTGGGATGTAAATGCCATATAGCGCTCTAGGGCCCAGTCCTGCAGCTTGCTCCCTGTGAACAGACCCCTTTTACCTGCAGGTAGCCTATTGCAGGATCGCATCATCCTCCTTAATATTCCCAAGCCATCCTCGCAGGGTTGGTGTGTGCAGACGCAGACCCCTAGAACAGAATGTACTATGAAAATGCACCAGGGCGGAACCGCCGCCCTGTCTTGGGGTGACGTGAGCAAACAGCCTGCGTGAGAGACAAAATGGCCCGTCACTCGGACTCTGCTGAGCCTCATCTGGCTGTTTTCACACGTGCAGGGAGGGGGTGGCAGTTACTGGTTTTATAGCCATGGAACCTAAGTGTCCTGCGCGAGACACACAGAGAGCTCCTTGGAGCCTTTCCAGTCACCCCTTGGCAAACGCCGCCTCGAGCTGGTGGTTTAAATGGCAGTGTTTGCAGAGAGGCCAGAAGGGCCCTATAAATATTTGATAAAGCAGTTTGTTAAAGTCCACAGTATGGAGCCAGTGGACCTGTTCCAGCTGATCACACATTTACATATTCATCCCTTTATTTACTGAGGACTAGGAAGGCTCCTTCATTCAAGGGCATCTAATCCTGTTTGTACCCAGTGCCTAGAAAACACAAACGTGTGCTGTCAGTCACAACAGCCCAGTTCTCCCGAGGGCCAGAAACATGAGCAATAGAGACTGAGGCTGGGCCTTCAAAGGGCACCAAGGAGTGAAGTGGGCAGCTTCCCTGTTAGTGTGATTTGGGCTCCTACCGTCAACTTCTCTACAAAGCACAGCCTAGATCCTGGGCAAGTCTTTCCGAACAGAAGTGGGTTTGAGCCCTAGAAACACCCCCCCACTCACACCTGACCCTGGTAGTGTTGGTTGTTCTCTTTGCCCCTTGTGTATCTTGCCGCACTTTGGCCTCCCATCCCATGGTCATGGACATAGGCCTCGATTACAGGGAGTCTCCCTGGCTGCTGTGGGCGAGGTCTGGAGATCCTGACTGACGCCGAGCAGCTGTTTGGCTCTTGCCTAAGAGGCAGAACCCCTCCAGCTGGTTCTTAGTGGATGAAGCACAGGATAGCTCTGTCCCGTCACACCCGTGTTCAGAGCAGCCACAGCCTAGAGCCGGCATTGACCTCTGGGACTCAGTCACCCGAAGTTGCCCCTAATGAACATCTTCAATGCAGTTTTACTCTGCAAATGGATTCTGGGGATGGACATCAGGGGAGGGGGTCACATGATATTTGCCCTGTTCTGTTCATTCCCTCTGGGACGCCTGCCACTGGCGGAAGAGGATACGGGGCTAGAAGGACCTTTGGTCTGACCCATTAAGGCCTATGTTCTTCTGACTTGTGTGGCGTAGTGGGGGGCTGTCTGCTCTGTGACCTGGGTCCCCCTGCGCTGGGATGGGAGATTCTCACTGACTCTCCCAAACGTGGATTAACCCAGACACCCAGGCTCAGCCTCCCAGGGAGAGACAAAGGGAGGAGGGGGAGACCAGCACCTGGCTGGGGGCAGGGCTGGAAGAGAGTTTTAGTTTCTGGCTGGAATCATGGAGGAAGCAGCCTAGGCAAGGGGCTGGGAGTTAGGGGCCCAGGCTCCCCCATCTCACGGGGGCCTGAGGCATCCTAGCCCAGCTCTGTAACCAGATGACATCTGTGCTGTGCTGTATCCTGGAGAAGCAATAAACTCCCTCTGCTCTACTGGCTGGCGGAGTCGGTTTGTGCCACTACGGGGGTGCAGGAGGCGGGGGAACCCCGATGCACCACCACAACTGGCAGCCAGGGATTCCCTGCCGTTGTCTCTCTGGTTCTAGAGCCAGGGGATTTAGCCTGTGGTGCTGGTCCACAGTGCAGAGAACATGAAAACGTGCTGCATATCAAAGCACCCCGGTCTGTTAGCTGTGACGTAGGATGCCTGTCTCACAGCAAACCCTGCCGATGCCCCCGGGGTTGGGCTCTTCTCTCCATCTTGCGCATCATCACCAGTAACAAGGGTTCTGCAGGACAAATTCTGCCTTCGGTGTCCAATTCCAGTGTCTTCAAACTCCACCCCCAGGGACACTGTAGTAATTTGGGGTTCAGCAGAGTTGCCCATTGTCACATTTGTTTCCTTGAAGCCCCAGGTGTGACTCTGATTATCCCTAAGGTGTATCCCTGTACAGCAGAGCTCCCCCAACCGTGGGGCACCTCTGGGGGGCATGGGGAAAGATTTGGGAAGCCTGGCAGGACCTGGAGAGAAGGCCACCCCGTCCTACTCCGCCCCCAGCTCTGCTCCTAGCTTCACCTCCAGCCTCAGCCCCAGACCAGGGCTCCGCTCCTGCTCCCAGCCCCACCCACAGCCAGGGTTCCAGCCCCCTTTCCCTTGTCTGTGTCTCCCCCCAAGCCACAGCCCCGCTCCCAGCCCTGGCTCTGGGGGACCAGAGAAGGGCCACAGGGGATGGGGGGCATGACCCTGAAAAGTCTGGAGACCACTTCTGTAGGGGAAGGAGGTGCCATTTTGATACACTCACCCTTCATAGAAGCCCCCTTTAAAATCTGAACTTTGCAGCTCCCTGGCCTTGACAGACTGTTGGAGAAGAATTGGGAGCCCTCTAAAGCAGTGGTTTTATCCACTAATATTACATCTAGCCATTCCAAAGGGGTCTGCACCGCCATTGGAAATTTCTTTAGGGATCCACAAATGAACGAAGGCTGAAACCCGCTTCTCCAGATTGAATTGTACCACTGGCCACTGGAGGCTGATCTACTGAGTCGAGCGGTAATGAAGTGCAGGTGGCAAGAGGCCAAGTGTCTTTGAGGAGACTCGCTGGCAGTGAAAGAGCTGTGCCCTCGAAAAGGGCTGCATGTTGAAATCAGACACAGATCAACTCTCCTGAAATAGGGATTTAATTTTCTCCTTTCAGCCATCACTCTGCTCTCAAGTAGAATCACGTTCGGGTCCGTCCCCTGGGCCTCTCGCACCCTGTATCAGCCGAGTTAAATCCGAGACAACGTGTGAGACGCATGTTGCAGGTCTCAGAACCCCACCCAGCCACTCCTGTAACAGGCCCATAATCTTTGGCTGCGTTCCTGAAGTCCTCAAATCATGATTTAAAGACATCAAGTTGCAGAGAGTCTGCCAGGAACGTTTGTTCAGACCAGCAAGGGACCATGCTGCAGAGGAAGAGGAAAACCCCCGAGGGTCCCTGCCAGTCTGCCCTGGGGGGAAATTCCTTCCTGATCTCAAATATGGTGATCAGATAGACCCAGAGCCTGTGGGCAAAACCCACCGGCAGACACCTGGGAAAGAACTCTCCATAGTAACTCAGAGCCCTCCCCTTCGAGTGTCCCATCCCCTAGCAGTCACATGCCAGCGTAAGCAACTGTTCTCCCTCCCCTTCCACAAACTGCTGAAGCTCAGGGTTGAAACAAGTGAAGTTTTTTGCCCCCACTAGTGCCCGTGGAAGGCTGCTCTAGAACTTCGCTCCCCGGGTGGCTAGAACCCCTCTCATTCCCAGCCTGCACTTGTTGATGGCCATTTTATAGCCATCGGTTCTCAGGCATGGGAGTTAATCCATGTCCACTGCTGGCTTGTGGCCCCCAAGGTCGGCTGTGCACAGCTAGTACGCTGCCAGCTGCAGCAAGCCGCACAGGGAAACCTGCAAAGGCTTGCTGGGTGAAACCCTGGAAACACATTCACTGCTGATCTTCTCTAGCTCAGCGGCTCCATGCTTCACAGAGCAAGTCAATCGGAATCCAGCGTAACAGCTCGGTCATGCCTAGCATTATGCCCAATTATCACCCCGCTGGACCCACGTCTGTGAGGAAACACAGCAAAGTTCCCTTCGCTTGGAAGCCCTGGAAACCTCTGTGGCGCTGAACTCCGCAGCAGGCCCTGAAAGCCCAAGCGAAGCTGAGCTGAACTGAGTAACTGCAAGTGCCATGTGCCGCCCTCCGTGCCAGCTCTCCTCGGCTGCAGACACACACCCTCTATTTGCAGCCTTTCCTCTGCTAGCCTCCCCCCAGAGGCGCTCACACAGCTGAGTTTGAATAGCTGCATTTTCAAATGTTCTGCCTTCGCTGTCGAGACTCTTCTAGTAACCCAGGGTATGTCTACACTACCCCCCTAGCTCGAACTAGCGGGGGTAACGTAGTCATCCGCAGTTGCAAATGAAGCCCGGGATTTGAATTTCCCGGGCTTCATTTGCATGAAGCCGGCCGGCGCCATTTTTAAATGCTGGCTAGTTCGAACCCCGTGCTGCGCGGCTACACGCGGCACGGACTAGCTAGTTCAGATTAGGCTTCTAATCTAAACTAGCTGTACACCTTGTTCCACGTGTAGCCGCGCGGCACGGGGTTCGAACTAGCCGGCATTTAAAAATGGCGCCGGCCGGCTTCATGCAAATGAAGCCCGGGAAATTCAAATCCCAGGCTTCATTTGCAACTGCGGATGACTACGTTACCCCCGCTAGTTCGAACTAGCAGGGTAGTGTA
The DNA here is from genome assembly GCF_052426305.1 of Pelodiscus sinensis. Classification (NCBI taxonomy): domain Eukaryota; kingdom Metazoa; phylum Chordata; order Testudines; family Trionychidae; genus Pelodiscus; species Pelodiscus sinensis. The sequence continues at coordinate 4,824,816 of NC_143066.1, forward strand.
GACATACCCCCAGAAACCAGACACAAACCAACGCTCCTCGGGTGGGGATTTAATTTTCTCCTTTCAGCCATCACTCTGCTCTCCGTAGAATCATGTTCGGGTCCGTCCCCTGGGCCTCCTGCGCCCTGTGTCAGCCAGTTAAATCCGAGACGGTGTATGAGATTACAGACTGTAGGTAATCATGCTGCTAGTCTGGCCTCTTGCACGCTGCAGGCCTCAGAACCTCACCCAGCCACTCCTGTAACAGGCCCATCATCTTTGGCTGCGTTACTGAAGTCCTCAAATCATGATTTAAAGACATCAAGTTGCAGCGAGCCCGCCAGGAACGCTTGTTCAGACCAGCAAGGGACCTGCGCCCTGTGCTGCAGAGGAAGGCAAAACCCGCGAGGGTGTCTTGTGCCCCTCGCCCTCCCCGCTTCAGGCTCAGACAGTCCCCCGAGGGCTGTGTCACGGGCCTGATTCTCATCCCACCTCAGCAATGCAAGTCCCTTGACTTCATGGAGCTACTTCTGGTTTACATGGCTGAAAGGAAGAGCAAAAATCACCCCCCACCCCCCAGGCTTTCCCTCTGCTTTCTGCCCCCAGCGCCCTTGGGCTAGGTGCCCGCGACTGGCCATCAGTTTAGAATACACTTGGGAGGACAAGTCTGAGGTGGCTCTTGCAGAGCCACAGAGGTTAGCTTGGGTCATGTTACACAGACTGGACCCCCCTTCCCCCCGGCTATGGGAGGTGACGTGAGCTTGACTCCCCTCCACTGCCCATGGCTGGAGTTTGAACTCCAGGTGGTTGTGGCCTCGTTTACTCTTCGCCTGGCGCACTGTGTCGCTAGTTAGCAGAGAGAGGCCGTCGTGCTGCCCTCACCCTATTTAAACGATTCTGCCTTCCTCTCGGTGCAGCCCAGCCTGGGGACTGCTGCTCGGTTTGTAAATCCACCGGGAAGAGGAGCCAGGTGGCGTGGCGCCTTTGCCTCCCGCAGCGCCTGCTCGGTCCGGCCGGCCTGAACCGGCGCTGAGGCCCTCTTCAGGCCACAGAACCTCCTCGGGCATGGCCAGCCCAACACCTCTCGTTCCAGTCGCCTCAGTCTCAAGACCGACTGGGATCCCTCCAGATCACGGGCCGCCTCTGCCTCGCCCAGGAAAAGCACAGAGTGGCACAGAGCAGTTCCAGAGCGCAGGACAGCCATGGCATCTCTGACCCGCCTCTGGTACCAAGTGGGGAGGGCAGAAACCCCGCCGTGCTGACCCAGTTCCAACAAGGGCAGTCCTGGTCCCCACTGTGTCAGCTGCATCTGTGGAGCAGGCTCTTGTGGATTGCCTCTGCCTTTCCTCGCCATCCTCGCTGCTGGTCCAGGACTTTCCCAGGATTGTGCCCCTGGCAGCCCTTCCAGTGGAGTGACCCCGGGCTCCACTGCCCCTTTAAAACAGGCAGAGGCGACAGTTTCAAAGGGGAAGCTGCCACACACCTAGTCAGCTGTGCAGCGGCTTCCCCTTGGAACTGCCACCTCCGCGCCTTTCAGAGGGGCAGCTGTGGAGCCCAGGGGCAGCTGGGGAGTCCTGGGTTCTGGAGAAATGACGTGGGGAGTCTGGGGTCAGACAGCTCCACAGCTGACCCTTGGAAAGGCTCACAGGCGGCATTTTAAAGGGGGCCGCCACTGCCCAGCTCATAGAGGCAGCAAGGGGGGAGGGGATATCGACTGGTCCAAATACTGTCCGATAAGCATCTATAGCATGTTTGAGATAGTTAGCTCAGCTAGTGTAACCTTCAGCCTGTCCCAGGGCCAGGGACTTGTGTTTCACTAAGCGTATCTCCCAGAGAGGCAGTTGGAAAATCTACCGCCTCGCTTTGTAAGTTGGAGTTGTCTGGCTTCAGCGTCCAGCCCTGGGCTCTTGCTCTGCCTTTCTCTGGAGGCTGAAGAGCCGTAATGGCCAGGATTCCCTCCCCCGGCAGATACTGGCACTGCAATCAGGTACCTCTCAGTCAACTAAACCGATTGTGCTGTGTTACTTGAGCGGCTCCTTGATGGCAAGTCTGTCAGCAGGCGGGAGATTACTGTGGCGGGAACAGCCATTCTCTCGTGGGCTGTGCGGCCCGGCCTGTGGCACTGGCGTACTGGTAGGAGGTAGCCATGGAAACTCAGGGCCTGACTCGCCGGCGTAACGTCCCTTCAGTGGCATCACTCCAGAGTCTCACCAGTGTGGGAGAAAAGCCGGACTCTGCCGCCAAGGCTCACTACAGACATACGTGTGCGCACGGCCTGGCTCGGTGCAGTGACCTGGGCCAAAGCATGCTCCTTGCATGTCCATCTCCTCAGCGGTGCTGTGCCACGTGCTCTGGGTAGCTGTGAACAGCTGGAGCATCATTTTGTCTTCAAAGCTCCGGGCACACCGGATGCTCTATCTCAGCACCAGTGCGTGCACAGGCACTTAGCAAAAGCAGGGGCCACTGGAGCTGCAAACAGCAGCGAAAGCCAGGACGAGGCGCTAGACTGGTGCTGATGGCCCCTCCGCTGGCAGATTTCCAAGGGTACGTCTAGACTACAGGCTTCTGTCGACAAAGAGCGTCTAGACTACATTGAGTTCTGTCGACAAAGCAAGTCGCTTTGTCGACAGAACTCCGTAGTCTGGACGCAACGTTACAGGCAATAACACCTTCTGTTGACAGAGTTCTGTTGACAGAAGGTGTTATGCCTCGTAAAATGAGGTTTACCAGCGTTGACAAAACTGCTGAGTTCTCAGCGGTAGTGTAGACGCTGGTATAGTTTTGTCGACAAAAGTCCACTTTTGTCGACAAAACTAGGTAGTCTAGACACACCCCAAGAGACCCGGTAGCACACCGGGGTCTAAACCAAGGAGCAGCCCAATGAGGGCTATGGTGTAAAAATCTAGAGCTAGAGAAACAATGTGTCTGAAGCCATCAAGGGGCGCGCGGTGGTGGTGGTGGAGCGGGTGGGGTAGGACTCTATTAACCGTAAATCCAGCCAACAAGATGAGTAAGCAGATAATCCCCCCACACTTTTTTCAGAGCCCCATGGCATTGAAGGAGCATTGGGGTCCAACCCTGCTGTCATTCGCCTTGATGAGGGCACATGATTATGTCCCTGGAGAGCAAACCAGGAGCTTTCTCTCCCCAGAGCAGGTTCATTCACCGAGCCGCTTCTTAGTTGCTCTTTTAACCAAGTAGAGGAACGAGCATTTTTCTCATCTTGTTTCTCTCTCGGCTGCAGGGAGACCCAACAAGCGGATCGTGGGGACAATGCAAGGAGGAGACACAGAGGATGATGTAAGTAGGAAGGATCTGTGGGCTGCCGGGCATCTCCAAGGGCGCTTCGCAGCAACAGACCTGTCCCCCAGCACTAGCTGGCAGTGTCCCCAACACACCAGCATTCGCTGCCCATTCCCCTTCCCAGCCTCAGCCCCACCCCTCCCTCTCCTGCCCTGATTTCTTCCTTTATCCTCTGTAGCCCGCTCCTTCCCCATTCACCTCCTTAGCCTGCTCCTTCCCCATTCACCTCCTTAGCCTGCTCCTTCCCCATTCACCTCCTTAGCCCACTCCTTCCCCATTCACCTCTTTAGCCCGCTCCTTCCCCCTTCACCTCCTTAGCCCGCTCCTTCCCCATTCAGCTCCTTAGCCTGCTCCTTCCCCATTCACCTCTTTAGCCCGCTCCTTCCCCCTTCACCTCCTTAGCCCGCTCCTTCCCCATTCAGCTCCTTAGCCTGCTCCTTCCCCATTCACCTCTTTAGCCCGCTCCTTCCCCCTTCACCTCCTTAGCCCGCTCCTTCCCCCATTCACCTCCTTAGCCCGCTCCTTCCCCCATTCACCTCCTTAGCCTGCTCCTTCCCCATTCACCTCCTTAGCCTGCTCCTTCCCCATTCACCTCCTTAGCCCACTCCTTCCCCATTCACCTCTTTAGCCCGCTCCTTCCCCCTTCACCTCCTTAGCCCGCTCCTTCCCCATTCAGCTCCTTAGCCTGCTCCTTCCCCATTCACCTCTTTAGCCCGCTCCTTCCCCCTTCACCTCCTTAGCCCGCTCCTTCCCCATTCAGCTCCTTAGCCTGCTCCTTCCCCATTCACCTCTTTAGCCCGCTCCTTCCCCCTTCACCTCCTTAGCCCGCTCCTTCCCCCATTCACCTCCTTAGCCTGCTCCTTCCCCATTCACCTCCTTAGCCTGCTCCTTCCCCATTCACCTCCTTAGCCTGCTCCTTCCCCATTCACCTCTTTAGCCCGCTCCTTCCCCATTCACCTCCTTAGCCTGCTCCTTCCCCATTCACCTCTTTAGCCCGCTCCTTCCCCCTTCACCTCCTTAGCCCGCTCCTTCCCCATTCAGCTCCTTAGCCTGCTCCTTCCCCATTCACCTCTTTAGCCCGCTCCTTCCCCCTTCACCTCCTTAGCCCGCTCCTTCCCCATTCAGCTCCTTAGCCTGCTCCTTCCCCATTCACCTCCTTAGCCTGCTCCTTCCCCATTCACCTCTTTAGCTCGCTCCTTCCCCATTCACCTCCTTAGCCCGCTCCTTCCCCCATTCACCTCTTTAGCCCGCTCCTTCCCCCTTCACCTCCTTAGCCCGCTCCTTCCCCATTCAGCTCCTTAGCCTGCTCCTTCCCCATTCACCTCCTTAGCCTGCTCCTTCCCCATTCACCTCTTTAGCCCGCTCCTTCCCCATTCACCTCCTTAGCCTGCTCCTTCCCCATTCACCTCTTTAGCCCGCTCCTTCCCCCTTCACCTCCTTAGCCTGCTCCTTCCCCCTTCACCTCCTTAGCCCGCTCCTTCCCCCTTCACCTCCTTAGCCCGCTCCTTCCCCCATTCACCTCCTTAGCCCGCTCATTCCCCCTTCACCTCCTTAGCCTTCTCCTTCCCCCTTCACCTCTTTAGCCCACTCCTTCCCCATTCACCTCTTTAGCCCGCTCCTTCCCCCATGCCCTACCTCCGGTACCTCCTTAGCAATGGCAGACTCCTGCCTTTCCTAGAACCCCTCGCCCCTCCCACTCCTTTGTCCAGCCATGGAGCCTGAGATGGCACGAGGGTGTGCAGAGAGAAGGGCTGCCCCATCCGGGAGGGTTTGCTAGCTTTGAGATCTCAGATACTGAGGCCCTCGCTGGGCAGGCCAGCTCCCAGTGGCCTGTGCTCAGGGCCGGCGTGAGTTCCAGCCACTAGCCTCACTTCCAGGCCTTGCTCTGCCATTCGTTTCCGGCTCACATTGCTTGGGCTTTGTGTTTCTGCCTCATGCGTCCACTTTGTGCTAGGGTGGAGAGCCCCGCGTCCCTGTGCAGGCTGACGGGGGCACGTTCCCTGCCCGGCCCCGCCCAGCTGCGGAGAACAAACCGTGCTGTGGCAGCAGTAGCCAGGGCCGGGGGCGGGGGGTACCTTCAGGCGCAAGGCGTGGAACGAGGCGTACCGGTAGTTCGGAATAGGAAGCCTAGTCCGAACTACCTAGTTCGTGCTGCGTGTAGCCGCGGGCACGGAGTCCAAACTAGCGGACATTTAAAAATGGCGGTGCCCGGCAACATGCAAATAAAGCCCGGGAAATTCAAATCCCAGGCTTCATTTGCAACTCCGGTTGCCTACATTAACCACCCTAGTTCGGCAAGACGGGTCAGAGAGAGCAGGGGACCCCAGGGAGGGAAGGGCTAGACCCACCCGGGGAGCAGGGCAGGCAGGGGGCCGAGCGAGCAGCAGCTGGGCAGAGCCGTACGTGGCAGCCGGTGCTGCGCCCGGTGGCCTCCCTGCCTGCTTTGCTTGTGTAGCGTTAGGGTAGGGCCCAGCGGGCAGGCTGGGGGCAGGCGTGCAGTGGGTTGCTGCAGGGGTACAGAAGGAAGGGGGGTTCCAAGAAGCTGCCTGGGCCACAGGCCAGCACATTGGCAGTGGGAGGCAAAGTGGAGCCAGGGCAGCTTTCCTTACCCCCACCTGGCCTCCCTCGGCCAGACTGGGGCCCACCTGGGTGGGCCATGTTCCCAGCACCCGTCCTGTAGCGTGGAGCTTTGCGGCCAGTCCAGACCCTCCCCCCACCAGCAGCGCCGGCTGCTGTCTCCTCCCCTCGCTCTCCTCGGGCGCGCTCTTCTTTGTAATGTCTCCGTTCTCCATCTCGCCTTGTTCTCTCCATTCGCGCTCGCCAAGGGGGGAGCTGCCCAAGCCCCACCAGGTAAACCCAAGACCTCCAGCTCCACGGCACAGGTGGGTTTGTCCCCTGCGGTTCATTTCCACCCCCAGGGCTCTCGGCCTCTCTCCATGGGCCTGCCACCCCCTAGATTCACTGGGCCTGGAAAGGTGGTTTCCTGCCGCCAGAGGGGTAGTGTTGTTAGTGCCCACCGGGGGGAGGGCTGCCGGCTCCCAGCACCTCCAGGCTGGGCCGCTGGCTCCGTGGTACGGCCACAAACAGAATCCCTCTTCCTGCTCGTGAGGCCAGGTCCACAAGGGGATCCTGCCCACCGGGTGCCCCTTGGCACAGCTCAGCGGGGCTAAGCTCAGCCCGGGAACCCGCCTGCACTTCCTGGGGCGCTGGGCGCCCCGGCCGGTTTCTGGGCAGGCAGAAGCCCCGGACATGGAGGCTAGTGCTGGGCTGAGAAGGGACGGGCCACGTGGCCCCTGCTTTCTTCCAGGAGTCGGAGGATAGCGAGATTGGCCTGGACGATGACGAAGACGACGATGAGGACGACCTGGAAGACGACAGTGTGGAGCTCGCTCCCAGCAAGGCCAATCGCCGGGCCAGGAAGCCAGAGCCCCTGGAGGAGAGCGATAACGACTTCTGACGCGGGCCAAGGTGGGAGCGACCCACAGCCTGGAGCAAACCCGCGGCAGGGTGGGGGGGCGTGGGGCACCCTGTGCGGGGTTACACAGGACTGGCATTCAGAGCAGTCCCTAGTAAAGCTGGGTGCCTAGCGATAACTCAGGGTGATGTGCCGCTAAATATTCGCTCCTTTCACCTGCGGGAAGGTGGCTCCTGACGCCCTTGCTGCCCGTGTTTACACCAGTCCTGCTGCCGGGAGGGGCCCACCCGGTATGTCACTTGGCAGGGGCAGCGGCCTCCTCTGCTGAGTTATGAGCCCGACAGGGCAAGCGGCCATGAGAGCCTTCTGCCCTTTTGGAAGCTGGCGACCCCCAGCTGGTGGTGCTGAGTCAGGCCATTCGGGGCGCGGAGGGGGACCCATTCCAGCCTGGGAACCTGGGGACCAGCTGAGTCAGGCCGTTCGGGGTGCGGAGGGGGACCCATTCCAGGCTGGGAACCTGGGGACCAACTGGTGAGCTGAGTCAGGCCGTTCGGGGTGCGGAGGGGGACCCATTCCAGCCTGGGAACCTGCGTACCAGCTGGTGGCGCTGAGACAGGCCGTTTGGGGAGCGGGGGGGAGTTGGGTCCCATTCCAGCCTGGGAACCTGCGTACCAACTGGTGGCGCTGAGACAGGCCGTTCGGGGAGCGGGGGGGTCCCATTCCAGGCTGGGAATCTGGGTGCAGCCCTTTACAAACAAACCCCGTGGGGCGCTTGGGCTGGTCACAGCGATGGCTAGAACCAGCTTGGCTCTGCTGCTTCGCTGTCCCTCTCTCCGGCCTGCGTCTTTCCAGCTGGCTGGGCCATCCAGCCCAACTCCCACACGCCTCCAACCGCACTGACCTGACCTGGCTGGGGACAGGGCCATCTCTGGGGAGCCACCCACGTTCCAAGTCTTGGGCAGGGTGGGTTAGCCCAAGCTGCAAATTTGCTCTCCATTTTTTAAGCCCGCCCCCTGGCTTGGCACCAGCAAGGCTGAGCAGGGCCCCAGCACACAAGCAGCTGGCCTGCTGCTGGTACGAGTGCACTAAATGTGCTGGGTGCCACCGCTCCAGGAGAGGGTCTGGCAGGGCTGGTGCTGCCGCCCAGCTCCGCGCTGCCCCACTGCACCCACACCCAAAGCCCCTCCTGGCTGGAGCCTTTGCACTGGGGCAGCAGCTTGGCACAGGCTGCGCCCGGCCGGGAGCACGGCCCCGACATGGCGTCCACACCTCAGCGATGGAACTGACTGTCGCTTCCCCCTGGAAAGTCCCAAACGGCAGCTGCCGAGGGCAGAGGAGAATGCCGGGCCGCCACTGCTTTATTCCAGAGTCTTTATTCCAGAGCTTGGCACCTCCTCCCGGCCCCAGCCAGCCCCTGCAGAGGGGCCGTGGTGGAGCCAGTCTGCTGTTGCGCCGGCAGGAGAGCCGCTGTCCCTGTGGGAGTGACAGCACCTGCAGAGGAAGGCCCTGTGGCTTGGCTCTTCCCCGGGTACCGGTGTCACCTCCCCCTCTCAAACAGCACTGAGTGCCCACAGCAACGGCCACGGCCGGGCGCCACAGCCCCTCAACGCCCTTTAGGCACCTGAACTCCGTGAGCAGCTCGCCAGATCTCTCCCCTCACGCCTGACCTTGCAGCTCAGCCCTGGCAGCTGGGCCGTGCGGCGGGTCGCTTGCCCTGAGCCCGTTCAGAGCGGGCAGCTGAGCAGCGCCAGCCTGGCCTAGGGCAGCGGACATGGACCCCCCACGTCGCTCCCAGCCACAAGGGGACGCCCTCAGAACATGGGCTCGGCCTCGCGCTTGGCGGGACTCTGGGACTAGGAGCTGCCTGACTGCTCCTGGAAGTAGAGAACTGGGCAGGGGCCAGGCCCTCTCCCTGCCACCTGCAGCTCCGCAGAGCAGCCCGACTCCGCCTCCCCTTCGCCCACAGGCTGGCTGGCCTTCGGTGGGCCCAGCCCCCTCCCGCCTGCCGGGGGCTGGGCCGCTTGCTGTTGGGTGCAGCATGGGCTTGGTGGCTTGTTCATGGTGCAGGCCCTGCCGTACTCACAAGCACTGTGCCCTCATTGTCCCCATCCATGTGGGGAACACATTTTGTTAGGTGCACCAAGGTCCAAGAGGATGTGCTCCACCCACACAAACACGTGCTGCTGGCGCTTCAGCTTGGCAGCATTGGACCCTCCTGGGTGGCTGCCCTAGAGCTCAGTGTCCAGGGAGCGCCATGCGAGCCGAGGGAAGAGGTTTCCTGTTGGACCCCCTAAAGCAGGACACACGGACAGTCCTGGAGCTTGCTCCAGGGACCGTGACAAGCCTTGGGAGCAGAGATTTGCGTGGGCCGGCCGTGTGCAACCCCCGGGGATTACCTAGCGCGAAGGCCTGCGGGGCTGGGCAGGCGTGAGGGGAAGATGCTGGCTGGCGAGTTTCCGTGCTGTCCGGGCATAGCAGGCTACGTGCCAGGCTCCCTGTGCTGGGTGCGGTGAGTGCCCCGTGCTCGCAGCCCTGCTCACCGCACTGGGCCCCAGGCACCCCGGCTGGCAGTGGGACTTTCTGTCCCCGGGGCCAGGTCACAGGCTTAGCACTTGTGCCCTGCACCTTGCCTCCCGCCCACTTGCACCCGTCCCGCGGGCCCCTCCCAGGCCCTGCCGCGAGCTCGCTCCTCAGCCGGCTGCATCCTTCCCCTGCTCTGCTGAGAGGCGCGTCCTTCACCGGCAGGAGCAGCCACGGCAGCAGCTTTCATTGCTGGAGCGAGGCCTCCATCACCCCCACCCCCGTGGACTCTGAGCGACTCAGCGTCACAGAGCCGGTCCCGGTGCAGCGGCCTCCGCTGGCCACGAGGGCGGAGCTGCCACGCTCCAACATGGGGCAGTGAGCCGGGACGGGGTCCTTGGAGCCAGTCTCTGCCCCGTCCCCGCCTCTGCTCGCTCGCCTGGCGCTTCCCGGGGCCACGGCCCTACATCTCCACGACGCAGCAGGGGGCGTTGGTCCGGATGGCGTCGGCGATCACCTTGGCGCCGGACTGGCCGATGCGATTGCCCTGCAGGCTGGGAGAGCACACGGGACAGGCATGAGCGCAGCAGTGCTGCAGAGCAGGCTGCCCGGGTCCTGCCCCACTGCGCACGGGGCTGTGGGACAACGTCCACAGCCCACACTACACCATAACCGGGGCTGGCGCCTGCTGGGGCCGGTCTCCCAGCCACGCTCAGGCACATACCTGGATCGCGGGCTGTGGCTGCAAGTTAACGGGGCTTGGCTCAGATGCCCTCCCCCCGCAGGGTCCTAGGCCCCCGATCCTGAGCACAGTCTGAGTGGGACAGAAGGGGCTTGGGCCCACACCTCCGTCAGCCTGGGCTGTGTGCAGTGTAGACGTGCCCAGGAGCTGGGAAACACACACACGCTTTCATATCCGTGGTGCACGCAAGCTCACACCACACGGGCCAAGCTGCTCCCTCCTCCAAGCCACGCCCACGTCTGGCTTTGGCTGGGCCCACGCAGGACAGCTTAGCAAAGCAGGGGTGAAGGGCCGATGGCTGGGGCCTCCCGGGGCAGGCGAGGTCAGCCAGTCCTGCAGGGACACTAGCATGGCCGCCGCGTTCCCAGAGGCAGGGGAGGTCACGCCCTGCCCCCACGTCTCCATCCCTCTGCCAGCCACACACGCGACTCCACACCCGGCAGCAACTCACTTGACGTAGGTGAGGCCGTGGTTGCCGGTCAGAGCCGTGGCGATGCAGATAGCCCCGTCCATGCCTAAGGAGTTCTCCTGGAGGCTGGCGAGGAGACAAAGGCTCGTTAAGAAGAGAGGCCGGGAGAAATCCTGGGACACGGGCCCCTTTTTCTGTCCCAGTGAGGTCTGGGCGGAGAACTCGGCATGGGCGGGAGCATGCCTGGCAGATGGGGGCAAGAAAACGAACGCGGCAGCCTCTGGCCCAGTGGCACAGGCTGGCGGCTGTTCTAACAGGCTGTTCGTATTTGCAGGTCCCCAAAGGAAACCTGCCAACCACATTTCTGTCAGGCTGACTACGAAGCAAATCCAGCCCCTCATCCCCTCAGCTGCAGACTGGGCAGGTTGGACTGATTTCGATCAAAGCATCAGTTCTAAGCTTGTTTGGCAGTTGTGCCTTTTACAGGAAGTTTTGAGTTGTGTTGGTCGGTACCATTACAGCTGGCCGAATGTGCTAGAGACAAGAAAAAACTATCCCTGTTTTGTAACTAAAACCAACTGAGTTATCAAAACCTCAGAACGATTCTCCCTAGGTATGAACTGAACTGATTGTTTCGGGTCAGTCCTACAAGATTTTAGAACTAGTGGAGCTTGTGATTCTTAGTCGTAGATTGGAAAAGAAACACGCCCCGTCCCGCTTCTCTAGTGCCCAAACATTGCTTCGCTTGAGTGCTAATCACTGAGCTAGCTGAATAAGTGAATGGAGGAAAGTGTTCTCTCTGCACCTGAAAAGTGACTGTTCTCCAAAGCTGCTTTAACACTGCCGCAGCCTCTGGTTTCGGCTGCTTAGCCACGGGCTTCCCCCAGGGCAGTGCCTTGGCTTTCTTACAAACACATACGGCTTCGGCTATTTTTTTTTTTTAAGGTAAAATTATTTTAACTTAATAGAGTACGTTTAGGCCTTAACACTGGCAATTTCAAATTTCATTTTAAACAGGCTTATTGGTCAAAATAAACCTGGTTTGAATTCATTGCTTTTATCTTTTACCCCCTCTACTTTTATCCATTCTGGGCTCTGCGTATTGGCTCAAATTTCTTCCTTCATAGTGTGCTGCCGGTGCTGCCCGATTTGCTCCATGTCACACAAGAGGGTCAGTAACAGTGACATCCCAATCCAGTCACAGGGCTCCGTTGCTGACAGCTCTCTCTCTAGCCGGCAGGTCAGAGGCCACCAGGTTGGGGCAAAAGCTGCTGTTCACATTCAGCAAAGAAACAGGACAGTGTGGGAGCGTTTGGAGACTCAGAGCGGGCTGGTGAAGGCGCCTCGCTAAGATTTCCACCACCAGACCCCCCCCCCCCCCCGTTATCAGTTCGAGCTGTGACCATTTGGGTTGAAATTTCCCATGGGAGGCGCCTGCCTCGGGCTGAACTTGTTGGGCGCCGTTCAGCAAAGGCCGTTCAGCCATTTCCGAAACAGATCGAGGGGATTAGAGGGAAACCTCTGCACAGAAGGAAATGGGTCCGGTGGGGGAACAGCATCAGAGCCTGGATCGCACGCATGCGCCCAAGGGAGCCGAGTGCAGACCGCCCAGGGAACCTTCCCTCCGGCACTGCCTGCCGGCCGGGCGTTGGGGGGATGCGTAGCCTTTGCCTGAGCGTGGCAGGGACTCACTTGAGAACGCGGAGGCTGCGGTTGACCTTCAGGGCGCTGGCCATGGCTTTGGCTCCAGCCACACCGATGGAGTTCCCTCGCAAGCTGCCGGGGACGCAGGAGACACAAAGGCCATTAGGACAAAGGGTGCCCACAGTGCCCGCCGAAGGAAGGTTAAGGTGTGGGGGAGGGGAGACCGAGCACATGCCAGCTGGCCTGGGGCTCAGACGTGCTGGAACTGAGGACTCCCAACGGGTCCCAGCCTCCTGCGTGAGCGGACGATTGTCTCCCGCAGGGGCCGGGGAGAAGTGCGCTGCAGGGGCGCAGGGGTACTTACTCCAGAGTGGTGAGCGTTCTGTTCACAAGTAAGGCCTCTGCCAGGGCTTTGGCCCCGCTCACACCGATGGAAGCCACCTGGAGGCTGCAAGAGAACAAGGCCGGTTCATGGCGAGCTGCCCCGAGCGCCCAGGCTGCTGGGGATGGCGGCCAAAGTCGGTCCCCGCCTGGCACGTTCCCCCCCGCAGAGCAGCAGGGACGGGGCCTGCAGTGAGGGCACCCACCCAGCCAGGGGCTGAGTTCTGAGCTGGGTACCCGCAGCCCATTCTCCGCTGAGCGACTCGCCAGGAAACAGACGGAGGCTGCGGGGCAGCCAGCACTGACCGCGGCTCTGCGAGCTGTGCACCCTCACGGCCGCCAGGCAGGAGTGCGGCGGGTACCTACCGCCATGGCCTGGCAGCGAAGGGCCTGTTCCCTCTGAGTACCAGCCTGCCGGAGCCCCCTTGCAGCAGCCGCAGGGGCTGGCACGTCACCTGGGTCACTTGACCTGTGACAGGCCAACAGCAACCGGAGACGCATCCCCCAGGAGACCTGGCCACACAGCTCCCCAGGCAGTCGCTCCCGGCCATGCCCTGTGACCACCAGGCTCCTTGCAAATCACCTCGCTCCGGCCCACTCCTTACTGCCCAGCTCACGTCGCTCCGGCCTCCACCCACCACGCACCCCCAAGGGGCACGGCCCCATCACTTTGTGCCAGCCGCAAAGGCGCGTGGGGGGACGTGGAGCTGGGGGGCAGCAGTGGAGGGGGCCTTGGGGAGAACGGGGCGGCACAAGGACTGGGCCACAATCCAGGTGCTCGTGGCCTGCCTGCCCTTTTAGGGAGCCACCGCCGTTCCTGCTGGCTCGCTAGTGGGACACCTACCAGAGGGTGGTGAGGGTGGTGTTCACCTTCAGAGCAGCAGCCAGGGCAGCCATGCCTTCGTCGCCAATCGCGTTCTCCTGCAAACTGAAACGGCGTGTGCCTGTGACAGCCCCGTCCCCGTCCCACCCTGGACAGCGCCCTCGGCCCCACGGGGGGACAGGCGCTCCGGGAGGGCGGTTAATGGCTCCCAATGCAAGCCGGCTCCCTGATCAGGGCACCCCGAAATCCTGCGGCTGCCAGGCACCACGGGGACGGGGAGCTCTCAGAGCCCGGGGAGCTGCCCAGGGACGGAGCCCAGCCGCTTGGAAATAAGGCGAAGCAACTCCGAGGCCCGAGCCACTGGAACTACTGACCAGAGGCCGCAGTACAGTCGCTGTCACCCGCCAGTTCGTGCCCAGATCAGCTGTCTTGCTGAAAGATCGGCTCTAGGAATTGGGGGGGCAGCCGCCCGGCCTGTGGGATCCAGGAGGTCGGCCTGGGCCCCTCCCTTCTGGCCTTCGGAGCAGAGTCGATGCAGCCCCGAAGGCAGTGACCCTCGCTCAGTACAGGGAAATTCAGGCAACAAAGTTACCTAACGCGGGGTGACCAGCCATCCCGGGGGGGAGGCTGTGTTCATAATCCCCCCCCCTCGGCTGCAGTGCTGTGGCTTTATGGCCCTCTCCTTCCGCCACCACCCACAGGACGCCCCCCAGCTGAACCCCTGAGCAGACGGGTAGCTATTGGGTCAGCGAGTGGTGTATTGGGGGATGCTCCGGCAGGGCAGCTGGCTGGGGGGGGGGGGCGCAGGCCCCTGCAGGATGAGCTCAGCTGGGGGGTGCACGGCAGGGCCCCCCGCTGACTCCAGCCGGTCAGAGCCCAGTGGCTGGGGACAGTGCGCCCGGCACCTTTCCCAGATGGAAACATTTTTGCTGGGGGGAGCGAAGGCGCAAGAGCCCCCAGACTCTCCCTCACCAGACAGCGGGGCCCGGGCCACAGCTCTGGCCCACCTGCCGCACGCCGGCCCTGCCGGGGACAGCCAGGCAGGCAGGACACGGTCCCTGAGGAGGGGCCCTCCAGCACCAGCTGCTTCCGCCCGCCCGCCCAGCCCCCTGGGGCCCCCACAGCCGGCCAGGCAGACTCACTCGAGGCTGGTCAGGCTGGTGTTGGAGTGTAGTGCTTGGGCCAGCGCCTGGGCCGCCTTCGCCTGGATGAAGTTCCACTGCAGGCTGTGCCAAGAGAAGCGGGCGCAGAGGGTTAAACCCTGGGGGCTCCGCGAACAGGGGAAGCCCAGCCCAGGGAGGGGCCCTTGCCATGGGGGGACCCGCTGGAAGAGGGGATGTTGCAAGGGGAGGCCAGCGAGGTTTAGCTGCATCCCGCCCAATGGAATCCCCCGTCCCGCTGGTACCAGACACGTGACAGGGATATGTCGGGGGGGTACCGACCAGTGCAGCAGGGATATGTCTGGGGGGGGACCGACCAGGGCAGCAGCAGGGATATGTTGGGGGGGTACCGACCAGGGCAGCAGCAGGGATATGTCGGGGGGGTACCGACCAGGGCAGCAGCAGGGATATGTCTGGGGGGGGTACCGACCATGGCAGCAGCAGGGATATGTCGGGGGGGGGGGGACTGATCATGGCAGCAGAAGGGATATGTCGGGGGGGGGGGGACCGACCATGGCAGCAGCAGGGATATGTCGGGGGGGTACCGACCAGTGCAGCAGCAGGGATATGTCTGGGGGGGGTACCGACCAGTGCAGCAGCAGGGATCTGTCTGGGGGGGTACCGACCATGGCAGCAGCAGGGATCTGTCTGGGGGGGTACCGACCATGGCAGCAGCAGGGATATGTCAGGGGGGGTACCGACCAGTGCAGCAGCAGGGATCTGTCTGGGGGGGTACCGACCATGGCAGCAGCAGGGATATGTCTGGGGGGGGTACCGACCAGTGCAGCAGCAGGGATATGTTGGGGGGGGGTACCGACCAGTGCAGCAGCAGGGATATGTTGGGGGGGTACCGACCAGTGCAGCAGCAGGGATATGCCGGGGGGAGGGTACCGACCAGTGCAGCAGCAGGGATATATTGGGGGGGGTACCGACCAGTGCAGCAGCAGGGATATGCCGGGGGAGGGTACCGACCAGTGCAGCAGCAGGGATATATTGGGGGGGGTACCGACCAGTGCAGCAGCAGGGATATGTCTGGGGGGGGTACCGACCATGGCAGCAGCAGGGATATATTGGGGGGGGGTACCGACCAGTGCAGCAGCAGGGATATGTCTGGGGGGGTACCGACCATGGCAGCAGCAGGGATATGTCTGGGGGGGGTACCGACCATGGCAGCAGCAGGGATATTTCTGGGGGGGGGTACCGACCAGTGCAGCAGCAGGGATATGTCTGGGGGGGGGTACCGACCATGGCAGCAGCAGGGATATGTCTGGGGGGGGGTACCGACCATGGCAGCAGCAGGGATATGTCTGGGGGGGGGTACCGACCAGTGCAGCAGCAGGGATATGTCTGGGGGGGGGTACCGACCATGGCAGCAGCAGGGATATGTCGGGGGGGGTACCGACCATGGCAGCAGCAGGGATATGTCGGGGGGGGTACCGACCAGTGCAGCAGCAGGGATATGTCTGGGGGGGGGTACCGACCAGTGCAGCAGCAGGGATATGTCTGGGGGGGGGTACCGACCATGGCAGCAGCAGGGATATGTCTGGGGGGGTACCGACCAGTGCAGCAGCAGGGATATGTCGGGGGGGGTACCGACCATGGCAGCAGCAGGGATATGTCGGGGGGGGGTACCGACCAGTGCAGCAGCAGGGATATGTCTGGGGGGGGGTACCGACCAGTGCAGCAGCAGGGATATGTCTGGGGGGGGGTACCGACCATGGCAGCAGCAGGGATATGTCTGGGGGGGGGTACCGACCAGTGCAGCAGCAGGGATATGTCTGGGGGGGGGTACCGACCATGGCAGCAGCAGGGATATGTCGGGGGGGGTACCGACCAGTGCAGCAGCAGGGATATGTCTGGGGGGGGGTACCGACCATGGCAGCAGCAGGGATATGTCTGGGGGGGTACCGACCAGTGCAGCAGCAGGGATATGTCTGGGGGGGGGTACCGACCATGGCAGCAGCAGGGATATGTCGGGGGGGTACCGACCAGTGCAGCAGCAGGGATATGTCTGGGGGGGGGTACCGACCATGGCAGCAGCAGGGATATTTCTGGGGGGGGTACCGACCATGGCAGCAGCAGGGATATTTCTGGGGGGGGGTACCGACCATGGCAGCAGCAGGGATATTTCTGGGGGGGGTACCGACCATGGCAGCAGCAGGGATATGTCTGGGGGGGTACCGACCATGGCAGCAGCAGGGATATTTCTGGGGGGGGGTACCGACCATGGCAGCAGCAGGGATATGTCTGGGGGGGGTACCGACCATGGCAGCAGCAGGGATATTTCTGGGGGGGGGTACCGACCAGTGCAGCAGCAGGGATATGTCGGGGGGGGGGGTTCATAGGAACAGCAGAGCGGCCAGCCTGGGTCAGACCAGTGGTCCATGCGGCCCAGTGTCCTGTCTGCCGACAGTGGCCCAGGCCAGATGCTGCGACGGGAATGAAGGGAACAGGCAATAATCGTCATCTCTCCCCTCCGTCCAGCCCCAGCATCTGGCAATTGCAGGTTAAGAGACACCCAGGGCACGGGGCTGCATCCCTGCCCCCTTCGGCTCCCAGCCGTTGCTGGGCCTGTCCTCTGGGAGCGTTCCTAGCTCCATCCTGAGCCCGGTCAGCCTGCGTGTGGCCATCCCAGCCCCCTGGCGAGGCGTTCCCCAGGCTGACTGGGGGTTGCCTCGAGGTGCTTCCTGTTGCGTCAGACCCGCCGCCTGTTCCTTTCACGTGTGGTGAGTCCCTGGTTCAGGCTGGTGTCCTGACAGGTTAACTGGTACCACAGCTAGCAGTTTCGCAGGGTCGCATTTGAGTTCCGTCAGAACTCCTCCGCCTACCAGCTGGCCCTGGCGACTTTACTCTTCAGTTACAGGTTTGTTCCGAAGTGTCCTCAGTGGCTCCTCCCTTGGGGCCACTCCTCAGACGTGTCACCCACCAGGAACGGCTCAGGCGCGGGGCGCTCCCTCACGCCCTGTGTGGCGAAGGCGAGGCAACGAAGTCATGTAGCTTCTCCACAACAGTCTCCTTTTCCTTCACTGCTCCTGTAGGGCCTAGATGGTCCGGCGGCCTCGTGGACTGTTCAGCTCCCTACTTCTGATGCACACAGGTTTTGTGCTGTTAGCATTTGTGCCTTTTGCCTGTTGCTCCTCAAACTGGTTTTTGGGCTGCCTGATTAAACTCGGGCAAGTCAAATTTGAGTCTCTATTTTCCTCAGTAGAATTTGACTTCTCATTTGTAAAGGATATCACCTCTGATCACACCTCTTGCTCTGTTTGGTCACAGTGGCAACATTTTGTTCCTTTTGCCGTTTTGTTGGTTTTAAGTTTGGGACAGACATTTGGTTTGCACCTCTATTATGATGGCTTTTTAAAAGTTTTCATGCAGTTTGCAGGCATTTCACTCTTGTGACTGTTCCTTTAACTTCCATTTCATTAGCTTCCTCACTTCCGTACAGCTCACCTTTTTGAAGTTCAGAACTACTGTGGAGGGTTTCTTTGGTATTCCCCCCACCACAAGAATGCTAAATACAATCACATTATGGCCCCTACCACCAAGCAGTCCAGCTATATTCCCCCCTTGGACCAGATTTTGTGCTCCACTTAGGAGTAAATCAAGAATTGCCTCTCCCCTTGTAGGTTCCAGGATTAGCTGTTCCAAGAAGAGTCGTTAATGGATTTATAGCTCATTACAAAAATCTGTAACCCAGTAATTCCCCCATTTTTGTCCTTTGATTGCAACAGTGATAACAGGCCACTTTTCCTTTCATGGTCTCGGAATACAAATGGTAACTACTATGCTAAACCATCTGTCCCACCTCATTAGCGGTGACACTGTGCAGCTCTCCCAGCCCTGTAGACCAGCTCTGGGTGGCTTCAAGGCTTGTCGCTCTCACTACCAGAAGTTGGACCCATTGAAGCGACCACCTCCCCCACCCTGTCCCTCTAATCTTCTGGGACTGATGCTGCAAAATCAGAAAAGAACAGCCCGGAGAAGGCAGCTAAAGAGAAGGAACCACAAATCAAGGCCAAGGTGAAACTCACTGCAGGGACATGAGCGCCTGATTCTCCTTCATTGCCAGCGCAATGGCCATGACTCCTTCATCATGCAGCAGATTCGCAGCGAGGCTGGAGACAGAGTGCAGAGAAAAGAGTTAATCACAGTGGGATGTCTCACACCTGCCTCTGGCAGTGAGACAAGAGCAAAGGGAGGGAGGGAGTTAAAAGGCAATTAACAGGAAACATTGGTTTTTACAGTGTAATGGGTGGTTAATCAATGGAACTCACCGCTGCAGGATATGGAAGCAAACAGCTTCAAAAATTTTAAAATGGAATGAACAATTCTAGGAACAAGACGAGTGCCTGCACTGACACCAGCACCTGCCTGAGGGCTGTGCTAGTGCTGAACGGACGGCATAAGCTGGGGGAGAGGAAAGCCAGCTGACTTACTCTAGGTTCCTCAGTGTGCGGTTAGTGCACAGAGCATTGGCGATCTCTGGTGCCCCCTCCTGGCCGATGGAATTCTCCCGCAGGCTAGGGAAAGACAAGAGCCAGGACTGGTCGCTGGGTATGGAGTCCCTCCTCTTAGTTGAGGAGTGGGAACAGCACACCCCTCCAGCACCCCCAAATACCCCTCCCAGTTCACACACACCCTTCCAGCACCCCCAAATTCTCCCAGTTCTCACACACACCTCCAGCACCCCCAAATACCTCTTCTCAGTACACACACCCCTCCATCACCCCAACACACCTTCCAGCACCCTCAATGTACACTCTCCTGTCCCAGTTCACACACAACCCCCCAGCACCCCCAAATACCCCCTCCCAGTTCACACACAAAGTGCACTCTCCTGTCCCAGTACACACACACACACCCCTCCTGCATCTCCATATACCTCCTCCCAGTACACACCAACCCCATATACTCCCTTCAAAAAACCCCAATACCTTCCCTCATCCCAGTGCACATACATACCCCATCACACCCCTCAATACCCCCTCCAGCACACCCCCAAATAACCCCTCCCCAGCAGTGTCTGCTTTTGGGGAACCTGCCCATGACCAGCCTCAGCCAAGGAGACATTCCCCCCTGTGGCTGGCAGGGGCCGCTGCTGCGGCAGGGCTAGGACAGGCCCAGCTGAGCTGGTACATTCCACAGGGAAATCTGACCCGAGTTAGATGGACTCTGAAGCGGCGACACCCACCAAGCTGGGACCCAGACCAGCCAGTGGGGGCAGATGCCTTCCCCGGGGCCTGCCCCCACCGGTTGAGTCTCCGAGGAGCTGCCGGGCGGGGGCCGCACCAGCAGCAAGGCCCTCACGCCGAAGCTGGTGCAAAGCCACAACCTCCCGGCCCAGACGGCACGGCACCGAATGGCGCCGTTCTGTGGCCGCAGCACTGGCCAGAGGCCCGGCGGGACGGGGGCGCGCCGAGGGCAGGACTTACTTGAGGCTGACGAGGCCCCGGTTGGCGCGCAGGGCTCCGATCAGCGCCGTGACCCCCGCGTTGCTGATGGAATTGCTCTGGAGGCTACGACACAAACAGACACCGTGGGGTCACAATGGGAAGGATGCGGGGGGGGGGGGGCGCTCGGACCAGCCCAGCCCGGGGGGGTCACCGTGACTGCCTGGCATGTGTAAGAGCTGAATGCACCACGGCAAAATGGGCCAGCCTACAGGACCGCCTGGCTGGGTGGGCGGAGCCCGCCGAGACAGAAAGCCCCGCCCTCCATGGGGGCGGGGCCACAAAGCAGGAATCAGCTGCCAGTAACGATGGAGCAGGAGGGAGGGTCACAGGTTCGGAAGGCGGCAGCTGGGGACACCAAGCAGAGAGCCCCGGAGGGCGCCCAAGAGCCCGTGGACGCCTCTCAGAGGAGCCGTGCTGAGATGGGAGGCAGGAAGAGGCTAAAATCCAAGCACCAGAAATGCAGGGGGCACGCCTGTCCAGCTTCCTCTTCTGGGGCTGGTGGGTACCGCCAAGGCCGCGCCAGGAGGCAGCTGGGAAGGGGGCGGGGCCATGTGTGTGGGGTGCACAAAGGAAAAGCTCAGGAAATCCAGCCAGAGCCCCAACAGGCAGACGGGGGCAGAGGGAGGGGTTCTCCCTGGGCACTGGCGGGAGGTGGGTGAGGGCCTGAGCTCTCAGTGAAAGGTGCCAGACCAAGAAGGTGGAAGACCCCTGTTTGCCCCGGGACAGGCGAGAGCAGCTTGCGCCCTGCCCCCGTGCCAGGTTACCCTGCCCCCGGCCTGCACTGGAAGGGAGGCGTCTGTGGGGCTGGAGGGCTGGTCAGTCTGCAGCCCCTCTGCTGAGCCCCACGAGGGAGCGGACGGCGACTCACAGGCCGCCAAGCCTCAAGCAGGGTAATAACTTTGGGCACTGTGGGCGCGGGTGGCTTGCAAGTGGGGAAACAGCCCTTCTCCCCCCATGCCCTTCTCCCCACTATGCCCTTCTCTCCCCCTCCCCCGTGTCTTGTTTGATTAATCTTCCTGCTTGACCCTCCTCTGAAGCTACCAAGATACCTTGAAGGAGATTCCCAGGGAGGCCTCCCAGAATGGACTCCCTGCTGGAAATGCTGCTGTGCAGTAGCAGAGCCTCACGTCCCTGGTCATTGCCCTCAGCCCTGCACATCATCAATGGGAACTTTCCCTACCAGCCCCTCCTGCTTTCCATGGACATGAGTTGGAGGGACAGACAAGGATGGGGCAGGAGGATCCCCCTGGATCACATCACGCTGCTTTTGTGTATTCTGCACACACGCCCCTGGGAGCGAAGGACAATGCTCGGGACTTACTCCAGGGTGGTGAGGCTGTGGTTCACTTGCAGCGCTTCGGCCAAGGCTACGGAGCCGGTGTCCCCCACACAGTTACTGGAGAGTCTGCGGCCAAGGAAAGGAAGATCAGCCGCCGGCAGGTGCGAAATCGCAGCCAGCATCCTAGCAGCAGCAGATCCCGATCGCCCCCCCGTACGCCCTTTGTGGGGGGCCGTGCGGTGTCCTCCCAGTGGGCAAAGCGAGTGTCCGGCGGCGCCGTCCCACGGCTGAGCGGTATGTCTGGGGGCACGGCTGCGGTGCGGTGACGTCCAGCCCACGGTATTAACATCACAGTGAACGTGGCCGGACTGTTCCCGTCCAATGGGCATTCGGAGGGTCCCCTTCACACAGATCTCCCCCTCTCCCCCGCAGACCTGGCTCCCACAGGCCCACTGAGGCACGCGGGAGGATGGGGCAGGCCCTGGGTTCTCTGGAGTAGGGTGGCTACTCACCTGACCCTGGAATACCAGAAATCCTGGTCCTTCCAGGAGCTGTGACCCCGCCCCGCCCCTGCTGACAAGATGGGGCGTGTGATGTCACACTGCCTGGGCGGGGCCATTTTTAAATGCCGGGGGTGCTGAGCAGCATCTCCCATCCAGTACTGGAGCAAACCACGCCTGGTTTAGGCCCAGTTCCAGACAGGCACCTCTGCGGGGGGGCAGATCTTCCCCGCCATGGGCCCCATAGAGATCCCCCCGGAGCTGCAATGCAGGCAGCTGCCCCCTCTGCAGTGGGAGCCCCCCGACACGCAGGAAGCCAGGCTCAGGCCGCAGAGCCACAGCCAGATGCCCTGCGCCCGCGCCCGTGTCCAGCCCAGACACGCAGCCTCAGGGAAGCCAGGGCGGTCGGCCGCGAGCGGGGCTCAGCCCCTGGCCTCCCGATGGACAATGCCCAGGGCGCCCCGTAGGGTTTCCCGTCCCGACTGGCTGTTCCCAGGACCCCAGCCGCACGCGAAGCACAGGCCTTGCCCCCCCCACAGGGAGTGAGGTCGGCATGACTCCAACGTCCCTGCGGATCCGCCAGAGGGCACGTCGCACGGAGACGCTGCCGAGGACAAAGCGCTCCCCCCGCTCACGGAAGGATCCCTGCCCCCCAGCACATACAGCAGCCTCCGAGCCCGGGCATGTGGGGCAGCTTCTGCCATTCTGAGCCACCAGCCTGTTCCTCCAGGAGAAACCCCGCTGGTGTCAACGGGACGGGCCCGGGCGAGGTCTGCCCTTGTGCGTGTCAGTCCCCAGGGGGCTCGGGAGGGACCCCCTGGCCTCCTACCCGCCGAGCATGTGACCGCCCCTCAGCCCTTACATCAGCTCCCGGAGACTCCTGTTCTGCTTCAGCGCCTCTGCGATGTGCCGCGCACCGGGGGGCCCAATGGCGTTCTTCTGCAGGCTGTGCGGAGACACAACCACCCCTGAGCTGAGACAGGGTCAGCCGGCACCCATAACGCGCTCCCTGGCTTCCCCCGAGCATCCCTGCCTCTGCTGGCGGGCACCGCGGCCCGGCCCCCTTCACGCAGCCAGCTCCGGGCACCCCTCCGCCCCGTCTCCTGTCATGCTCTAGCCCCGGTGCTCCACGTCTCAGCGGCTGGCTGCCCCGGGCAGGGGGGTCCATCGGCGCGGAGGCCGGCTGGCTGACGTTAGGAGCCGTTACCATGTCGACAGCTCAGGCCTCGCCCGACATCACTCTCTGGGACGCGCCTCTTGGGCCTGGCCCGAACCCCAGGCCTGCTGTGTAGGCAGCACCCAGAGTCCTGCTGTGTAGGCAGCACCCAAAGGCGAGCGAAGCTACTTCTACTTCAGCCACGTGACTGACGCTGCCGAAGTTGCGAACGCCGTTCGACTTCAGCCCTGCGTGTCGACCTGCCCTCAGCGTCCGAGCAGACGCGGAAAAGGGTCGGACGGGGCCGAGGACAACGGCTCCTTCGGCCTGCGCTCTCAGCTGAAGGGGCGAGCAGCAGACTGCCCCTTGGCGGGCGGCTGTGCACAGGAGCAGACAGGACACCACCAGGGTGCAGAATCACTCACTGCAGAGTCGCCAGCTTGTGGTTGGTCAACAGGGCCTCTGCCAGGAATTTAACCCCTTCTTCCTTGATCGCGTTGTTCTGGAGGCTGCAGAGATAAACACCGCAATTACTGGGAGCGAGCAGGAGGCGGGCACAGGCCGGACCAGTGTCTCGCATTAGACGAGCCGGCTCCTGGAAGGCAGAGGCAACGGTGTAAAACAACCCCCCTGCACCTGAGCTTCCTGGCTGGATCTTGTCTCCCCTCTGGCTCTGCCTTTTGGGGCTGTCTCCTGCCCCCATGAGCAGCCTGCCTCTTTCCGGAGCCTCTTGCCCTTTCCCCGTGTAAAGGGCCGGGTTGTGTACACCCCCCAGTCTCCTCCACACGCCTACCAGCCCCTGCAGGGCTCAGCCTGCCCCAGATCCAGCAGTGCCCCCATAGAAACGCCGACATCCTCCGCCCGTCACCGATCTGACCCTTCCCGGGGCCGATTCACAGAGAAGAGAGGTAGTGGAGAAAACCCGAGAGACAATGCAGACGCTGCCGTGCCCCTCCCCGCGGGAGAGCCTCCAAGTAGCACTCAGCAAAGGCCGCCAGCGATCTCTGCCCTTCCAGCCCAGTGCGGGACGGGTGTTTCTAACGGCGGGAGAGGCCTTTGGACAGGACGCCATGAACCACGGCATCGCTGCAAAGGGCGAGCCGCCTCGGCTGGGCACCGGGAGAGAACTGACCCCGGCCCTGTCTCGGGTCCCCAGTCAAATGAAGATGGAGTGTCGGGTGTTGTCTGACTGCCTGACCTGGGATACAGGCAGCGGGTTACTGCCCACGATCCTTCTGCTCGAGTCGTTTTAGCATCGGCTGCCCAGGGAGAAGAAGCCGGGTCAGCCCCCCTCGGCCGTCTCTCCCACCTGGAATTGGGCCCGTAAGCAATCTGCTGTCAGGAGCAGGGAAACCCACAGCACTTACGTGAGAGACAGCAGGACTTGGTTGATTTTCAGCGCGTCGGCCAGGGCCTTGGCCCCCTTGGGCCCGATGGCGTTACTGCGAAGGCTGGGGGAGGGCCGGCGGGGACAGGGAGAGATAGAAACGCGAACGTTAGAAAATCGAGACAAGAACAACACTGGTCTGACGAGAGCGTTACGGGCGAACGTTCATTGTGAACCTTGATCCTCCCCACCGGGGGGGCGCAGCCTCTGGAACCGGAAGGCAGGTGCCTTTCGAGAGGCTTGCTAGATCCTCCTGGGAGGACAAAGCCACCTGCCCCCGGGCCACAGACGGACAGCGAAGGGCAGAGGGGCCCCACCCCTGTGATCGTGTAGCGACCTCCTGCAGAGCATGGGCCAGAGTCCCTCGCTGACCAGAGCTCAGCTTGTGGAAACCAGCCTGCCTTGGCTGGAAACTTGCCCGTGAGGGAGAATCCACCCACCGCGTGGCAGGTCGTGCCAATGGTTAATTACCCCGTCGTTACAGTTTGTACCGCAGTTCCCCTCCGATCCTGGCGGGGGACCTTGCTAGCGCTTTGTCTGCTCCGCTCGGGAGCCGACTGTCAGCTCAGTTTCCCAGGTCGGTATTACTGCCTGACCAGGTCACCCCTTTGCCTTCTCCTCGTTAAGCTAATCAGAGCCAGGAGCTTCGTCTGTCCCAGGGAGGCAGTTTTGCCAGGCCTACAATCCTCTCTGTGGCTCGTCTCGGAGCCCTCTCCAACTTATCCCCTCCCTTCTTGGGCTGGGGAGCCCAGAGCTGGGCTCTCTTCCAGCACTGGGAGCACCCGTGGCCTGTCTGTGTCTACAGACCCATTAGCCCTTCCGGCCACGGCAGCTGACCACCCACCACGCGGCCCAGGCTGGGTCGGGTCACTGCTCCCAGGCTGGATCCCCCGCTGGTAGTGCACCCTGCGCCCCGTGTGCCTCGGCGTGGAGCTTTGCAGGGAACAGCTGAGGCCACGTCACCCACGTTTGGGATCCCCCGGCTATTCTGGAAAATCGGGTGCATCCCAGCGGCTCTGGAGCCGGGGTTGGAGCAGCGAGGGTTCTTCATGCCAAGGAAGGAACCAGCCAGCCCCTGACATTGGCTCCATAAGTAACTTGTTGGGGTCCCTCATTTGGACTCTGTCACGGGTCGTTCTCCACGCCGGGGCCAGGGCAGGTGACAAGGCGTCCCCGGCACATGTAATACACTAGCCGATTGCTAGACGCTCCAGGCTGCCACATGCATTCCCATGTCACCAGGGCCTGCTCGCGGGGCCACTGAAGGCAACTGCAAGATGCGCATTGCCTTCCCCAGACAGCGGGTCAGGCCACCAGCAAACCAGGAACCAGTTTTGCCTACGTACACCCAGGCGTTTTTGGGGTGGACTCTGCTCTGCCTGTCACACTCACTATGGGATGCTTTGGGGGGCCGCAGAGCGGCTCTGATGGGAACGTGCAGAGGCCACGCTACGAAGACTCTTGAAATCTGGTCTGCTCGCTCATTCGGACACGAGGGAAGCAGGGAAGGGATTTCGCCTGGGGGTTTTCCCACCAGCGGCCATGGCATGAGCCTCACTCACTGCACGTCAGCCGCTCAGGCGCTTTGGGGTTGGGATCGTTGAAATCTGGTGACAGCAGATCTGAGAAAGCGGAAAGGGGCCTGCGGATGGACATTTCCATCTGGAACCCTACAACGGGGACATTCCTCCCCTTTGGAAGTGACCACGCACGGTAGCAGCCATCTTCCAGTGCGGAGAAATTCGGGTCAGTGGGCGTCACCCGTTTGGTTTCAGCCATTTTCGGGACGGAAACCGCGGCCGGCGCGCGAGTGCTCTACAGGCGCCCACGGGTGCCCACAGGCCACACGGCGTCAGACGAGAAACACCCGGAACTTACTCGAGTACCATCAGGCTCCTGTTGACCATCAGGGATCGGGCGAGGGCTTTGGCCCCTTTGTTACCGATCTGGTTCTCAGCCAGGCTGCCCAGGAAGAGAAACCGGAGTTAGCCGTGAGCCAAAGAGC
The DNA here is from genome assembly GCF_052426305.1 of Pelodiscus sinensis. Taxonomy (NCBI): domain Eukaryota; kingdom Metazoa; phylum Chordata; order Testudines; family Trionychidae; genus Pelodiscus; species Pelodiscus sinensis. The sequence continues at coordinate 4,850,972 of NC_143066.1, forward strand.
AAACCGAGCCCCTGGCCTGCTGCCTCCCTCCAAGCCCCTGCTCAAGTACAACTCCACTCAATCCTTGAGTCCTTTGCAGCCTGAGGGCTTAGCCAGGCAGAGTGCTCACTGCTCGGAGACCTGCCTGGACGGGGATCCCACGGCCCAGCCTGTCCACAGCTGCTCTGCTGGGCCCGAGGAGGGCAGCGGGAAGGTGCCGCACCGCGCCGGGACCGGCAGTGACATGTCACAGGCTCAGACACGGCCACTACCTGGGCCCGACGGCATCGTTCCAAAGAGTCCATCGTGAGCCACCAGTCTGACCTCCTGCCCGTCACAGGCCACAGACCTCCTGCCCCCGCCGGCGACAGACCCCTCGGCTCAGGCTGTATCACTGAGGTCCTCAACAATCGCCCCCGACACCAGGCCCCTCGCCCCCCGACACCAGGCCCCTCGCCCCCCACACACCAGGCCCCTCGCCCCCCGACACCAGGCCCCTCGCCCCCCACACACCAGGCACCTCGCCCCCCGACACCAGGTCCCTCGCTCCCCAGACACTAGGACCTTCATCCCCCAGACACCAAGACCCTCACCCCCCCCCCCGACACCAGGCCCCTCGCCCCCCACACACCAGGCCCCTTGCCCCCCGACACACCAGGCCCCTCGCCCCCCACACACCAGGCACCTCGCCCCCCGACACCAGGCCCCTCGCTCCCCAGACACTAGGACCTTCATCCCCCAGACACCAAGACCCTCACCCCCCGACACCAGGCCCCTCGCCCCCCAAAGGCACCAGGCCCCTCGCCCCCCAAATGCACCAGGCCCCTCGGCCCCTGACACCAGGCCCCTCGGCCCCCAGACACCAGGCCCCTCGCCCCCAGACACGAGGCCCCTCACCCCCCACACACCAGCCCCCTCGGCCCCCACACACCAGCCCCCTCGGCCCCCGACACCAGGCCCCTCGGCCCCCGACACCAGGCCCCTCGCCCCCCAAAGGCACCAGGCCCTTCGCCCCCCGACACCAGGCCCTTCGCCCCCCGACACCAGGCCCCCCGCCCCCCACACACCAGGCCCCTCGGCCCCCGACACCAGGCCCCTCGGCCCCCACACGCCAGGCCCCTCGCCCCCAGACACCAGGCCCCTCGCCCCCAGACACCAGGCCCCTCGCCCTCGCGTCTGCCAGCCCGTACCTCATCTTTTGAATCTGACAATCCTTCACGCTCAGCACGCTCCCCAGCAGCTCCATCACATTGTCCTTAAACTTGTTGTTGTCCAGCCTGGCCAGCAGGGAAGCAGAAGAGGTGGCTGAGAACAAGGCGCGTTGCTCGTGGGCAGCGCAGGAGAAAACGCTCCTTGCGAGCGGCCCGCGCGAGAGCTCGCAGAAGAACCTGAGCGGTGGCGCGTCCATGTGCAGGAGCTCACAGAGCGGCCTCCGCCAGGGGCAGGATGCCCCCGGAGATGCTACCTCCACCCACCCCCCAGCAATGAGCGCCAGGGCGCTGCTGCCCCTGGCTGGGAACGCGCGAGGGGGCTGCTCTCCCGGGATAACCTCATCACACCAGCCTCCCGGGATTCCTGCAGGAGGCGCCGCTCTTCCTCTTCCCTTGCACCAACACCACATTTCAGCGCCCTGGGCTCCTCCCGGGAAGGGCACTATCGGAGTGCGAAGCCTGTTCCCGTACAGCGAGACCAGTCTCTGCGCGGCCTCCTGGACGAGTCGTGGAGGCCGGCACCAGGTTATCGCTCCCACGGGCCAGGTATGCCCAACCCTCCCAGGCACTGTGCTGGAGCCAGGCCAGTCCTGGCCAGCTGGACGTACTAAGTCTGACATTAGGGGCAGCGACTGGGAAGGTCTATCCAAGGCGGGGCTAGATCGCTCCAGGGACTGTGAGTGGAAGGCAAAATCTTCTACCCATGAGCTGCCCCAGCCAGCCCAGCAATACCCGACCGTCTTTCAAGGCCTGTCCAGTTGGCCAGTGGGAAAGGAGAGGGGGACCCAAGTCCACGCCCTAGGGGAGAAGTGTAATACAATGCTGAGTCCTGCCAGGAGGCAGGGGTGGGGACTAGATGCCCTCTCCAGGTCCCTGCCAGTCCCCTGAGTCTATGCTCTCACCCCTCAGCCCATCACATTGACACCGTTCCGATAACGTCGGCAGAGAGGCCAAGCACTGTAAAGTGAAAGCGACTGACTTAGCCGCTGCTCCTCAGAGCTGAAGGTACCAGCGTGAGAGTAGCCCAGGTAAACCCGCCTTCTCCTCTCTACCAGCCCAGAAAGCAAAAACCCCAACTCCAGACTCTCTAGTCTCTTGAGAGGCCCCCACAAATCAATACTGGCAGATCTCAGACCTTTTTTATACTTACCTGGAAGGTTGAATTAAGATACGCAACTCCAGCTACCTTTGTTGCATAGCTGGAGTCGACATTCCCTAATTCAACTTTCCACAGCGGGAGGTTGACGGGAGCAAACATTCCCGCCGACTTCCCTTCCTCCTTGCGAATGGAGGAGCATGGCATCAACGGGGGCACCTTCAGCATTCGATTGAGCAGGTCTTTACTAGACCCGCTAAATCAAACTCCAGAAAATCAACCGCCACAGCATCAATCTTCCCGGTAGTGGAGACGTGGCCTCAGAAAGCTCATCAGCCACTGATACAGAGAGAAGAGCAATCACAGCGTGATGTTTGGCATCTCATCGCTGCCACTTTCCCTTCTCCAGCCCTCTCACCCAGAGAGCACAAGCCACTTTGAATCTATTGAGCTTACAGACCAAAAGGAACCATCACGACCCTCTAGTCGGACCTCCTGCACATTATAGAACACAGCCCCTCACCCACCCACTCCTGCAGGAGACCCTGGATTAATCAACCCTCCCACCATGCCTGTGAAACAGGTAGTATACTGTCCCCTTTACAAGTGGAGAAAGTGAGGCACGGAGCTGGACTGACTTGCCCAAGGACAGTGGCAGAGATGAAAATAGAACTGTAGACTCACTGGACTGGGAGGGACCTTGATAGGCCTTCTACTGCCGTCCCCAGGACTAGAAGCCGCAAGAGTTTTGACTTTCAGCCCCCAGCTCTGAACACGACACACATTGCGTGACTATCCCACGGCCAACCTCTGAGTAGATTTCACTTTGCAGGACAGCCATCCACTCAGCCGCTTTCCACTGTGCATCCCAGGTGAGTGGACACACTCCACTTGCCTCCCCGAGACGTTAGTCTGACTTACCGGAGGTTGCTGCAGAAGAGGAGCTGGGAGAGCAGACTTTTGCAGATATTGTAGGTGAGGCAGTTGGAGAGGTTGGTCTCCTCCATGCACACCTCTGAGACCTGCAGGAGATAAGCCAAGGCCGAGCAATTCACTGGGGTGAGCATCCCGGCTAAACTCTCGGTTTTCAGCGCTTCCTCCACAGACTTGGCCAGCTCCATGTGCTGCACTTCATACAGGCACTGCATGATGTTCACAGTCCTGGAGGAGATGACGTAGTCGGTGTTCAGGCAGCTCTGCAGGAAGCTGACCACGTGGCCTCGGAAGCTGGTGTGCTCATCCTTCACCACGAGCCACCCGGCCAGCAATCGGTTCACCTGTGGCGAGAGAAGGCCAGAGAGAAAGCGCACAAAGAGATCCAGCTGCCCCTGCTCCACCTGCAGCGATCTCTGGACGGCGTTCTTAAAGTGATTGAGGAAGCCAAACTTGGGCCAGGACATGCCGCTCTCCGTGAAGAGGTCAAACATGGCTCGCTTGGCCGACACGTAGTAATAAGTGGCGGCCAAAAACTCCTGGAGGGTCAAGTGGGAGAAGTAGTAGACGGAGGAGACCTGCGTCTCTTCCTTGAGTAACAGCCGATTGCCCGGGCTGCTTTGTAGTGACGAGAGGTCTAGGCCGTAGGCTTTCATGTCCTGTTCAGAAAACACGTACTTTCTCTTGAGCAGACCATAAAATGCCAAGCGACCCAAGTTACCGACAAGTTTCTTGCTGCTGTTTGTAGCTTGCTCTATCCTGGGAGTCTCTTTCTGCTTCTCCTGCCAATCACTGCTCAGTGCCATTTTAAAGTAATAGGAGTAGACTTCGGACAAGGTCTTAGGAGCAGCTGGCATTTCCTGGGATTGATCAGTGCTGTTCTTTAGGAAATAGCCCAGGGAGAAGCCCGATATCCAGCAAAAGGCAGGAACTGTACACATTGTGTACAAAGATCTGTTCGCCTTGAGATGAGCCAAGACTTGACTGGATAAGTCTTTGTTCTCAAGAAACATCTGGTCCAAGAAGTCCTTGATCTCCACCGCTCCAAAACCTCGTATTTCTGTCATCCGGTCAACGAGGCCACCTGGAATCTGGCTGGCGGCTGTGGGCCGTGAAGTGACCCAAATTGAAGCTTCCTGGAACAGGTTGCCACGGATAATATTGGTGATCAGGCTATCCACTTGAATCTCCTTTTTGGGGTCCGTGCAAACGACTGTGTTGGAAAAATCTAAAGGAGTCTTAAACTCGTCCAAGCCGTCCAGAATCAGTAACGTCCGGACCGTGCCACTAAAAATGAAGCTGGGTTCTGTGATGTGAGGGAACACCGACCGGATGAGCCGCTCAGCAGAGAGTTTCTCGTAAGCGTTCAGTTCCCGGAAGGCGAGAGGCAGCACAAAGACGATATCCTGGTTGAGCTCCCCTTTGGCCCACATGCAGACAAACAGTTTCACCAAGGTGCTTTTGCCAATCCCGGCCACGCCCACAGTCACAGAGATGCGGGGAGGAATGCTGACCTTAGTCAGCGGCAGGAAGAGTTTCTCCAGAGGGATTTGCTTGGAGACGTTTCTCATGCCTTTGGTGGCCTCGATCTGCACGACGTCATGCTCTTTCTGCTGAATATCGGTCAAGCCTTCCACCAGCAGAAGGTTGGTGAGCCTCTCCAGCCGGCCAGGTTCCACGCCCGCTCCGTAGCGATTCTGGAGACTCTCCAAATGCCTTTGCACCATCGGGTCTGTGGAGAGAGAAGCAAAACTGGTCGAGAGAGACAACGACCACCAGCATCAACAACGGGCACAGCCGGACTTTTTCTCGTTTTTGCTGGCATTTCTGGAGGCCAGGAAAGTGAGTATGAAAACCTGCTACCAAGGGGGAGGGTGGTAGGGGCTGTGGACGGGACGGCGAGGGTGCAGTCTCCTGCCCTGACATGCAGTCAGACACGCCACCAGCTGCCCAAAGGAGGGGCTGGAACTGCTCTGGCGGCTGGCTGGCCCCACTTGGTCAAATAACGTTTTGACTGAATGTCAGGGCAGGAGACGGCACCTGCCATTGACTCACGGCACTTAGAGCCGCCCCTGAGTATGACTGTCCCCCGGCAGGTGCTGTCGGACTTCGTCCAGGCTAGTTTTACACGTTTCCTAATGAAGCTGAAAAAGCCCGAAGTGGCAAATCTGTGTCCATTAGCGAGACGTTCGTTCGCCAGGGAAGGGCTCCGGTAGCCACGCTAGCCCCTCGCTCTGCTGGCCAGTTGCTCACAGTGTCGCTCGCGTGAGACATGGGCCAGCCCACGTTCAGCTACCAACCTCTGCATAAGGTCCCCACTCAGTCTCCTCCCCAGACAGATGCCGCTTGGAGGCGTCCGCGTGAGCCTGGGTTTGTAGGAGTACAGTTCCACTAACGGCTGGGCCCAGGGGTGGGTACACTGGAACGCCCTTAGGAGTGTGACCGAGCCTACAGACGGACGTGCTCATTGAAGTAGAAGGGAATTAGCGTACCTCGTCATACACCCTTTCCTCTTAGCTGCTTCCTTGCTAGAAAATCTTGGCCAAATTCAGGGGAGAGGACTGCAAACGACAGGGCAGCGAATGGATCGCTCAGTCGTTTGAAGACTTTGTCTACACTGGAAAGGGTTGACTAGTTATGGCAAAGGCTAGATGGACACACTTCAGACATCGGGAAGGGTAACACACATAAACCGGTAGGGGAACATTTTAACCTCTCTTCAGTAATGGATTTAAAAGTAGCCGTCCTTCTACAACAGAATTTTATCACCGATTACAGAGGGAGACAGCTGAACTAGAGTTCATTTACAAGCTCAACACTATCTTTTAGGCTAGAATAAAGATCTTAACTGGTCAACTCATTACAAAGACAGTTTCCTTAGCTTTGATATTCAAATCTCCACATCAAATGTTGTGAATGAGACACAAGTAGACACAAGTCTACCCTGATTAATTAGGTTCCTTAACATTGGTCCTAAAATTGACAGGTAATTGCTGTTGCTGTTATATAGACCCCAGATTCTGTAATCTCCACTCCAGCTCATCTGATGAAGTGGGTTTTACCCATGAAAGCTCATGACCTAAGACATCTATTAGGATCTGAGGGTCTGTCTACACTAGCCCCCTAGTTCGAACTAGGGAGGCTAATATAGGCATTCGAAGTTGCAAATGAAGCCCGGGATTTAAATATCCCGGGCTTCATTTGCATCTTCCCAGGCGCCGCCATTTTTAAATGTCCCTTAGTCCGAACTCCGTGCCCGCGGCTACACACGACACGGAGTAGGTAGTTCGAATTAGGATCTCTAATCCGAACTACCGTTACTCCTCGTGACTTTTCTAGATTTGACTTCAACTGCTTCCCAAGCAAGGAACATGAAACAGACAAAAGCCGTCCTTTTACTGCAGGAGGAGTGTTTGCATTCAGACCTATGCTCGGGTGATACCGGTTAACAGTTTAAATTCATATGCGTGTGGACCATAAGGGAGTTTAGTGGCACCTAGTCCGTGGTGATGAAACATTAACGGGGCTGGAAGATGCACCTTGCACCAGATAAGACTTTCGCAGACTTGTTTAGCCTCAGCTGACAATGACTCCGGTTTGCCATTGCGTGGCTCACAGGAGCAGCCCCATGTGTGCACTGGTCGCCCCATGCTGGATTTCGGTCGGGAAGCCTGGGGTTGGGGGCTGTGGCGCTCAGGACACGGCCGTTACTTTTTCACTCTAGCACAAGCCTTCGTGTGTGGAGGCTGCGTAAGGCTGCCTTTCACTCGCGGCCCCTTCCCCGGCATGTTCCCGAGGGCTGCTATCCGCTATCGGCCAGGCAGCAGACCCTGGTCGCATTGTCCAAGCTCTCCCACAGGAAGCTGCATTTCAGAGTGGCCATTATTAAGCAGCCTTTCATACTTATTTATCCTGCTGAGGCGGCTGGAGAAACGAGGAGACAAACTGGGGTGTGCGCCAGGAGGCCAGGGGTTCACACTAGAGCGCAGCTGATCTAACGTACATCTCAGGCAAGTCACTTCCTCGCAGCGCCTGGAGAGGTCATGGAACCTGGGACTGGGAGTATCTCAGTGTCCCTGGCTAGCTGCCTTCCTCCAAGGGGGTCCCCAGGGTGCCCCTGGCTCAGTGGATGGTACGGGTACACCCTCCCATGCTGACGGGTGGGCCCACACGCAGACTTTTCACGGCACACCTGCTCTCAGCCAGGAGACCGAGAAGAGCATCTCCTACCGTAGACGGTGATGTGGAGATACAGCTGGGAGTTGGTTGTCTCTAGGTAGGTCTGCAGGGACTGGGAGGCGTGGCTGCCCTTCCCAGCCAGGAGATCCATCACCGCCTTGACCTGCTCCGACAGGGAGCTCGCCTCCTGCACCTGGCCTGCCTCCTCAGCGCTCAGCAGGTCCAGCTTCCGCATGTAGCAGATGATTTCCCCCAGGAGCTGCGGCGAGATGCACCTCACCAGCTGCTTCCGGTAGCGGTTGATCCAGACCCCTGGGAGGGAGAGAAGGGGGGAGCAATGAGCATGAGGAATCCCTGACGGGAACCGGGCCTGCCACGTGCTCCGGACATGTTGCTCAGAAGGGTGAGAGGCGAGTTTGTCGGAGATCACGTGGCTGGGGCAAGGCCGTCTCTGTACAGACTATAACGGACAGAACGAGCTGCCCAGGAAGGGAATACGCAGGGAGATAACACTGGGCCTGACAAGCTCTGTCCAAACCAGGCACTAGGCTGAAGCCATCGGGCGCCAGCGGGAGAACCCCAAACCAAGTTCAGGACCAGCTGAGCTACCACGCTCCTGCCCCACTGTTTCTGCTTCCTCCATTAGAAGACACATTCCAGGGACAAATGCATGGGAGACAATCCAGCCCCTCCCTGGAAGGAGAAAGGTTGAGCAGAAAATCTTGAGAGATGCAAATTCTGCCCATCGGATCTGGGCAAATCAGTTTCAGCCAATGTCAGCTTTCACCAAATACTCACATCGCACTCAAGCCCTTTCTGGGCACCTGTGCATGGCCTGGATTGGGCCAAAAGCCAACATACCAGAGCGTGATGTGCGCGGGGAGAGCCCCGGCACATCAGTTATGACAGTAAATAGCTTGGTAAGCCCTGCCCCCTTTCACTCCAAAGAGAGCACCGCGAGGAGCATTCCGCACAGATTTCCTCCCCAGTGACGACGCGAAGCACCAGAAATCTTGCTAGGAAGTCTCATCTGCCTGGGATTTCCAACTCCGTTTAAAAAACCTGATCAACTGGAGACACGTCGCCCAGTCTGACTGCCACCCCCACAGACGGAGTGGGTAGTCCTGCCTAGCTTTACCGTTGCCTAGAGACAAGGTGGGAGGGGCAAGAGTGTATTGGACAGGTGGCAAGAGGCAATTGGGGCTCCTCCTCAGGTCTGGGAAAGGTAGGACATGCCAGGCCCAGCGGTCACCACGTTTCCGGGTGGTTACGCTGGACAGTCAACGTGTCTTCACCTCTCTGGCCGCGCTGCGAACGCCTCCTCCTTATTTCAGCTGCACGGGGGGTAAGGAACACGGGGCTCGCTGGGCATTTGGCTGGGGGAGGAGATGGCACCCACGCTAAGTCCCGGGGGACCAGCCTAATAGAAAGGGGCTCTGCAGCTGCCAGCGTCAACACGAGAAGACTTTAAAGCAGCGTCCTCGTGTCCGTGGCCAGTAACCCCGCTCCCCCGGGCTAAGCACTGCCCGATACCACGCAGGCCAGAGCGGAACAGAGGCTGCGACTCTGGTCCAGCCTGGGAGGGGTTCAGAATTGTTACACTGTGGCTCACCACGGCAATCCCCGGCAGCTGCCACCAGCGCTGCCCCCCGGCCCGGCCTGCGAGAGACCCCGAATCATTACACACGCTCGCCCTTCGCCCCTGCTCACCTTCCATCGGGGGCTTTCCGCTGGCATTAGAGGCCTCGGGATCGGGCCTTCCTTCCGTCTGCAGTGTGACGGCTGGCGGGCAGACGCCTCTGGCTGCCCATTGACTCTGCCCGGCGTTGTCCTCTCAGGCCAGGCCCCAGCGAGGGCACATCACGCACGGCTCCCTCTGCGGCCGCTAGCCCTTCTCCATGGCTCTGAGGGAGGGAGAAGAAAGGCATCAGCAGCAGGGCGGTGGCCATCACCGCTCCACACCCGGCCCCGGGGCTTTTCCTCGCAGCCTGCTGGGAAACCACGAGGGGACGACCCGAGAAACCGGGAAACATTTCGCGACCCGAGAGGTTGCCCTGTCATGGTGCATGAGCCGCTTCTGGCGGAGACCAGCTTGTGCAGCCGAGAACCAGTGAGGCTGCTCTTGCAAGTGCCGTGTTCTGCTGAAAGCTTACACTGGACCCCCCACGCCAGCTTTCAGTGCCTATGCCATTGCCCCAGTGCCAAGACTACAGTGCCTGCCTTGGCCAGACCTTGGGAAAAGCGATGGTGTTGCCAGCCCCGTTCCCAGTGCCGTCTGCAGAGTGCCTGCCCGCCCGCCCACTCCGCACGCAGTGCTATGGAACCCTAGCTCCCTAGGCACTGTGGCCTGAGGAGAGCAAAGCAATCCCTTGATCCTTCGTGGGGATTTGCCTCTTTTATGGAAAAGATGCAAAGCCAAAAACCTGGAACCGAGCTGCAAAGGGCCTCGCTCCGTTTTGAGCAGGTCAGATCAAAGCCTGCTGTCCCCTTTGTGGATTAGCCGCCAGCCCCGTCAGAGCTCTGTACTCGTTCTGTTTTCAACTCCACGACTGACTCCTGCTCCTGCTAGCGCACGCCTTCCCCTTCAGTGCTACAGCATCGCCGCCGAGTCGCCTGGCTTTGTGTGAAACTCAGGAACTTCCCGTGCAGCGGGAGATGGGAGGAAAGTCACTTAGCAGAGAGAAACGTCTCCTTTGAGATGCCAAAAGAAAACCTTTAGGCCCCTTTTGATCGCGAGTGGAGGTCTCTCTGCACAGATCCCTCCTCCAGAAAGAGGTGAAAACTGATGGGTGGGGCAATGTTCCCGCTAAGCTTTTCCATCCACGTGCAGGATAAAACATTCCCGCAGAACTTGGACAAATCGCCCTTTTCCAACGAAAACGTGTTCCCGCCAAAAATTCCTGCCCACTCTAATGCCCATCCCCGAGTGGGGCTTTGGCTCCACGTCACAATTAAATAAATAACGGTCGTGAATGAGACTATTTGAACATTAACGGCGACTGAGGCTAAACACCACTGGCAGCCCTACCTTGGCATTCCAGTGCTTCAAGACAGGCCCACCTGCAATGCTGGATCCAAGGCCTGTCCATGCCAATACATACATGGGCACACACCCGCGGATACAAGTGTCTGTGATGGAGCACTTAGAATCTAGAAATCATGAGTGGTGTGGAGAGGGCAGATAAAGAAAAGTTATTTATTAGTTCCCATAATAGAAGAACTAGAAGACACCAAATGAAATTAATGGGTAGCAGGTTTAAAACTAATACAAGAAAGTTCTTCTTCACACAGCGTGTAGTCAACCTGTGGAACTCCTTGCCAGAGGAGGCTGTGAAGGCTAGGACTATAAAAGAGTTTAAAGAGAAGCTAGATAATTTCATGGAGGTTAGGTCCATAAAAGGCTATTAGCCAGGGGATAAAATGGTGTCCCTGGCCTCTGTTTGCCAGAGGCTGGAGAGGGACGGCAGGAGACAAATCGCTTGATCATTGTCTTCGGTCCACCCTCTCTGGGGCACCTGGTGCTGGCCACTGTGGGCAGACAGGATATTGGGCTAGATGGGCCTTTGGTCTGACCCAGTATGGCCGTTCTTATGTTCTTATGTAACTGGAGGGAGCCTCGAGAGGCCATCCAGTCCAGTCCCCTGCCCTCACAGCAGGACCAAGCACCATCTAGACCATCCCTGACAGGTGTCTGTCCAACGTGCTCTGAAATATCTCCAGGGATGGAGTTTCCACAACCCCCCAAGGCAATTTATTCCAGTGTTTCACCACCCTGACAGGCAGGACGTTTTTCCTAATGTCCAACATAAACCTCTCTTGCTGCAGTTTAAGTCCACCGAGCACCTGTTCTGTTCTTTCCCTCTGGGGCACCTGGCATTGGCTATTAGCAGACAGGATACCGGGCTAGACGGACCTTTGATCTCACCCAGTGTGGCCGTTCTTACATTCTCCTTTGCCGTTAGGAATTTCAAATTCAGCTCCAATTCATGGCCCAGGCCTCGGAGCTTGCATCAGAACGCCCTGACCTCAAGGGACTGCAGATGTGCATCCAATTCCAGATCAGACTGTGCTACTTGAGCCCATTTCCACGTCAGACACCTGGGGAGCGTCTGAACCCGAGGAAGAGCTCCAGTGCGGTTTGGTGCCAGGGCAGAGACGCATCAGTCCCGTATTAACCCGGCCACTGGGATCCGACCCACCAAGGAATCGGTTCTTCCTTCTGGCTGTGTGGTGGCCAGTGTGTGATGCACGGTCCGGAGGCTCTTCCAGCACCCAGACTGCAGCATCCATGTCACATGCAATTGCACGTGTAGGCCACCCGCCCACAAACTGAAAAACACCCCCAGTCAACACAGCACCTGGGGCAGCCCAGAGCATCAACTGGTCTGTGGCAGGGGTGGCTCTTTGGCCATTAAAGTCTGGCTCACAGAGTCCATCTCCCCCATCCTCCAGCCACCAGACTGCAGGGGAGGGGGAGCTCAGGATCGCTGCCTTGCAGTAGTGGGGGGTAGGGACTTCTAGCCATCAGGACGGGGAGGGGGGGGCCTTGGGGTTTCAGCCCTGGGGGTTGCACCCGCCAGGGCCAGAGATTCAGCAGGAGTAGGGCTGATGTCCCGAACCCCATCAGGTGCCTCCTGTCTCTTGAACCCCTAAGGCCTGTCGTATGCAGCTGGGAAGGTCCATGTGCGTGGCCACCCCCGGCCTGTGGATCCATCTGCAAAAGGTAGCAGCACAGATTTGCTCCTTCTGCTCGTTCCCCAGGGCCCAGCATGTCTTGCTCGGTTTTGAACTCTGCACATTGCCAGGACGACCAGAGAAGACGCCCCGATCTTCTCTGCCTCTGAGTCAGGAGTTCCTGCAAATACCACAGCTCGCGCCAGCCCCAGCCCCAGCAGGGAGATTAGCAGGCTGCCCAGGCACGCGACTGCCCCGCCAGCGCGACTGCGCCCTTACGCCGGGCCGCGGGCTGTGCCAAGAGCTGAAGTGCACATTTGTACCCAGCGCAGCTCACCGAGCGCACACAGTATCACAGGCTGCGCGTCAGGGCGCCGCCGGGGGCCTCGAACGCGCTGTGGCGGCTGCAGCATGTCTCCTAAGACCCGCGCACTGGAGAGCTTCTGTAAAGCTAAATGTGGCAGAAGCCACAAGACAGGAAAGAAATAGCTGCCGAGATGTCGTCTCTCCCCCGGAAGCACACGGGAACCTTCTCACCAGCACTGCCTGCTGCGTGGCGGAGGGGTGCCGTGGCCCTCGCCAGACCTACTTTCTCCAAAGCCCCAGGTAGAAGCATTTCATTGCAACTCCTCCGGGGCACGGTATCCTTTTCCACCATGCTGGGGCATTGGTCCAGCACGGGGTGTAGCTACGGTTGGCAGGGCCCATCCAACCAGCACCCAGATGAGAGCCTTTGTGTAGGCCACGTCGAAGTCAGTTTCTTCACGTGGAATGTAAATGATTTGTGGTGTTGTCAGAGCTACCTGCCCTCCGTAAGTTGGGGGCTGTGGTCCCTGTAAGCAGAGTGCTTGGGCGGCTGCCCAGGAGAGACTCAAATGCTGCTCCACTGATCAGCAGAGCACCCACAGGTGGCAGCATGTGTTTCTATTGGTGGTGCACATCCACACACGCCGCGGTGCATGTAACACATTTTATTCTGCACATGGATGGCAAAAAGGAGAGGGACCATTGGTTGGGGCCCAGTCCCATTTCCATCCCTAGCTATGCCGCTGCATCGACAGCTGCTCAAAGCAGAGTTTCCAGATGGTTTAACCAAAAATACCGAACCCCCACCCAAAAAAAAACCCACTGGGGAAAAATTCTGTTGAGAAAAAAAGGGGGGAGACCAAAACTGTCGAGAAAAAAAAAGGACCCTGAGAGTTATTAAGCAAATTAATTAATTACTTGATTAATTAATTAATCAATTAAAAAATCTCCCAGCATGGCCCCTTTAAGAAATGACTTTGAGGCTTTTTGGTCCTAACAGGCTGCTGTCAGTCATCAGCAATCTTGTCTCCCTGCTCCGGGCCAGACAGCTGCCCTGCAGAACCAATAAGCACCTGGGATTTTTGCCTCCTGGCTGGGAAAAAATCAGAAAATACTGGAGTGTCCGGGTCGACACCGGACACCTGGCAGCCCTGGCTCAGAGGGGAGCGTGGGGGCCTACACAACTACAGGCCTCCTCTGATGACTCTCCGATTCCGCCTCTTCTGGCCCAAGCCTACTGAATTGGAGAGACCCCGTGGCTGCGGGACGCTCATCACGGGCGGATGGCGAAGGCTGATAACCGGCTGATGCTTGGCCCGGGACGTCAGCGCTCATGATGGGACTTCCTGCTGAGCATGTTGGCTGCTCCCGGCCGCGCACATGGCGCCGTGGCTGCTTGTCGGCCACTGTTGGTTGGCCAGGAAGTGACACCATCTCTGCCTCCCGAGCGCGTCACTGCAGCCCTCTCTGGGGAGGCACGGGACTGCTCCTGGGCAGTGGAAGTGCGTGTGACAACTACCAGCCAAGTCCAACCCTCAGGTCAGGCCGACAGCACGGCCCACGCCGATGAGACGCTGAGCCAGGAGAGGCCTTCCCAGGACCATCCCCGGGGACGGGGGGCTGGAAGCCGGGTAAAAGAGCAGGAGGAAGAAACAAAGCAACCCCCTCCCCCCCCCGCCCCGAGGCGTACGTGGGAGCGGCAGCGGCTGTGATACGATGACCGTGTGGGGTGGGGTCGGTGCCCTCGTTCGTGGCTGCAGAGCTGAGACACCACAGAGGCACACACCGTGAATACTGTGCACTGTTGTGGTTACCCCAACTCAAAAAAGGCTGCTCAGAACTGGATGAGGTACAGAGAAAAGCAACAAATGCTGGGGGGGGGGGGATGGAACAGCTTCTACGTGAGGAGAGATGAACAAAGGAGAAATGGACACGAGTCAGACCCCAGAAACGCCAACACACCAAAACCTGCCCGGGCACTCAGTCATGGGTTTCAAAGCAGCCCTTCTTCTACAAAGGGATGTCACCAGCCAGCTACAGAGAGACTCTGCAGAACTGGAATTCATCTACAAATCTGACACCGTTACCCTGGGCTTGAACAAAGACATTCACTGGTTAATGCACTACAAAGCCAATTTCCCCTGCTATTACATGCAAATATATATGCAAATATATGCAAATAGCTTCTTTCACACTGATGGGCATGAATACAAAGATTAACCCTTAAGCTGCAGCGCCGGACCCAAACGTGGCCCGTGGGAGACAGTCAGCACCTCTCAGGCTCTGTATCCAGTGCTTCCCACAATGCCCCGGCACTCCTGGCACCTCCTCCCTGGGGGCTAGAAACTCTGACACCCTGAACCCAGCTGCGCCAGCCAGCCCGTCTGCTTGTATCTTTCAGTGCTCACCCCGCCATTGTGGAGCGTGTTCCCAGTGGAGGCCACGTTCCAAGGATCCCGCCCCCGGGCCACATGCTGAGCCCCACGTAAACCCAAACCACACTGAGGGCCACAAACAAACAGGCCGCGGGCTGCATGTGGCCAGCGAGTAGCCCTGAAGGTGTCACAGGACTACTTGTTTTTAAAGTTACAGAGTAACACGGACCGCTCTATGAGTGGGACTACTCAGCGTGGACAAGAGATGACAAGGTGGGGAGGGATGTGGCAGGGGTCTGTACAATCATGACTGGTGTTGAGACAAGGAACGAGGAAGTGTTATTTGCCCCTTCACATCACAGAACACCAGGGGTCACCGATGAAATTAACAGGCCAAGGGAAGCATTTCTTCCCATGACGCACAGACCACCTATGGAACTCGTTGCCAGGGGACGCTGTGAAGGCCATACGCATAATGGGATTAAAAAGAGACCAAGGTAAGTTCCCGGAGGACAGGGCCCTCAAAGCCAAGCTGGGCAGGGATGTTACCCCATGTTCTGGGTGTCCTGAGCCGTTAGCTTCTGGCGGTTAGAAGGGATGACAGAGGTGGATCATTCAGTAACTGCCTTTTGAAACACCTGGTATTGGTCATGGTCAGAGACAGGATCCTGGGTGAGATGGGCCATTGGTCCGATCCAGTATGGCCGCTCTATGTGCTTAAGCAGCGATAGGCTCTTTGGGAAAAGTCAGAAACGTTGTAGAGCTGCATGGTTCCCCATCCGTCACCAGCCACGTGCAGTGACTGGCTGCGGGAGAGAAGCAAAGGGGGAGACAGAAAGTGTCTTTCCAACCAGGTCACAGCTCATGCAGTTCCAGCAGAGCCTGGAGTGGGGTGCTGCATCGCGCCAAACAAGTGATGGATTTCAGGTAGAGGTATGGGCCCCCCCCCCCAAGCAAACTCCATCTGCTCCATGGAGGAGGCAGTGCTCACTCCATGCCCTGCAGCCCTCCGGCACGCCACAAGGAAGCCAGCGTGGCACACAAGCAGCCAGGCTAAAGATAGCGACACCGTTAATCATCAAAGGTCAGTGGCACCCTTCCAAGAAAGGCAGAGACGCTATCAGGTGCTAAGTCAAGAGCTGTGCATCTCCAGCTGCCGTTCCACACTGGTGCCAGGAGAGTCGGACTCCTTAGCAACCCGCCTGCCGCATCTCTTGGCCAGGCAGGTCCACTCCAGGCAGTGACAGCACAACAACATTGCACTGGCTTAACTAGGCTATGAAGTCCCTGTGTAGACAGTGCACAGTCGAGAGAAGAATTCTTCCATCCACACAGCTACCACGTCTCAGTGCACATAAAATTATTCTGCACCTGGATGGAAGAGATTAGAGAGGACACTGCCAGGAGCCCCAGTGGAATCAGCGTTCCTGCTCAGCGGGACTGGCTCAAAGACATTTCTAAAGGAAGACGCAGGAATAATTCAGGCTCAGGTGACCATGGACTACACAGGCCGCCGATGAGGGATTAAACCACCACTCCACCCAGGACACGGACATTTCCAGGGGTTTCTCACAGCCAATCAGCATCCACATGCCTGGGCTGTTCTCAACACCAGTGCAAGGAGCTGAGTCGTGTGCCTGCTGGTTGAACCATGCACCAAACATTTCCACCGGGGGCTCTCACTTGCAACACCCAAGATAACACGATCTCCCTTCTTTGCAGCTCCTCTATCCACGCAGTAGCACTAGACTAGCTTAGCTCACAGCACCGGGAGCCATTCCCTACGCCTGTCCAATGGAAGTGAATTGATTGGAACCAAGCTCTGATGGACATCAGCAGAGCCTGGAGGCTCTAGACATGCCACAGTAGCTGTTGCGTTTTCCACCTGTCATGTAAAACGGAGGACGTGACCACCTGGAGGTGTTACATCCCTAGAGCAGCCGTGGCCCGAGTTAATGTCCTGGCCAGACACCAGCCCAGGTAAGTACGTTTGTCTCTAAGTCAGGAACCCAGGACTTCTATGGCCCGTGCCTTGCCTCTGACATGGGCCAGTCAGGCTATGTCTGCACTGCAACGCTGTGTCCTTGTCCTTGTCCCCAGATCAGACATGCCCTGTGCACCGTGTGTCTCCGGCTGGGACAAGGACGGGATCTGGACAGCGTGGAGGTTTGGATTTGGGATAAACCGGAGTATTCCGTAGCCCCGTGAACTATTCACCCTGCTGAACTCAGCGTTCTCCAGAGCCTTTATATTCTAGGGAACGAGAGATTGTATCAGCATCCCATGGAGTGCCCATATCAGTGTCTAATTCTTGTCCTTTAAGTCCTGTTAATAGGAATCAGTTGGTGTCCTCCGTCGTGCTCAGACAGGGCATTGCAGGGGCCCATGGCGATCCTCTCCCAACGTGTCTCTGGCACCAGAGCCAAGCGCCGACATCAGGAGGGACCCGGGAACAAGTTCTCCTGAGTCTGCTGCTCTCCCCATGACAGCCTGCGCCAAACTCCCACCCCCGGGCAGCCCTCCTCCCTCCCCCCGGAGCAGAAACCAGCCTGGGATCTTTAGCTTCAGAATCAGTTAGCGATTGGATGGGGAAGCCAGGCTGCTGGTCCCAGAGCCGCTCTGGTTCTCCAAAGTGAACTGGAGCGACAGGGTCTGTCTACACCACAAAAGACGGGTGCTTAGCTCCGGGAGCTAAATCGGGTCAGACCAGCAGAGGTGGCGCAGCAGTTCAGCTTTTACTCATTCTAGCCCAGAGGTGACAGTCAGCGGGGGGGCGCCCTGGTGCGTGGCTCCGGCAAGGGCTGGCTGAGCTGCAGCGAAAGCCGGCAGGGAGCTATTTACAGAGCCGGCAGGGGCCCACGTTGCAATGGGGCAGCACCTGTAAGAATGTGAAGTTACTTTCGCTGCTGTTCAAGCCTCTAGGGAGGCCCAGTTGCTCCTTCCTCACTGCTATTCTAAGCTGTGTTCTTAACCTGGATTCGCTAACACCCCCCCGGGTAGACGTCCCCCAAAGCAGCACGGCTAACGTCAGTAGATCTGACTCAGAAGATACAGAGAGTCTGCTGCTCACCTCTCATTGCTGTACAGCAGGGTGGGGAACCTAAGACCCAGGGGCTAGGTGTGGCCCCCAGCTTGCCTAGATCCGGCCCCTGAGACACAGGCTCCCCACCCAATACTGGGGAGCCCATGCTGGTGCTCCAGCCCCTCCCCCCACCATCACAAAATCTACTAGCCTCCCCCTCCCCCCGGTGTGCGAACATGGGGAGGGGCGTTCTCCTTCTCAGCTGGGGGCCACGTCAGCGCCGGGTTCTTTTGGTTTATTTTGCTTCTCACTTGTGTGCAGCCCCCGACTGGTTTTTCTGTGGGTCAGCCGCCCCCGACCCACAAAGGGTTCCCCAGCCCTACTGTAAAGTGCTGCCTGCTGGCAGGGCTGTCCTTACAAATCGGGGTGGCCTATGCAGCCCGAGCCCCTGCACCCGAGGGCCATGGGGGCAGGGGCAGGACAGGTTGGCTGGCGGAGGAGCAAGTGGGGGCCAGGCAGCGGGCGGTGCAGTTCAAGCTGCAGGCCGGAGGGGAATCAGCTGGTGAACGGCCAGTAAGGGCAGTCTGTGGGACAGAGCCGGCCAGGGGCTGGGGCTTGCTGCCCCCCACACACAGCACTGCCTAGGACACCACCAAAAATGGGGCAGTGGTGCCCCAAATGCCATGGTGCCCGACGCCGCTGTGGATCCTGCGGGTGCCCAGGCGCGGTCCTGCCTGCTGGATCGGAGAGGATCGACATCTTCCCTGCCGAGACATTAGTGGGCACAAGTTGCCGTTGTCCTGCTTGCGAATCATTTAAGAACGGACGTGCCCCGAGTCGCTTGTGGAAGCAAATCCCCTTCCCATTCCGTGTTCCCCGTCGGGCTGCCCGCAATTCCTGCCTCGGGCTGCCCCCTTTTGTCAGGACCCATTCGCCGGAACGGGAACATTTTATGCACGTTATTTAAGGAGTCTGCGTGTCTGCAAAGAATCCGCCTGGATCCCTCAATTTCAGCTTGGCAGTTGCCAGAGGGGTTTCCCGCTGGGGAAAAGGGCCGGCCGGCGAATCAAGCCCTCTCTTTATCTACAAGCCGGCCGCACAGCCCAGATCCAACACACGTCACCCTGCCAACGTGCCACAACCCTGAGCTGGGGAGGGGGCTGTGCTCGAGGGGTGACAGGAGCAGGCCAGCTCTATGGCCCACCCAGTAGTTAGCCTCTGATGAATCTGCTAATTAGTCCTGTGAGGTGCATGACTCCTCCCCCATTCAGGGAAGCTAGATCCGAGCCCCGCCCCTTCTGCCGGAGGCCCCGCCCCCATACACGCGTGCCTCCCGAGGACAGAGGAGTCTGGAGACCCCCCAATCACAGCCCAGGGAGCATTTGCGGAGGCGGGGGGAGCCTCCCCCTGCCTCCGTTACACGCCACTGACAACACAGACCCCCAAAACCCCTCTCAAATAGAAGACATCAAACATCCATCCGATGGCAGCAGCTCACGATCCCAGCCAACCTGGATCGTGGCTCAGCTGGTGGCCTAGACCAGCCCTTGAGAGTCACAGCACAGACCTCAAGCCCTTGAGCAAAAGCAGTCAGCCTGCGAGGAAAGGCGGCCATTAACACACACACGGCCCTAGAAAGGGCCGGGGGGCTCGCAGCTATTGCAGGAGAATGGGAAAATGCTGGGTGCTGTTCCTGGCTCTGGAAAGGGAGCATGGCCTAGTACTTAGAGCCGTGGGTTATGGATAGAAACCCCGAGCTCAGAGAACTGCCAACTCAGCCCTGAAAGGCGACGTGTCTAACTGGACGCCTGTGGTAGCAGAGACCCGCCTCTGCTAGAAATGACCTTGTGCAACCTTGCTGGTGACTTATCTGCAAAACACAGGCCGGCTGCTCGCCTGCCTCCGAAGCAGGAGGACTGGGGGTTCCCTGAAGAATCGCTCAGAAGACGGGAGGCCAGGGCACCTTCAGACCCAGGGCACCTTCTCCTGCCAGGCCCAGCTCACAGGGCTGAGGAACTTGGGACCAGCCCCTAGATGTAGGGACCATCCTGCCCAAACCCTACGCAGGGGGTGTGTCTGGTCACTTAAGTCATGTGGTCTTGTTTCTGGGCCTTGATTGGATGCTGAACACTTTTGACCCAGGAAAGCTGCCAATGTGGCTTATGACAAGCCCACTTCTGCTTGCTTCACACGGGTTTGGCTTCCGATTCTCCGGGCTGCTTGTTGTGGGGCTTCCCCGGCTCTTTCAGTGGCTCCCTGGAGCCCTTGCGTCTCTGGGCTTCCCAAACAGCTGCTGCTTTATGGAACTTCCCGCCGGAGAGGGCGACGGGCTCCAAAAGAGAGGCTCTGGAGGGGACAGACAATGCCCAGGGCCAATGGGGAGAGGCCAACGCTCCAGGGCAGCCTGACGGCAGGAAACTGCAAGCCAGTGAGGGAAAGGAGTTGGGGCACCCGGAGCAGGCGGGACTCAGACTCACAAAGAGGAGACAAACTCAGATGCCTGGGAGTCCCCCGGACACTGGGCTCGGTCCGACCGATCCCGCCGAGGAGCTAGCGCTAGGCAGGGCGCGGGGTGTGGTTGGAGGCCCTGGGTTGGGGGCGCGGGGTGTGGAAAACCGCAGAGGAGAAGGCAGAGGCCAGCTCTGCGTGGGGAGAAGCCAGCCCCTCGCACAAGGACGGGTCCCCCCCTTCAGCAAACACTACCCCACGCTCACCTCCATTAACACACAGGGGAGCCGGCGGTTTCCGTGGCCCTCTGGGCTGAGCTCTGCTGCTGTTCGTAGGTTCCTATTCTCCTCAGCCCTGAGGATTTGGACACTACATGGGCCCTGGTGAAAATGGTCGTGAGTCCAAAAGGTTCACAAGCTTTCCAGGGATGACTGTTCCTCCCAAAGCCGTGTCCCGCCATGCGCACGGATTGCTACTCCCGTTTCATCCGGTCAGCGAGCGGAACTCCCGTCATCGGACTGAGGTGCCCGATCACACCACAGAAAGAGCAAAGGGCAAACACTGGAGGAGAACGGTTCCCGAACAACCCGGAGGCTGAAAACCGTTCATGCAAAGAACAAATCTACTCAGGGAAATCAGGCTGTAGTCTATGGCTCATTCCAAATAGCAAACAGAGGCTAACCTCGGAGGGAAAGCTACGGGCTTCTGCGTTTACAGCACAAATAATCATGAGTGTTCAAACTGTGGATTTACTGAGTTAGCGGCCGCTGGCCCTAGGCCAAAGCTCTGCAAAAAGCATTTAATTTAGTGGCAAATCTACTTTCCGCCTCATCTGTCCTGCACTTTTCTCCCGTGCTTGCAGGCGAACTCTGCCGAACGTTCCGCACGCAACGCGAGTCAGCCCGTCTGTCAGCCACATCCCAGCTGTCTGCCCCCCGGAAAATGATGTGGGGACATATTAATACGGAACTGTCAGGGCAACCAGCTGGTCAGGGCAATGTCAGCTCCTTTCCGGGTATTTCAATTAGCCAGAGCCTGTTGGCAGCCACAGCTCAGCAGGCCAATTACAACTTCTCAAGGAGGAAGCTCGCCAGGTGGCTTCTGAGGAGACGTCCTTGTGTCGGAGCTCCAAGGATTCCCACAAGGGACGTGGGTTTAGAACCAGGGACAATTCTGTGCTTGGGACACCGGAATACCCAAGTGTTGCCATGAGGAGGTGGCACTAACGAACCACCCCAGTACAAGGTCGCTTGGGATCTTTAAAGACCCCGTGATGCTCTCAGTAAGGGTACGTCTACACTACAGCGCTAGTTCGAACTAACTTAGTTCGAATTAGTTAATTCGAACTAAGCTAGTTCGAACTAGCGCATCTAGAACTAAAAACTAGTTCGAACTAGCGTTTTGCTAGTTCGAACTAGTAAGTCCACATTGAGTGGACTCTGAACAGGGCTTAATGATGGCCGGAAGCAGTGCCGGCAGGGCATAAAAGGAGGACTTAGAGCATGGAGATGCTGTCTCAGGCTAGCCGAGGGCTGCGCTTAAAGGGTCCCGACCCCCACCCCGGACACACAGTTCTAAGGGGTGCCCCGCTTGCAAAGAAGTTCTGGCATGGAGTGCCCTGAGTGCCCACACTGGGCACATCACACCACTCGGCCATCAGCCCGGCTGCACTTGCCGCAGGCTGCCATCTGGGGAGAGGGAGTAATTGGGGGGCTGCAGGAGAGCTTCCACCCCCAGAAGCCCGCAGAGCCAGCCCAGTCCTCCCCATCGGGGGCTCGTACCCCATTCCTCCCTCACCTCCTTCCACTTGCCCTTCCCTAGCCCCCCTTCTTATTGATGTACAAAATAAAGATAACGTTTCTTCCAACATTGACTCTGTCTTTATTGAACAAAACTGGGGGAGACTGGGAAAAGGAGGTGGGAGAGGGGAAGAGAAAGGCTGGGAGAGGGGAGGGCAACTAACATGATCAGGGGTTGGGAACAGGTCCCAGATGAAGAGAGGCTACAGAGACTGGGACTGTTCAGCTTAGAAAAGAGGAGACGGAGGGGGGACAGGATAGAGGTCTCTAAAAGCAGGGGTTGGGTGGAGAGGGTGCATTCAGAAAAGTTCTTCCTGAGTTCCCATAAAGAAGGACTAGAGGACACCAAAGGAAAGGAATGGGAAGCAGGCTTGAAACTAGTAAGAGAAAGTTGTTGTTCTTGACAAAGCAAATAGTTAACCTGTGGAACTCCTTGCTGCAGGAGGCTGTGAAGGCTACAACTAGAACAGAGTTGAAAGGGAAGTGAGATAAAGTGATGGAGGTTGGGTCCATGGAGTCCTATTAGCCAGAGGGTAGGAGTGGTATCCCTGCCCAAAGTTTGTGGAAGGCTGGAGAGGGATGGCACGAGACAAATGGCTTGGTCATTGTCTTCGGTCCATCCCCTCCAGGGTCCCTAGGGTTGGCCGCTGTTGGCAGACAGGCTACTGGGCTAGATGGACCTTTGGTCTGACCCAGTACGGCCATTGTAAGCTCAGGGCTCAGTGTCGGGGGTCTCAGTGGACCCCCTTGATTTTCATGCACACCTGGTCCTGGGTGGCCAGGCTGGCAGCTCTCCTGCCCTAGACGGCCACTTTCCTGTGCCTAGTGCGGAGATCGTGGACGAGGTCCACGATGTCCGCACTAGCCCAGGAAGGTGCCCGCCTCTTGCGGTCCAGGGCAAGCTCCTGGGAGCCGCCAGCCTGGTCCCGGCAAGAGGGGGTGGGCTGGGGGGCATCGGGTGGGTGGCTCTGTGCCGTGCCAGGTGCAGGGTCTGCTAGCTGGGTGCTGGCAGGCTTGCACCTGGCACGGGCACCGTAGCCAGCCCGTGCCCCTTTAAGGGGTCCGGGGCCGGGAGGGGGGCATAGAGTTTCCCTGGTGTTGGCCAGAGTGGCCACCAGGGAAACCTGGGGAGGGCTAGCCTCCCACTAGTTCGAACTAAAGGGCTACACAGCCCTTAGTTCGAACTAGCTAGTTCGAACTAGGCGTTAGTCCTCGTAAAATGAGGTTTACCTAGTTCGAACTAAGCGCTCCGCTAGTTCGATTCAAATTCGAACTAGCGGAGCGCTAGTGTAGCGCATAGGAAAGTTAGTTCGAACTAACGTCCGTTAGTTCGAACTAACTTTCTAGTGTAGACATACCCTAAGAGACATGCACATGCCTGTCCGAATCTCACGCCTGAGCCATTCTCTGACACCGGTGCCCTAGGTAGATTCCAGCAGGAGCAACTTCATACCTCAATCCCCGTGCAGGGGTTCAGCATTGACTTCATGCCCTCAACTGCTGTGCTGCATCACTGGGAGCAGGCAAACAGCTGCCCTGTTCCTCTCTAACGTCCTCAGCATTTTTGGTCCTGATTCCTAGGTCTACGGTTACGCGGAAAGTGTCCCAGGACCCTGCGGGTGGGAAGGCCCTACCAAAGCACATGGTAGGGTTACTGGTGCGTTAAACATTTCAGCAGCTCTGGGGCTGCAGCACAGGAAAGTATTTTGGACTGTTTTTGAAAAGGAACTCCGTCTGCCGCTTACGCGCCTCAATGTACCAAACCACAGAAGGGTTCGAACGGCTGCGAGAGGCGGGGGCCGTCAGCTTGGGACTTGAGCGCCGTACCGGAGAGGCCGGTTTCCTTCCTTGTTACTGGGGTTTCCCTTACTGATCAGATGAGCAGGACGAAATGATCCAAGGGACCTTACAATACGGGCTCTGGGCGGCCAAATCGTAGGCACTTGGCAGCGATTTACAAAACCGGGAGCTCAGATAAAACAATTCGGGCTCCATCTGTAACTCCACAGACACGAAATGGCGCAGGTAGGGCCGAGTGACACTGGGGGCTGGCCTAGCCTGTCAAGGTTCGCTCAGGCCTTGCCCGCCGTTTAGTTTCTGTCCATGCTACAGACACTGCAAGTCCTAGGTCAGTGGGGCTGTAACTTTCTGAGGCCGCTCCACCCCGTCCAGGCCAGCCAGAGCAACAGATCTCAGACCTGAGCCAGCCTCCCACACCAGGATGGCGCTTTGTGTCACCTCAGCCGTGACATTCAACCCACGCCCGGGCAATTCCCCCAGGGCACGGCAGTTAGACAGTCCATATGGGCTACGGGGTCACAGTGCCCACAGCCTCCGCCCGTCTCCTATCCCCTGCCAACCTTCCCCTTTCCATCAACCCCAGGAAGGAAAAGGGCTCCGAGGGAAGCCTCCCGAACTTACCCAGCCTGCTGCAGCCTTCCCCACACCCAGCAATCGCTTCAATATCCAAGCTTGCCCATCAGCTCCGAGGCGCTCTCTCAGCCAAGCCCATCATGGCACCTTGAGCGCCTTTGCCAGGAAGTCCAAGTTCACCAAAGCAAGTGCAGGAGGCTTGCCTCCATTTCCGAGGGTGCCTCCGCCGCACCTGCAGAGCCTCGCGAGAGTTTTTCAGAGGACTCAGCGGGTGGTAGGGAAAGCCGGGCTCTTCCTATGCCACAGTGATGCCGATGCAAGAGCCACTCTTGGCCGTGCGCCGTTACTCGGCTCCCTCCCTCGCCTCGCGCTCGCAGTTCCAGCTGAGCAGCTTTCTTTCTCTCTTTCAGTTTTACTCCTCACCTCTTCCTGTGCTGTGCGTCTGGCTTGGTCTTCCTTCCTGTCAGTTTCAAAAGCTGCCAGACTACAGTACATGCAAGTACATGCCAGCATAGCAAACCTGTGGCCCACAACCAGACAACAGCCATGCGAGTCCTTTTCCAGCGCCGAGAAACGCCCCCCCCCCCCGCACCTCTTCTCCAGGAGCCAAGCCGTGTTGACGGCCAGACCCAGGTCCTCTCATGGTGGCCGTGTCTCCCTCAGAGATGTCCACCTGCGATCGGAGCAGTTTGAAAACCAGAGCAAATGTTCCCTCGCTGCAGCCCCCGTCAGAGCCCAAAAGTGCTGAGATTTCAGAACTTAGGTTAAAATGGAGGGGAAGTCTCTGGAAACAAAATGGAACCCAAAATGATCGCACATTGGCCCTGCCGTTGCTACCGACGCAAACCGGGATGGTATTTTTTATCAGAAAATTAAACAATTCTGATGAAGACATGGAGACCAGAAAGGGGCAGGAACAAGCCACAATCGTGTCCCTGGCTACGGGGAGTGTTACTCTAGCACTGTGCTTTAGGCATTGAACCGGTTGCTGAAATGCTCATCAACAAATACTGTCCCTGGCAAACCTTCAGAGAGCCCGTCACCATCGCCCTGGTCACAGGTCGCTCCCACTTGTCTGGAGGAGCAGGGCTGTTGAGCAAGTTGCCGTCTCTTCTCTGCTCTTTCAGATACAGGGTTTCGATCAGCCTCTTGTAGCCAGGCCCGGTTTCTTTTCTTTGCTTGACCAGCCCTGGGCAACCTGGGCAAGTGAGGGGGCCGCACGCGCAGCCTCCTTCATCTCTGGGGTTGCAAGATTGTCCCAACCAAGACGGTCTCCCGGGCGAGGGCAGTTTGCTCCCTGCGCTGGCCTGCCTGGAATGTGTGGGCTGTGCTGATTGACCCGTAGCAGCGCTGTGATTGGACGCAGAGAGAGCACATGACTCACAGTTGGCCCTGGCTCTACGTGCATGTCACTTTAGTGACACCGATAGGAAAAAAACGAAGCAGAAGGAAACCCTCGGAATCTGGCCACCCTGCGTGTGAGCAACGGAAAATAACACGTCTCAGGGGCCGCACCGAGAGCCCGATGGGCTCCCAGAAGTTGCCCATCGCTGCTTTCGATGGAAGTGTCACGTCCAGCGTCCAGGATGCATTTGCAGGGTTGGCACTTTGGAAAATCATCTTACGTGAAAATGGAGCAAAGCTGGTCAAATGTCCTGGGGAAATAATCCCCAGGCGGCTCCACCACACTGGTTTTCCAGAGCAACGTTAAACGCTCTGGATCAAGGTCACAAACGTTCATTTGAATGAATTGGGGGCAGGGACATTCCATGTGGACGGTGATTTCTGCGAGGTGGGTAACGGCAGGCAGAGGATGCGTTTGCTACTAGATCTGCTTCTTTCCAGGTGCCCTCGGCAGGTCAGTTTGGTGCAGAGCAGAATCCTGCGAAGGTTGGGACTGGATAGCCAGAGATTGCTTCTTTTCAGTTCTGGTTGACAACTGCGCCGAGCCAACCACATCGACCTAGCAGGCGGGTGATATCCGTGGGGGTTACTGTGACGGCACGTCGGGGTTCCCCCGCCTCCTGCACCCCCGCAATGGCACAAACAGACTCCACCAGCCAGTAGAATAGCGGGAGTTTATTGCTCCGCCAGGATACAGCACAGCACAGATGTAATCTGGTTACAGGCCGGCCTAGGATGCCTCAGCCCCCCCTTGAGATGGGGGAGCCTGGGCCCCTAACTCCCAGCCCCTTGCCTAGGCTGCTTCCTCCATGATACCAGCCAGAAACTAAAACTCTCTTCCAGCCCTGCCCCCCAGCCAGGTGCTGGTCTCCACCCTCCTCCCTTTGTCTCTCCCTGGGGGGCTGAGCCTGGGTGTCTGGGTTAATCCACGTTTGGGGGAGTCAGTGAGAATCTCCCATCCCAGCGCAGGGGGACCCCGGGCGCAGAGCAGACCCCCCCGCTACGGCACCGCTACGTTCAGAGATAGGTCGGTGCAGGCTGCCAACAGACTTCACCGGGCCCTGGGCAAGGTTGGGGGAAGCTGGCTCCAGGCCCCTGGAAGAGGCAGGGCTGGAGGTTGGCCTCCCCCAGCCCTTCAGCTTTGGCAGCGATGTAAAGGTCCCAGCGCTCCAGCCGTGACGTAGACACCCAGGCCTTTAAATCACCGAGCCCCCGGGCACCTGCCCCCTTTTATGTCCCCTCATCAGCAGGGCTGCTCTGTCATATAGACCAGGCCAAAGAACGGTGCCAGTCACCCCATGGATGCACAGAAACTAACTGCCACGTCAGGCTGCTGCTGCTCCCCATGCCAGTCCCCTCGGACTGCCCTCCCCCGTGCTCGCCGGATCGGCTCAGTTTAACTCTCCGCAGCTCACTGCATTGCTGACGCATGCCCAGCCTGGCCAGGCAGATCTGGGGCGGCTGACACACAGCGCGGCCATCGGCAGTGGCCGGGGATATTCAGCAGAAACTCGCTCCCAAAAGCCTGGGGGTTTGTGTCTCTTGGTCCTTCCCGTAAGAGACCAGGAAGGGACTTTGAGCCCCGCACAAGACGTGGTTCTCCTCTGGCACTCCCTTTTTTTTCCTCCGCTGATGCCTTTCATCAGAAGATTTCCAGGAGCGTCACACCCAAACCCTAAGGAAGCCTCACGCGGCCCCGTGAAAGAAAGACTCCTTATTGCGCCAGTTCCTGGATGACCAGGTGGGGCACTGGGCGATGAAGCAGTTTGCCTACGTTCATACAGCAGACAAAGCGGTGGAAATGAAAACTTAGAGCAGGGCATGGGTGGAACTCTAAGCACTCGGGCGTGGGATCGGCCAAACACCGGACCAGGAGAATCTCGCTGTGATGCCACACGCTGGATTTCTAGGGGGTTACAGCTCAGCGAGCCTCACCTCCCCAAGAGGTTTCTTACGCTGCCCTGTTCCCAAGATGCTAAGATCTAAAGGAAACGGCTTTAAAAGCCTCCCTAGGCTGCAACTGGCAATGTCACCCCCAGACAATAAACCCAGTTCGGTGACAGCGTTCCTAACACGGACACCGGGGCTCCCCTCCCACTGGTGTTTAATGGGCACGTCACCCCCGGTGCTCCTCACGCCTAGGTCCACTTTCACCCCGATGCAGCAGGAAGCCACAATGACTCTTGAACGGGTGGCAGGGTGGGCTCATGAGAACAGCCTGTTCCAATGCAGCCAATGCAAGGTCCTGCCGCTCGCAGCAAGGAAGGCAGGTGGGAGCGACCGGTAACCGGGGAAGTCAGTGCTGGGAGCAGCACTGGGAGGGGGTGGTTGACAGCCAGCTGGCTCGGGGGACGCTGTAAGAAGCAAGGTTTGGAACTATAAGCAGGAGGACGTAACGCAGCATCCGCTCTTTGGCTAGAATTAATGGGGAAGTGGGGGCCTTGGGCTTGGCTGTGGCCCAGGGGGGCCGCCCCGGGAAAGCTGTGTCCGGTTTGGGTGCTCATGCACCAGGACGAATAGGGCTGAGAAAAGAGCTACGCGCGAGCTGAGGTCCAGACATCGTGCGCCACAGGAAACGACTCGGCGCGGCTGTGATCACCGTCGACAAGCACCTTGAGGCGGGGGAGGCTTCTGCTCGCAAGGCAGCAGAAGAAGGCACAGAACAAGATCCCGTGGCTGGCTGCTGAAAGTAGACGAGCTGGTGTGGCTAGCGAGAAGCGTAGCTAACCACGGGAACGGCTCACCTAGGGATGTGGTCGGAGGCGGCGCTCGGCAGAAGCAAGCTACGTAGCTGGGGCCTCCCCCAGTTCCTTCCTGGGCAGTGGGGCAGGAGGCTGGTGGGGCTGCCCAGGGAGGGGCAGGGAAGTGTTTCTGCCCTCTCCCCAGGGCCCCCAAAGGAGCAGGAAGTGGCCTGCTGCCAACGTGCTCCTGCCCCCTCCCGACTTGGGTAAGACTGAGTCCGTGGGGCTCGGGACTCTTCTGGAGACGCCACCAGCACTGCCAGGACTTTCTCAAGCAGAGCGACCTGCCTGACTCCCCCCCACACCATCCGCTCCTTGCCCACCGCTTGGGGGGGGATGGGGAGGGACTCCCTAGCGACGGGGATGGGGGGCGACTCCCTAGCGACGGGGATGGGGGATGGGGGGGACTCCCTAGCGACAGGGATGGGGAGGGACTCCCTAGCGACGGGGATGGGGGGGCGACTCCCTAGCGACGGGGATGGGGGATGGGGAGGGATTCCCTAGCGACGGGGATGGGGGGCGACTCCCTAGTGACGGGGATGGGGTTGGTTGGAAAGAGGCCTGGGGAGCTGGGTCCCGGCTGGGAACTTCTCAAGGGATGGGACCACCCTAACGTGGCCGGTTGGCTTGAGCAGCCTTGTCTGCGGCAGATTGGCCATTGCTGGAAGCCTCGGCTGGAGGCTGGGCCGTGCGGACAGGCCCTGGCTCCAGGCAAGCGCGGGGCTTTCTGCAGAAGCGGCTTTGGCCTGCACTCTCGGGAGAGTGGACCAAATGATCAAACGGCTTAAAAACCAATAAACTCCCACGTGCCTCGGTTTCCTCATCCCTCCTTCCAAACGACCTGCCAGGAGGGGCGCCAGGCTGAGCTCGTTAGCGTTCACTAGGTGACTTGCACTGCGCTGGCTGGGCACAGACATATTCATTGTTATTTTTCACCCCCCAAAATGGCTTCCTTGCCTTTGCTTTACGGTGCAGAGGACGTACCCAGACAGCCTCCTGCGCTCCCCAGCCCTCCAAACAGAGCACACAGGATGCAGGAAACCACAAGTTCTGGGGCACGAGGGCTCCGCCGCTCACTTGCTAGAAAAGGAGAGCGGCAGCGAGAGGCCGACCTCTGCCAGGCTAAACGCACCGGCCCTCCTGCCACGCTGAACACAGAGGCCCAGCTCTGGGCGACCTGCTGCAGCTCCCTGCGGAAAGGGAAGAGCGATCGTCCCCGGGCCAGAGACTGGAGTCTTGGGGCCGGCATCCTCGCTCATTGCTTGTCAAACCCTGGGCGCCTGGAACCGCCATCCCCACGGCGCCTCGCTGTCATGCTGCAGCTCTGCTCGCTGCCCCCGGAGGCCCCCGAGACGCGGACACGCGCACTTGCTCCATCGGCCCAGGTTAGCCTGTAACTTTAAAATCGAGGGTCGGGGAGCCACTTTCACCTGCCTGGGCACTCGATCCTGGGTGGAAAAGTCGCTGTTCTCCTACAGAGGAATTCCACTGACCCTGGGACGCGAGCCTTTGAGTCTGGGACCACTGACACCCAGAAAAATCCATCGGGGCCGTAACCAGTGAGAAGCAAAAAACCCACAAAACCCTAAAACCAAACCCCTCTCTGACGTGGCCCCCGACAGAAGGAGAAAGACACGCCCCACACTCCCCTCGCACACCACAGCCTTGGGGGGCGCCCCCCACAGTGGGGGAGCTGGGACGCTAGCGTGGGCTCACCAATACTGGGGGAGGGGGAAAGCCCCGAGCCTCAGACGCTGGATCCAGGCAAGGCAGGGGCCGAACTGGCCCCCGGCCCTTGGCCTCCGCTCTAACCAGTTACACAGAACTGGACTCCGTCTGCGGGCTGGCACCCTTACGCCGGGCCTAAACAAAGACATTCACTGCTCGGCACATGACAAAGCCAATTTCTCCTGCCATTAACACTTGCATTTCCACATCAAAAGCCACGTATGGGACGCCTCCCGCCCACTTCATTAGCCCATTCACATGGGCCCTACAATTGACAGGCATTTCTTCTGCTGTTTATATACACACACTCCCCCCTTGGTGTCTGTCATTTGCACTCCAATTCATCTGAGGAAGTGGGTTTTGCCCACAAAAGCTCATGAGCCGATATCTTTTGGTTAGTCGCTAAGGTGCCCCAGGACTGTGTGTTGTTTTTAAGGATCTATGCCCGCTATGCTGAGCAGCCAGGAATAATAAGAGAAGGTGGAAAAGAGGGTGAGCGCCAGACAGCAAAGGGAACTGACAAGCACTGTCAGCCCAGCACCTGCAGGGTTAATGGTCTCCGGGTGGCTGAGCTAGACTAGCAGGTGGCGCGGAGGCCAAGTCTAGGGCATCAGAGAGCCCGCGCTTCCCACCAGCTGGCTAGCGCTACGCAGAGCGCGAGCGGCAGGACGCACGGCAAAGGGCGAGTCATTGGAAACCAGGAACGGGCTTTAGGGCTTGGGGTAACGTGCAGAAGTCGAGGCAGCGCCAGGCCTGGGCAAACTGCTCCCAGACGCTGTGCGGCACCGCTCAGGGGAGAGCAGAGATGGAGCCGCCTGGGGCCGTCGCACCACCCAGTACTGGGCTGCTTGAAGGCCTGGGCACATCGGAGCTGCTCCGATGGACACCTGCCCGGCAAGGCTGCCTGCCCTGCATCCCACAATAACAGAGACCTCGGTGCTCCCCTCACTCAGCCCATCCCCCAACTCACCCCTCCCGGCCCTACCCCCGACACGGCCCACCCCCCGCACGTTGGCGGCACAGAGCTCCTAGCCCAGCAGGGCCCCTGGGTGCGACAGCAGCAACACTCAGTCAGTGTCCCCTGGGGGCTGCTTCAGCCGTTCGTGCCGCTGCAGGCGACAGAACCCGCCCGTCATCTGGAAATCGGTTCCCTCCTCCCGCTCTGGGGGGCTTGGTTCAGTTTTGCCCACTGCTCAGGGTTAGCCCTGGTTAATCTCCGTCACCCCTGGGAACAGCCCCCCCCCCCCCCCCGGCTAATGACAGGTGTGAGAGAGAAATCTAAGAAGTTTAGTTGTGGATTCTCCCGTAACCCCCCCACTCACCGTCTAGGTCCCCAAGGCCGCGGCTGGCGGATTCCATCTGCGTCCCGACAGCCCAGCGCCGGGCCGGCCCCTTGCCCACAGCAGCCCAGGGAGGGAGCGGGGATGCAGCATGCCTGTTAATACAGGTATTTTACACCTTGGGATTCACAGGGGCAGCCCAAGGGGAGACGCCCAGGGCTGAACCCTGCGCTGCCGACGTCCCAGGGCAACGCCAGTCAGCCTGGCGGCCCTCCTCCTGCAGCCCGTCCGAGGGCAGGCGGGAGGCAGCTTCTGACTGGTGCAGAGCCCTGAGAAAGGCGGAGGGTGGCTGAGTGGCCCGTGCCCTGGTCTGCCAGCCTCTCTTCTGGGACTGACTGCAGCCTGCCTCCCTGCAGTGCCCTCTGTTCCAGCCGCCCGGCTTTCCACAAGCCCCGCCTGGTCTCACCCCGCTGGGCATCCCACCCAGGCCTAATCCTCCCTCATTGGCTGACTGGGCGCGTGTGCAGCTGGCGGTTACACAGTCCCTGTGACCCTCGTGGGGTGTTCTCCCTCGGCCCTACGGCTCGCCACAGCAGCGTCAGGCGAGGAGACAGCTGCCAGCGCCTGGCTTTGCCCCCGTAGCAGAGGCTGGATTCCTGCAGTTTCCTTAATCTCCGGGGAGCCGTTCGCGTCCCTGCGTCTCTTTCATCTCCTCCTCCGCGGGGCGAAAAGGCCAGTCTCCAGGCTTATCTACGCAGGCTGAGGGCAGGGCTGAGCAGCAGCAGAGCAGCATTAGAAATGGCCCGAAGGCTGAGTAGGGCCCTGGGCATTTCAACAGGGTTGCAGACGAATTGCTCGTGAAGGCAGCGATGGCCTAGAAGGCGGCTGGACGTGAGCGCACGGGCGCATTGGGCCGCAACGAGGTCGTCAGGTCTGAGGGGAGAGGCGTTGGGAGGGACCCAGGGGTCCCTGCGTCGGAGCAGTGCCTGCGCGGGTGCGGAGGGGAACGGAGCCAGGCCTGGGGCCAGGGGGGTCCTCTCCCGCACAGAGGGCAGCTGGGCCACTCCTGTCTGAAAATCAGGCCCCAGGCCTCTGACCCGGCCCCACGTGGAGCGACAGCTGCACGTGACGTGTGCAAAGTAGCACGGGCAGCCCCTCGGAGCCGGGACTGCAGCCCCCGTATCTACGGCCTGGTCACCGCATCCCGCCCGGCCTGTGCCTACCCAGCGCTTGTTTGCCTGTGGTGCCACCTACTGGGGCAAAGGCAAAAAGCCGGGCCCTGGCCAGGGCGTTGGACTCCTGCCGCAAGGATGGGCAGCGCCAGCTCCCTCAGCTCCACAGGCCTTGGGTCTAGCTCAGGGGAGACCTAGCG
This sequence comes from Pelodiscus sinensis, assembly GCF_052426305.1. Classification (NCBI taxonomy): domain Eukaryota; kingdom Metazoa; phylum Chordata; order Testudines; family Trionychidae; genus Pelodiscus; species Pelodiscus sinensis. Next base: position 4,883,892 of record NC_143066.1, read on the forward strand.
CAAAGCCCTGGCTGCCTCTAGCGATGACAGATCCCCACGCACGTCCCACCACCGACCAGGCCTCAGCCCAGTGTGGGCCCCTGCCTCCGAGAAGTCCCTCGGCAGTCCGGACGTTTCTAACTGCAGCACGGCGCTGTTCAAAGCTGCTGCACCCCAGAGGTGAGCGCGCGCCGTGTCCTGTTGACACAAAAAGGGCACCGCAAAGAACCGAGCTAAGGGCACCCTGCCGGGAAGAGGGAGGCAGCCGCCTGGCCTGCGCCAGCACGTTCTGGCAGGAGGAGTTGTCCGTGGCCTGACAAGGCAGACAGGCGATGTAATTCATTATCAGTGGGAATAGGTCAATGGAGGGATGCTAGGAGTTACTAGAGAACTTTCTGGGTGTCTGGCTGGTGAGTCTTGCCCACATGCTCAGGGTTTAGCTGATCGCCATATTTGGGGTCAGGAAGGAATTTTCCTCCAGGGTAGATTGGCAGAGACCCTGGAGGTTTTTCGCCTTCCTCTGTAGCATGGGGCACAGATCACAGCTGGAGGAGTCTCTGCATCTTGGGGTCTTCAAAGTATTTGAAGGCTTCAATATCTGAGCTATAGGCGAGGGGATTATTCTGGGAGGGGTGGGTGAGATTCTGTGGCCTGCACTGTGCAGGGGGTCAGACTAGATGATCATAATGGTCCCTTCTGACCTTAAAGTCTATGAGTCTATAATTGGCCCCCTTCATGTACCAGCTCGCCCAGCCCAGGCCGAGTATCCCAAGCGCTACACAAAAGCAACCGCTGTGCTGACTGGATGCACTTTGGACGGGCGTGTGCACCAGCATCCCCCTGTCCTTCAACACACTACAGAGCAAGTGGAGAATTCAACCCAGGTGTGTAAGGACACTAGAGAAGCCTTCCCCGGTGCTCTAGCTCCTGCCACAGAGACTCAGCGATACAACCCGGCCTCCTCGCCCCCCTGCCACCGTTGCTGTGCTGGGGCCAGGCAGGAGGCAGCAGCCCTGGCTGGGTCTCTCCAGCTCCCTGCCAAGGCTCAGAAGCGCGGAGGCAGGGGCCTGGCCCCACGCGGGAAGGCTTAGACGTTACACCGATGCAACGGCGCCGGGGTAAGCGGCAGCCCGGTCAGCATTCCCGGTGCAAGGGGTTTCCGGCTCACGCCCCAGGGGTTCCCAGGTCACATGGCTGCCACTGCCTCTGTGGGTGCCCAGCCCGTGGCTTGAGTGGAAGTGGGGAATGACGGGGTTCCCAGAGCTATTTCACCATCCCCAGGTTCCATGAGCCCTGCCGGGCCTGGCTAGAGGCTTAGCGCCGTCTCGAGAGCAACCCTGGGTGCTCAAGCTAATCATGGCAGCAGCAGGTGAAGGGGGAGGCTCTCCAACAGCAAATAGCACTGAGGTAACCGCACGAGCACCCGTGAGGCTAGGTTCACACTGAGGTAACCGCACGAGCACCCGTGAGGCTGGGTTCACACTGAGGTAACCGCACGAGCACCCGTGAGGCTGGGTTCACACTGAGGTAACCGCACGAGCACCCGTGAGGCTGGGTTCACGCTGAGGTAACCGCACGAGCACCCGTGAAGCTGGGTTCACGCTGAGGTAACCGCACGAGCACCCGTGAAGCTGGGCTCACGCTGAGGTAACCGCACAAGCACCCGTGAGGCTGGGTTCACGCTGAGGTAAGTGCACACGTGCCCGTGAGGCTGGGTTCGCGCTGAGGTAACCGCACGAGCACCCGTGAGGCTGGGTTCGCGCTGAGGTAACCGCACGAGCACCCGTGAGGCTGGGTTCGCGCTGAGGTAACCGCACGAGCACCCGTGAGGCTGGGTTCACGCTGAGGTAAGTGCACACGTGCCCGTGAGGCTGGGTTCACACTGAGGTAAGTGCGCACACGTGCCCGTGAGGCTGGGTTCACACTGAGGTAAGTGCGCACACGTGCCCGTGAGGCTGGGTTCACACTGAGGTAAGTGCGCACACGTGCCCGTGAGGCTGGGTTCACACTGAGGTAACTGCGCACGTGCGCCTGTGAGGCTGGGTTCACACTGAGGTAAGTGCACACACGCGCCCATGAGGCTGGGTTCACACTGAGGTAAGTGCACACACACGCGCCCATGAGGCTGGGTTCACACTGAGGTAAGTGCACACACACGTGTGCCCGTGAGGCTGGGTTCACGCTGAGGTAACTGCACCCCCCCCAAGTTTCTGTGCGTGGCCCCAAGACACATTTACCGTTGCCCACATGCAGAGTTGCCAGATTCCACAAGTTTCAATGGCTGTCAGGTTTTCCCTCCCAGTATTACTGAAGTGACACGCCCGCAAAGCCACGGCCCGTGAAGTGAGGTGTGTGCGGATTCCACGCCACACTGGGTGCTCCCTCTGCATCCAATCACTGTGCTGCTACAGTTCAGTCGGCTCCCTTTGCAAATCCTGGGTACCCCAGAGCCGTCAGCAAACTGCCCTAACCCAGGACCGCCTGGTTTAGGACAAACTTGCCGCGGAGACGGAGGCCCCTCAGTTGCCTCGCGCTGCGTTAGTGAGTTGAAGGGGGAGCAAGAGCGGCCAGTCCAGAGGAGCTACGCCAAGGCCATCCATGAGCCACCACCAGACTGGCTGCTTACCCCCGCGTCTCCTGGGGTGTTTCTGGCAGCAGCCAAGCCCCTGCCTCAGGCGGCCTAGAGGACTTGACAGCCCACGAGCCACCGGTTTACAGGACGTGGTCCCTGAGCTGCAGCCAGGCAGACCTGCCCCTGAAGTAGAGCTTCCTAGCGTAGCAGGTACACGAGCTCCTGGAAGTGATGAGGGTGGACAGTGCAGCCCATGTAACGTGCAGCGCAAGGCAAAGGCAGCTTCGCAGCTGGGGGCCAGGTTCCCAGGCCGGCCGCAGACCCAGTAAGCTGCCCTTGCTCCGAGCACCGCTTAGCTGAGCCACAGGACTGGCACAGCTCTCAATGCCAGGCCATTTGCCCCTCAGCTCCCTGCGACTCTGGCTCATTCTGGAATTTCAGGGAAGCTTCCTCCAGCAACCACATCTGCTCAGCCCTCTCCCTTTGCCATACAGGCCCCAGGCGTGCGTGCTTGCCAGCTCTGAAAACACCAGACCCACAGGCCTGGCTGGCTTAAGAATCCCCCACGTGTGTTAATGCAGAGGGCAGCCCCCTCCCCCAAGAAGCATAGGATGGAGGCTCTTTCAACACAAGCCTAAACCCTCGGCCACCTCGCCAAGAGCCGGGTCAATGCTCTGCTGGTCTGACTCAGGCTCCTGGCTGAGCAAAGCTGCAAACAGGTCACTGTGCAAAGGCGCTTCTCCCTGGGAGCAGCCTAGGGATGACCCAGAGCACCAGCAGGGCAGGCAGGGTGTTAACTGCAGGCCTTGTTTCTGCACAGCGGGGACACAGAAGGAAAAGGGCTGCGACTCCTGAGACTTTCCCAACTGCTTTCTGTGAGCAACAAGTCCCCCCCTCCCCCACACACACACCTGGAGTGAAAATAAAATCCCCTCCCCCCCAGGCCCAAGTACTCTTTCGGGCAGGGCTGTAAGGCGGGGGAGGCAGCACAACAGGTTTAAATATCTTTATGAGCAGATCATCTTATTTACATCCGCACAGAATCACTTCACAGACAGGATCAGCAGGAACCAGGCGCTTTCTTTCAGAACTGCAAGGAGGGAGGTGCTGTGTCAAATCCTGTCCAGCTGGTCAGTGCCCAGAGGGGTGGGGGCTGCGGGCAGTTGTAAGTATTCAACTAAAAGGCAGGTTGCAGTAACCATGGAAACACTCTCCACTGGTGCCTAATTCCAGCTGTGGAGTGCAGACCAATCCATGTGCATTCTTAGCCGGCTAGACTGAAACAATGATTCCTACGGGCTGGTCAGTACATTTGCTTGGAACATCCCCCCAGAAGGCCCGTTCTCTGGAGACTAGCAGGGCTGGGCTGTAACGTAACTGGCAGCCTGGGTGCATTTCCTAAGAGCTGGTGAGAGCGCCCTGGGCACTGGGTTAAATGGCAACGCTGCCTTGTTTTGCCACCGCGCTAGCCTTGGCGAGGAAGGGAAGTGCTGATTCTAACCAGCGCAGGCTGTAGGAGCGGCTAACAGGACAAGGAAAGCCACGCCCACCCTCACACCTTGTGGGGGACTATGGGCAATTACGCTCCTTCCCTGTAATTCACTCTCAGCAGACGGGAGATCCCTCTAAGTCTATCACAGGAGTCTAGAACCAGGGCCTCTTCCCAGCTGGTGGGGTCATTCCGCAGACAGGCCGAGCCTTCCAGGAAAGGATGCACCAAGCAGATCTCGTACTGAGGAAGGGTGACCGAGCGGACGGACTTGTCGAGCAGCGCGCGAAGCCACCTCGCTGAAAGCTCCGTAAAGCAAACGACTCCGTTTGCCACTGGAAACATTTTCATTTTACCATTAAAGCGTCCACATTTGGCTCTGAATTATAACACAAGGAGGATCCAAATGAGCTCCCAGCATGCGGAATCCTAGACCCCGTACAGATGCCCGGGTGACATTTCCTAAGGTGGCTAGTTCCTCATGATCTGGTGATTGTTGGTGCCTCTTGTAGTTCGTGGTGTTGCCAGCGGGCAGTGAGCGTGCTGCCAAGGGACATTCTTTCACTTCCAAGGCCCACGGCCAGACGACAGAACGACTCCCCCCGGCTGCAGGAATGATCTACTGCTGCTTCCCACTGTCTAGTTGCCAGTAGAGCGTTTTCCTGGAGTTAAAGATGGGGAGAATATTTAGCACGCAACGAACTGCTCCTGTCCAAGCCTAAGAATGTCACAGTGTCAGTGGGTGCTGGCACATGCCTCGGTAACAGAAGTTCCCCTGCTAGCTGCCAGCACATTTCATTGGGGCTGGCAGAAGGAATCTCAGCTCAGTAAGAAAAGGGAAACTCGGGGCCTAGTGGCCAAGTATCCTTAGCACGCGCCCTGCTCCATCACATTCACTAACCGGGCATTTAACATGTGCTGTCTACTCAGAGCTGCCCAAACATGGCATCGGGGTTCCTGGATTATTGCCCATCGTGGATTTCTAGAGCCAATCTGTTCAATTTAGAAGGAAAGACATTCCCCTCGCGCCGACTGCCAGCCCTGCACACTCAGCCTGGGGCAGGCACTCAAAGTAGGCCCCATCCTTGCGCTCCCCCCCAGTATTCAGTTCTCCAGGCCCAGCTGGGCCCCCCACCACCGTGACATCTGTGCAATCCCCTTGCCTTCAACAGGCTTGCCCAGTGGTCACCAAAACACGTGGCAAGCTACAGTCTCTTCTCCCCTGTGCAGCTCCAGCAGAGAGGGCGTGTGCCGGTAGCAGGAGGAAAAGCACTCAGCCTGTTTCCGTTACAGTGAGCAGATCTTTCTCCACACACACCCAGGGAGCAGCTTTGGGCCATTTTCACATGCCAGAGCAGAGCCATACGTTAGAGAGCTCCGTGCTGCAAATCTATTTAGTCTGGGTTCTGCTACAGCTTCCAGATAAACTGACGAGGTTTTCATAGGGAGGGCTGGCTGGAAGGCCTGAGGCTAAGCGTAAGCCACGCAATTTCTTTGCTTCCTCTCCAATCTACCTCCCCAGGGATGCCATGTTCTGCTTGGCGTGAGGAACGAACAATCAGCAAAGTACAAGAGGGTTCCTACCTCCGATGGGATATCAGGAGCTAAACATTTTCTTAAGTTTGGTAAGGAATCCCTCCTTGTTCTCCCCCGCCTCAGCCTCAGGCCTGTCCTCGCCCGCTTCAGAGCTATCCGGGGCCCTGCCACCTGGACACAAACAGCACAGCTGCTATCAGAGTACACTTCCACCTCTGCCCAGGCCCACACCTCCGGGGACAGCATGCCGAAGCCTGGCTCCGATTAGGGGACTGCTGGAGCCAGTAAATGTGGGGCGTGTGGAGTGTCGCACGGCATGCCTGGCTTTCCCCAGTGCTCACGTGTGCAGATCCTGCATAAACATCCCCACACGGATCTGCACCAGCACACGAGCCACTTCTGTTGCTCATTTGCCTCACCCGGGGGTGGCTTGAGAGAACACAAGACTGGGCGCTACAATTTGCACGTGTGATCAAGGTGGAAAGTCTGGGCTCCAGAGAGGGAAGACAAGTGCATTAACAGAGTACCACGAGCCCCCCTCCCCAGCCTGCTGACATTCAAACAATCTGGATTTAAGAAGAGTTTATTATGCACCAATCAAGTTTCAATGTGAACAGATATTCATAGATAACAGGCACAAAATCATTAGCTAGTTCAACTTCTAGTAGCAGCCACAAGCAACATGCTGTGAGCACCAGGGTGTAGCATGAACGTTGCTCTCAGAGAGCAGGCAAGCCACATGCACCGCAGACTAGCAGAGCTCTGATCAGCTTCTCCACACCACTAGCACCGCCTCCTGGGTCCCGCAAGCTAAGTGCATATTCTCTTTACACTGCTCTTCCTAGACGTGTGCACGTCAACTGCCTGCATACAAGTTACAGATGGATGCAATTACTCGAGGATACCAAGTCTCATGCTGCGTTTCACACGGAGCTGAAGGCAGGTATCTGTGCTGCGTTCAGGTGTCTTAACTGAGCTGGTTTTGAAACGCCCCCACTTGCTGGGGAAGGACACTCTTTAAAAGCACCTTCGCCTCTGGTGTGAACCCCACTTTCTTCCCCGCTTTTGCTAGCTTGGGCCCCCCTTCAGAAGCACGAGGCAAAGCCCTGTCAGTTTTCATGCATACACCTTCTGCACCCCCCATGTTGGTGTAGATCTTTGTAACAAGATCCGGCCTCTTCTCTCTCAAACGGCTTGATGAGCAGCAAGCAAGTAGCAATGTTACACGAAAAACACCGTCACAAGCCACTGAAAGCAATAGCTCCCCCCTCAGAGCTCCCCTTCCAGCGCCTCAGCAAGTCAGGCAGATGTTGCTGCTCCGGTGTCATGTCACGTTTCCAAGGTTTTCCCACAGAGCTAGAGACTTGTAAACAAAACTGAACTGTTTGTGGACTGGTAGCACTTTCTAGACTCACAAAACATGTAGATGGATCATGAGCTTTCGGGGGCACAGCCCACTTCTTCAGATGCTGTGCCCCGGAAAGCTCATGATCCCATCTACAGGTTTTGTGAGTCTAGAATGTGCTACCAGACCATTTGCTGTTTTTTTCTGTAACAGACTAACTCGGCCACCCTCTGAAACTCCTGCTCTATGTGTGTTACCGTTCTGCTTGGAGCCCCATCGTGGGCCTACGCCCCACTGCCCCAGGCACTGCAGACCAGAACAAAAGGACATTCCTGCCTCAGAGACTGTTCTGTCCACCAACCGGTCCCACCCGGTGCCCCGCCAAGGAGCCTCACAGCTGGGGAAATGCGACGCACCCCATGGCAAGCCTACGGACGCCATTCGTAAGCAATCCCATGCAGTATGCTCTCACCCACAGCCCAGATGGAGGACATGGCCTCCCGCCCTCCCTCTCCAGGGCTGCACCCTCGCTCAGGGGATGTCTCCACTACCACGTTTGGTCAACTTATGTGAGTAGCCCTATGGCATCTGAGAGACTAACAAAATACATACAGTATCACGAGCTTGTGTGGGCCACACCCACTTCAGATGAGCATGACACCCAAAAGTCGACAAAACAAGACTCGCCAGAGGGCGTTTACACTTGCTCCGTCATCAGCTCACATCCACACTGGGGACACCATCATGGAGAGTGAGAGCAGTGCACAGCAGGTACATTGTGCAGGGCTGTGGGAAGGTGGAGTGATCCTTGGGCATACTGGGATTCCCTCAGTCTCCCACAGCCTCCTCGGCTCCTGGGAAGGGCATTAGGAGCAGCTCTGCGCTGTCCATGCTCAGGAATGTCAAAGCAGCACAGCAAACTGTTCCCCTGCAGCAGCAGCCTGCCAGCCGCTGTGTTCCTAGCAGGGCAGAACAGAAGCACTCCCATGATTTGCTCTTTCTTTGTTCTCCAAAGGGAGCAGCTCACTCAGCTGTCAAGACACTTCCTGGAGCTTTGAAAGGGGAGGGGCATAGACCTGCAGGGAAGCAGAGATCAAAACACTGAGAAGAGCCATCAGGGCAGGCATTGTGGGATACTGGCGGAAGCCAGTTCTCTCAACAAAACAGGGTCCATGCTGGCTCTCTGTCGACAATAAAGAGAGAGGAAAAGACAAACCTCTCTGTAAGGGTAGAAATTTTGTGTCTTGGAAACTGGGTGTTTTTTCCGACAAAAGTCGCACTGCAGTACACATGCTACTTGTAGTGCAGACAAAGCTTTGGCATGGGGGCTGTTTTTAGGCAGCTCATGCATTGTTTAGGAAGTAGTTTCAGATGCAATATCACTGAAAAAATACAAGATTTCAAGATTCAGTTTGTGAATGCAAGGTCCTATGACAGGATAATTCACTCCCAACCTCAGGAGTCCGTACTGAAGTCGGTAGTTTTGGGATCCATTGCATTAAATGATTTGTGTATTATCTGGGCTGTAATTGTATGTCACCTCAGGGGCAGAGGGGCTATTCAAGTTCGCCACCACCCCAGCTTGGTAAAAATCCCTCCCCCTTACACCTGAAGACTTATTTACATGGGAAAGATGTATCAGTATGAGCTCAAGTGTGAATTTAAACAGATAGCTACTCTAGTGTTACTGTCTGTCTGGGCACACTTATGGTGGGGTACATGGCTTTTTTTTCAGTTTATCTTAAACCCCTTCCAAAATGACATAACGCCACAAAGGCGCTCTTATTCAAGTGTGCCCACAACACCAATATACCTAGTTTAACTCTACTACTAAAATTGTATCAGTATAACTGGTGAAATGTTCCCACTTAGACAAGCCTGAGAACGCTTCCACCCCAGTTCTCTGGCCCTTTGAGAACAGCCTCCAGCCAAAACAAAGGAGACCAGTCCAGCTATTTCTATAAAAAACAAGTAGGAAAAAAAACTAATGAAAAATGCTTTTCAGGCCTTCTTTACCTGTCATAAATAAGTCAACAAAGAAAGAGCCTCTTTCTCTGCCGCCCACCTTTGAAGTCGACTCCAGAATTCAGAGTCAGACTGATGCAATGGCAGTGAAACAGACCCTGTGCTGGAATTCCTCTCAGTTTTGTTGTATTCAGCAGTATCCACTTCCTGTGAGTGAGAACACCCTATAAACACTGCTAGGAAGGCCAGGCCACATGGTGGACAAAAATCATGATAAATAAAGGAATACATTTTCTGATTTAAATTCAGATGATGTTGCCAGTTCTACACTTCCATGCAATTGTAGTCTTACATTGCTAAAGTGGGTAGTCTGTACTCCCTTAGTTTCTTAACAGTAGCATTTCAGATTTTGGGTTTTTTTCTTTCCTTTGAAGTAGTCTCACTTCAGATGTTCATCCATGCTGGAAAAAGCAAGCCAACAGCCTTGTTACACGCTTATTGTGAGAACACTACAAACAAAATGGATAAACCAACAATACGTGCTCGCCTCCAATATACTGAACTTCCTCTGGTCAAGCTGAAACACTTCAGCAGCTTATCCTCCATCCGGGATTGGTGCAAAGTCATACAACTGTGCTCTTAGGTTACTTAAGCGCTTTTGACAATCTCGCCCTTCCATACCTAATTGTAGGCTCCTACTTTTGAGAAGTGTGGTCTGTGAGGTTACAAAATTGTCAACTTCTTTAGTGCACAGGTTGGACCTCTATAGTCCAGACTTCCACAGTCTGGCATCACCCGGCTGGAGCGTTCATGGGGAAAAGCTGGGCCCCACGTCCAGCAACTCCTCCTCTGCCCTCCCAGAGTTCCGGTGTGACGCAAACAGCCCATTTGTGGTGCTCAGGCTCAGGGGGAGAGGGGCAGGAACAGGGTCAGGGTGATGCTGGGGGAAGAGGCAGAGCAGCCACGGAGCTCAGTGGCTAGAGGGCAGAAATGCAGCCCTGCAGCCAGTGCTGGGAGCACAGTCCAGCAGCTGCGAGGTGAGGTGCACTCCCACAGGACTCCAGTCACCCTGCCGCTTCCCCTGAGCACTAGGGATGTGAAAGTGGAATGTGCGTATGGTTAACCATCAAGTTACACGCAGGCTCCCCGCAAGCCACCCCCTCCCCCGCATGTTTTCAGTGGTTACACTTTTACGCCCCCCACCCCCGAGTCCCTGCTCCGTTCATGCTGGCCCCTCTGCTGTCATCCGAGCAGAGCCCTGCAGCCGGCAACAGCAGAGAAGCCAGCACTGACCTCCCCTACTCTGGCAAATGCCCGGGTTTGGGACCAGTCCGGTCCTGAGGGTGCCGGGCTAGGGAGGCCCGACCAGTATTGAAAGTCTGAACAGCTTTTGTTTGCTATTAACACTGAAGCAATTTTAATTTTATGCCACTAGCAATGTTTGCAGCAGCCAGCCATGCCCATGCACACATTTATTTCAGCACGCTGGAGTCCCAGTGAAGTAAAGACAGCTATGCATGTGAATAAAGCTGTTGGTGGATGAAGGCTCACTTCTCAATGTTGTGCACCCACAGCAGTTAAATTTCAAGTAAGGTACCCTACCCATTAGTGCTTTTTTAAACAGACGTTATAATTGGTCCCTTACACCTTTCCATCCAAAGCAGAAATAACACAGACGTACAGGTTAGTTTAACAAAGGCTCAATCGGATTTGAATCAATGTGCTTGTTTTGAGGACTAATACCAATGATTTAAATTGCTCTGCTCGGCAGGGAAGCTGGAAGTCTCTGCGCACTCCAGTCCCGTGTTGAGAATTTCGATATGTACTAAATTAAGAAGCTGAGCATTACAACAAAGTTTCCTCTAACTTTGCGTTTTAAAAAGTGACCCAAACCAGAACTACTGGGGTAATGCAAAGGAAGCACAGCACCAAGAAACTTGTCCTACACGGACACTCTAGGCCCAATCTTCTTAAAGGCACTGAAAATTCCTTTTGGGTTCAATGGAAGCAGGACTGGGCCCTCCAGCACCACTCAAAAAGAAATTTCAGATCCACCCGGAGCATGCACCATGGGTCTGACAGAGGTAAACGTTACAACAGAAACGAAGGCTCGGTGAAATACAGCTGGATTATAGGAGAGCCTGAATATAATGGCACTTTCTACTCATGCCACCAGCAAATACTAGGGACAGAGGGAAAGGCTAATGATTTCCAGCAAGGCTAGGCATTTACAGGCAGTCCCCGGGTTACATGGATCCGACTTACATCGGATCCCTACTTACAAACGGGGTGAGGCAGCCCCGCATTAGCTGCTTCCTCCCAGTAAACCACGGAGACGCGGAGCTAACGCCCCCTCCCCAGCAGACCAGGGAGACGCGAAGCTAGCGCGCCCCCCCCCCCCCCAGCAGACCAGGGAGACGCGGAGCTAGCGCCCCCCCCCCAGCAGACCAGGGAGACACGGAGCTAGCGCCCCTCCCCCCCCAGCAGACCAGGGAGACGCGAAGCGGCTTTTCTCAGCAGACACCTCAGCTTGAGAATAAAGGCCTGAGGGAAGTGAGGTGTGAGAGAATAAAACTGAGCTGTGGAGAAATGTTTGGCTAGAGTTTCCCCTACAATATGTACCAGTTCCGACTTACATACAAATTCAACTTAAGAACAAACCTACAGTCCCTATCTTGTACGTAACCCGGGGACTGCCTATACTGTATTAAACTCTATTAACACCACACTAACAGCCGCCACTTTTAAGACAGACAAAACAGTGAGCAGCATCGGACAAGGTGAAAGAGGCTTACACGTAACACAGCCTGCTTCAAAGCCACCTGAGGCCTGGTCCCTCCCCTGTAACCTACAGAAGGCATTCCCACAGCCAGTCACCACAAAGCAGCACCATACACGATACTCGGCTTACCAGCAGATGTATTTGTGACTCCATTCACTGTCCCTTCCACGTCCGTCTCATCCTCAGCATAGCTCAACATTAGGGCTCGCTGGCGATCTGTCAGCCTCCTGCAGGTCAGAGCACAGTGTTGCTATCTCAGTCAGTATTCACAATAGGGATGGATGCCTTTGCAACCTCAACTCAGCTTCCCACCAGACAGCACACAGGAGAGGTGCTCCTGATAATGAAAAGCTAATAGAACTCTCTGAGATTAATTCAGAATCTCAGTAACCTCTTAACATGAGCATCCGAGACAGGAATAAGCCTTGTAACGGGAACCTAGGGGATCAGGGACAATTCTGGCCACTGCATTTCACAGGACTGCAAAAGAGTAAGTCAAACATTTGAAAGGGTTGAAACTGAGAAGACTCAAACTGGGAGCTACAGAATGTTAGCAGAGGAGCACTGAAAAACAGAGTTCCCAGCTGAGTGCACGGGACACAAACAGCGTCTTCCAAGTTTGATAGTTTACGCTGCAACAAGCCTATGACTGGCTCAGAGGATCAGAACAGGTTTAAGAGCCCAAGAGGGTCAACTCATCCTTCGGAGGCCGTGATCCTCAGACTTCAACGGCTCAGGAGCTAAATTCATTATCAATATTACCCAAAAGAGCCAGTTGTGTGAATTCACGGGTCCATTTACTACATGCTCATATTGAAACAGTAGGACAGGAATGGTTTATATTATTCCCACAGCAAATAAGTTAATAGCTCAGTGCAAGTTGATAATTTAATTGGTTCATAAACCAGTGAAAGCATCCAGACTGGTTAATAACTTTGATTGGACAGTAATTAAATCACAGTGTGTTAATATCATGTGCTGCGCAGAGCCGCCAGAGACACAGTAAGAGAGCCACTTGCAGCTCCTGAGCGCAGGCCTAGTGTGAAAGCTAGGCCAGCGTTTGCTGAGTACCCGGCCTCGAGAACAGTCACGTAACTACAGTTTCATTTTTACTTGCCACAATTAAGTTTAATGGATGTTTTTGTAATTAAGTCTCTAATCCTTATGGCTAAAAGAACCATCCAAATGTGATGGGAGTGTAAACCAATGCACTGGTCTGTGAATCTGCCAGAAGCCTGAAACAATTCCAAGAGGCGGCAACTGTGCTATTCCTGTCAATGGGAATGTTAATAGTAAGTCAAATGAGAACTCACATTACAAACATTAACTTCAGTTACTGATTATTCTAGAAAAATCCAGCAAACGCAGCCAGCCCAGTCCCTAGCCTATGGCAGGTCCTACAGGGCTGGAGCAGCCCCCTTCTCCAGGGGGTGGCAGCCTACCACCGGTTAACCCTAATGAGTAAGCCTTACAGGTTAAAGGTGAGGCTTACCAGTTAATCATTAACATCCCTACATACTTTGCCACACAGAACAGTGCCTCCAAAATATTTGGAGTAGCAAAGTATTTTTGGCTGAAACATTCATATTCTTGCAACGGAACCAGTACATTAAATTCTCATGCTGTGAGATCTTTAATCTATACACTAAATCAGTGCAGTTTTCTGGTTAAAAAGGAAAGCCTATGGTTCAATGAAAGATACAGTAACACAGAAGTTGGTTTATTCGCTATTTTATCTAGGGTTCAAAGCATATGTCAATAAAGTAGTGAAGATCTTTCACATGAATATCTCCTGAGAACAAATTCTGCACAAATTTCTACAAGAGAAATTCTGTAGACTTTTCAATTCTTAGTAGACTTTCTACTTACTTCGGAATCCTGATCTTTATATGAATGTAGTGGTCTCCATAACCATAACTGTTAACCCGGGAAATGCCTTTCCCACTCATTCGTATCCTCTGGTCTGCTTGAATACCTGGCGGTATCTGTAAATACAGAGACCTGTGTTTATAATGCTCTTCAATAGCAAAGTGCCAACATGGAACCCTACTTACATCAGAGACATCACACCTTTATCACGGATTGGTCACAGCATAAACAGCAAATTTCACATATGTGTTTATGTCATAAGCAACCTTCACTTCTACACTGCTGCTGGCAGTGGCATTGCCTTCAAAGCTGGGCACGCAACCTCCAGCTGCTGCTCTCCAGCCGTCAAGCTCTGCAGACAGTGCAGAAGGAAGGATTGCAATACCGCAACCCCCCCGCCCTCCCCCAATAAGCCCGAGAACCACTTTTGGGGCTCTAGTTTGAGAAGTGCTGTGCACACTGTATATTTAACCCTACAGTATAGGGTAAAAGTACATAAGAGACCAGATTTCATAGTCTGTGATGAGTATTTCATGGCCATGAATTTGGCAGGGCCCTATCTATAAATTAATCAAGCTATTCCTCTGTAAGGGGGGATTTATTTATATGTTTAGATACCTAGATAGCACTCAGGTATTATACAATAGTAATGAAAAAGCATTCCACACTGAGAATTAATGCAAACAGCCTACTGAGGACAAATCTACACCGGAGCGCTTTGGCAGTACAGGTACAGCTATATCACTACAGAATAACAGACACTAGAACCGGAAGGGCCCTCAAAAGGCCATCAAGCACCAACAGGACCAAGCACCATCTAGAATCTAGATCTTCCCTGATAGATGTCTAGCCAACCTGCTCTGAACTATCTCCAGCGATGGAGATTCCACAACCCCCCGAGGCAATTTATTCCAGTGTTTCATGGAACATCACCTCCCTGAACAAAGTGCTATGCACAAACAAAGAGCAAGAGTGCCTGTAAGCCGGTGGGATGACAGAGCAGAACAGGCAGGAAAGAATCACACATACACAAACCCTGGTTGGCAACGTTAGCCCAAAGGCGCGTCAAGGACTTTGCCAGGACCTGCCCAATGATCTGTCTCTTCAGCCCTTTGAATTCTTATGCAGAGGCAAAGGGAAAGGAAGCGGGAATTATCCTTTGCATGAAGGGCCCGAGCAGAACCCCTGCAATGAGTCCTGGTGGCCTTAAGAGGCCAAGACCAGAATGGCCTGGTCTTGATATCTGTAATCATAGGAAGTTTGCCCTGTATTTTTTCACTCTTCCTGAAAACAAAGAATGGCCTCCTACTGTCCCAAACTAAGTTACCTCCTAGCTCCTCCAAGCACTATTACCACGTACCATGATATTGATGGTCTCATACAGACCCTGAGTTCTGGCTGTACCTCCAAGCACTGCCTGTGCTATCGAGATAAAGAGGTCTGAGTGTATATCTGCTCCATCTCGTCTGAACACAGGACTTTTCTGAACCTAAAAGCAAACAGTTCAAGAGTAATGAGCATGGGTCATGACTGTACAGTACATGCATCATTCCCAGATAAAAGACTAGATTAAGTTGTTATAAGCTAATATCACTAATTTTAGGAAAAGTCTTACCTCGCATCCCCTAAAAATTACATAGCAGGAAACCCCAAATTAAAGTTATCCTTAGAAACTAACCACAGACATTAAATATTAATATAGGTTGAACCTTCCTAGTTGGCACTCTCTGATCCGGAAACATCCGTCAACCAGAATAATTTCAGTTAGCTGGATGTCCACTTATGGGTGTGGCCAACTTTCCTGTGGTCCCATAAAGTTTGTTTACAGACACTAATTCTGGCTCTCAGTGTTGTGTGCTGTTGTTTAGCTCTAATTTACCCCTAGATGTCCTCTTAACAACCCAGTAAGGCGTGGAAGTGTTGGTAATGCTGCCAAACAATATTGTCTTTGCATGGTCTGGAAAATTCTCTGGTTTGGCACTGGTCAGGTCCCAAGGTGCCAGACTAGAAAGGTTCAACCTGGAGCTGAAGCAGGCCTCTCTTCTGAAGAGCGATACCAAAGATGGCATTAAGAGGTTTCATGTTTCCTGTTGCAAAGAATTCCCCCCAATTTTTCAGTTTACATGAAAAAAAATTAACTGCTAAGGCTGGATACTCAGCCTCAGATCTGAGTGCACCACTGTGCTCTTCTTTGCTTGTCAGCCATCATCAGTAAAGATTCTTTGGAGGGTAGAAAATGAGATTGTCCTATGGACTGGCTTGGACAATGGAATGTCAGAGGGGAAGAAAGTACCCTCAGCATTTCATAGTACAGTAAAACTCCAACTGTCCGGCATCCAATGATCCGGCACTCCTGATGGTCTGGCACCAACTGGAACCCGGAAGTGCTCCAGCCAGCCGGACAATTGGAGCTGCTCTGCCCCCGGCTTCCCCAAGTCCGCCACTGGTCAGTTTCAGCAGCGGCTGACTTGGGGAAAATGGGGACAGAGCAGCTTCGGTGCTGCCGGATTGGTCCCGCAGCACTGCCCTCTCCCACGCTTTGCAGTTCTCCCCCACCTCCCCCACCCCCCACACTCCACCCCAGACCCCTCATAACCCCCCTTCCAGTCCTCCGGCATATCTGATAATCCGACATCCCCTGGGTCCTAAAGGTGCCGGCTTATCGGAAGTTTACTGTACCTCTCTGGCAGTTCTGATGACTGCATTTTACAGGCTCTGGAGAGGTGATAAATCCTTGAGGAAATTTATGCAAAAATGGGGGAAGAGATCAGTGTTGAAGAGGCCCTCAAATAGAGGAATAAAACCTTTTACATACTAAGGTCTATAATTTTATTCTTGACACAGACACGATTCAGATGATATACCTAGGTAGAGGACTTGTGTCTGCAAAGAACATGTAAAACAGCAGTGGACTGATTTTTAAAGAGGACATTTTAACTTTCCAATTCAGCACCTCAGAAATGCAATCCTGCAGTGTCCTCAGGGATTCAGAACACCTGCGCCCATGCCAGCTACTACTGTGTTAGGACATTACTTCCAGGAATTCCAGTTACCAGAGACAGTAATTTCCCATGGAGCTTGTAAGTTATGCACTGTATCCTAGGACTGACCTCCCTATCTGTAGCAGGGCATTTCTGTTGTCCTAATAATATTTCCCCACTTGCTAGGAGGCAGGCTTTTCACAAGCTCAGAAAACTGGAAGGGCAGCATCACTTCAACCTGGCAAGATGTCCTTCCAGCTCAGTCCCGTGGTTACACTGACAGGAGATAGGTTACCAGCAAGCTCCCCTCCCTGACAGAAGATGGCCCAGAGTAAGTGGTGTAGTGTCAGGCGGCATACATACCCTGAACGTAATGAAAATTTCTTTTTTTCCTACGGGCATGCGAACAGTCTGTCCTTCCTCCACACCTGCAATCACAATGTGATGAACATTACATTGTCTGTCTGATAGTTTGCTCTGCATCTTATGTACCAAAGCACCTACAGCCTTCCAGTCTAACCCAATGCCTGGACAACTACAACTGGTTCAGCCAATGCCAAAGCAGTACTTCCACCATCCAGGAAGAAACACCCATCTGCACCCTCACATTGCAATCCTGCCGTGCCCCTCCCCATTAACATCCGCGTCCTCGTGCTGGGATCCCCTGCCTGAGGTAAGCAAAAGTGAAACCCACCGGTCCCACCCCACTGGCTGCAGAAGCATGTCAGCTTGGACAGCTCCCTGTCCAGCGTGGTCTGCATTGTGGCAGAAGCCGGTTTTCCAGGCCAAGCAGTGCCCTCTGCAGCTGGGACTATATGGGCGCTGCAGGCCTGATCCTCCTGGGAGCCAGGTGTGTGGTGCGTCCTTGCACACCACCCACCTATTCTGCCCCCAGCAGCCGTGTGGGCCTGATTATGTAGAATTTCAAAACGTGTTGTGGGCCAGATTGGGGAAGTGCTCAAGCTGCCAATGGTCCCCAGGCCTGGAGCTTGAGACCCCTGCTCTAGAGGCATGATACATGCTCAGTTGAGTTTCACATGGGAAGAGATACACAGCAGGCCTGTAAATACAGACACTGACCTGCTGGTACAGGGACCATCACATTCTTCTTCTGTTTGGTTTGCCCAGAGCCGCGACACAACGCACATGGTGTGGTCATGACAGAACCGCGACCTCCACATCGCCGGCATGTAGAACGCATCACAAAAGGCCCTGTATTTATTGTCTCCTACAAAAAAAAAAAAAAGAGAGAGAAGAGGGATTAGAGGAATTCTTTGATAATACACAAGCATTATTCGTTACTCAACATGCAAGACAATGAAGAAGATGCAAGACAATGGAGAAGCAGACAGCAAATCTCTTATTCAGCGGAAGAAACCACTCCTCTAGCAGCTTAATGTGGATAGAGATCTCTGGTCATTCAGTTTTTGTTTCAAGAACCAGCTGCAATACAATCACAAAAGACTATATGCATCTCAGCCATCTGATTCCAGTCCAAGACACACAATGTGTACTTCTACACAACCTTAAATCTGTTTCACATTTTAACCCAAGACACTGTAACTCTCCTACCAACCCTCACTCTTGTAACGAACAGACAGAGGATGCCAATCTGCAATAACGCACTAAATATTATTTCAATACCAAGAGAGCAACACTGAAGACAAAAACATAGCTGACTATAGAGATTATCAATGCCTCAAAAAGTGCTAGAAACATTGTTTGAACCCAGCTGTGCATAAACTATGGAAATGATTCAGCAGAAAAAATCTGGAGTTAGCAAGGTCTCTCAAAAGATAAGGCTTAGAAGTTTTTGGGGGAAAGCAAGAATTGGGCAGGAATAAAATTCAATTGACTGACTACATTTAACCCTCCTCACAATTGTTCCCATTTTTTTCTTTGGAGGTCACCATTAATAAAGCAGCAAATGAGTTTCGCAGAGTACAAGGAATGGGGGTATCTTTAGAATAATGACTGGCCTCTATCCAGAGAGATCAAAAGTTGTTCACGCTTGTTCTGGGTGTAAGTGAAAAAGTAATACCCAGGTCTCAGTCAGAAGGACAAGTATCTACATCAGACTTTGTACTTGGTCCAGTTGTAGAAAATCTTAGAAAAAAGTCCTGGAGACTGAACTTCCCCGGGGGTGATCCCTCATGGATTGAAGCACCAGAGGGAATCAGGGCATGGGAAGGCTTGCCCTGGCATTGCTCAAGTGGTGTCTGTTCTGTGGAGCGGGGTTTCTGGCTCTCCAAGGCTGATGAGCTGCCCCTGCTACCAGTGCGCGTGGACACACACAGAAAGGGAGAGACAGCCCACACTGAATCGCATCCTTATTTAATGATCATTTCAGAAAGGCTCCTTTGAGTAAACACTAATTTGTCCTGAAAACCAGGGTTACACCTGAAAACAGCACTTACCATCCCAGTGCCATTGCAGTAGTGACAGTGCTGCACCTTGGTCCCCGGCTCATGCCCCTTGCCATCACACCGCTGACAAGCGTCATTGATATTCACCACGATCTCCTTGTTCACACCTTTTGCAGCTTGATTGAATGTCAACTCCATGACGTACTAGGTAAGAGAGGAACGGAACTGCAGCTGTATTCCATATGCTAGCAGGCTGAGAGCAAACTGAAATCACTTCGTTAAAAGTGGTCTCCACTCAGACTGACTGGAACGCTATTTGAAAAGCTCAGACACGGTATGGAAAAGAATTGATCCACCAGATTCAGTAATCATCTGCACAAAGAAATTCTCAAATTTCCCTTTAGGAACATCTTCATTCTATATACTCTGCAACACAACATGCACGTGCATAATGCCTTACCTCCTGTGGCTGGTCAAAGACACTCTGAAAGTCTCCAAAAGAGGATCCTGAAAATTCCCCAAAGATTTTCCTGAAAAGTTCCTCTGGGTCAATGGTGGGCCCGCTGCCCCAGTACTGGCGTCCAGCGCCTGCTGAGCCGGTGTCAAAGCCAGCAGTACCATAAGTATCATATTGCTTTCGCTTCACTTCATCACTTAACACCTATGGAGGAAGGAAGCACAGTCCCGTCAGGGCGTGCTCAGTACAGAACCAGAGCAGCATGGCTGACACTAGACAGAGTATTTACACCTCTGCACGTTCCAAGGTGAGTCAGAGGTCACATCCATCACAAGCAAACTATTGGCAACTATTACAGAATCCCAGCTTCAGTTCCTTTCTATGAGGACAGCTACATACTTTCAGTCACGCCAAAAGGTGACATGAGCACGGCAGAAGAAAAGCACTCTGTGTCTCTCATGTACACTGGATGGCAGTTAAGCTTAGAAGTATATGGTGAGTCCAAATAAGCACATTAGCTATAGGCAAAGTGATCAACCGCTCTGGGATCTTTTCATTTTTGAAGGCAAGCAAAAGTGGCTTTCAATTATATATACCATGCAGAGTGCAAGACTAGCGGGATGGGATGTAGCAAATGAAATAAGCCTGACAGTCAAAATGAGTAAAATGTGGGGGGTTACTAATCCCCCATCCTCAAAAGGCCAATTATTGATGCACTGCTGATCTCCGTCCTTATATTGATCAACAGGCCCGCTCCAGTACCAGCTTTCCAATCTCTCACACCTACAACCAGTCAGTTTTGTTCTAAGGAATAGCACAGTGGCCCAAAAACAAGCTTGGAACAAAACAGTCAGGTACTGAAGAATATCCAAAACATTCTGGGGCATACACGCTCAAGTCTAGCAAACAATACTTTGTTGCCAATGAAGCAGTGACAGATATTTCTTTTACATGAGATCAGGGGAGGTATAATTTTTCAAGGCTGTAGGTCAGTTGTTCCATCCCACCCTCCCAGGTAACTGAGTATACATCAGTCACATCACCTCATAGGCTTCTGCCAGCTGAGAGAACTTCTCCTTCGCTTTAGGGTCATCCTTATTTGTGTCGGGATGGTATTTCTTGGCAAGCTAAGAAAAAATGAGCATTAGAAATGGAAGAGAAGTAAGTCCAAAGTTAGCACTGTTACTCAGTATACCTTACATGTCAGGGGAGAAACATTAAGCAGACCCAAACGTTTCAGCTGTGTCTAAACTGGCAAGTTTTTCCGCAAAATCATCTGATTTTGTGGAAAAACTTGCCAGCTCTCTACACTGGCCGCTTGAATTTCCGGAAAAGCACTGATGATCTCATGTAAGATCGTCAGTGCTTTTCTGGAAATACTATGCTGCTCCCGTTTGGGCAAAAGTCTTTTTCCGAAAGACTTTTGCGCAAAAGGGCCAGTGTAAACAGCGCAGTAGTGTTTTCCGCAAAAAAGCCCCGATCGCGAAAATGGCGATCGGGGCTTTTTTGCGGAAAAGCATCCTGCCAATCTAGACATGCTTTTCCGAAAATGCTTTTAACAGAAAACTTTTCCGTTAAAAGCATTTTCGGAAAATCATGCCAGTGTAGACGTAGCCTTCATGTTTACATTTTAGAGGAGACCAAAAGCATTTCCTAAGTAATTCTCTCCCCATATCAGGGACATAAAAAAGCCATTTCCTGGTATATTGGTACACTAATGGTACTGAAAAGCTTTCCTGCTTAAGTGTGGACTGACAGGCTCTCTCATACACACAGGTGAGAACACCCCTTTTCTTCAAGAGGGTCCTGAATGTATGTGATGACAGATCAACAGCAATTATGGTTTTGCTGCTAACATGAACATTTGCTTCCAGAAGGTTTCTAATAGGTAGGCGGAAGCTATTTTATTTTAAAAAGTCCATCTAGAAAGGTCTCTTCCCTCCAGCCAAATAAATGAACCAATAAATCATATGCACTGGCAACTGCCAAGACCACATATAGGACTATATGAACCGTTCTTCTGACTCTGTTCTATCACACGTACGTTCCACTGGTAACCCCCTGTGCCCTCCCTGCCATGTTGTCATTAACATAAGAGTCCTTTCTGGAGCATTACGCATAAGAATAAGATGAATGGGTCGTAACGCCATCTCCCCAACACCACTTTCATCACAGTGGTGAGCTTGGATTCCAAGAGGCATCTTTTCTTTGTTTTCCTTAGGTACACATGCCTGGTAATAGGCTTTCTTGATCTCCTTCTGGGTGGCATTTCGAGGCACTCCCAGTATCTGGTAGTAATCTTCTTTGGCGTAGGAAGGGGAACTGGTGTGAAATGAGGCAGCACATATTATAGGAGAGCATTTAGTTCCTAAGGGGAAAAAATAATTAAAAGAGAGAGTCAGGAAGAATCATAAAACATACATACCCCACCCCATCACATTGCCAAGACCATTTCTCTCATCACCCACAACCTACTAGTCTGTATCACAGAATTGCACACGCACACATGACCACCTTGACTGTAAGAGGTAGTAAGTTTAATTAAAGACAGGCACTACTTTGATTTTGAACTTGTGTGTTACTGAACTGCATAAGCAAATGCACACTAAGGGTACAGCTCCACAGCTTTTTGTGTTTCAGTAGAAGTCTGCAAATAGTGCTCCACATATGCATACTTCTTCCAGGTTTTTTTTTCCTGAAAAAGGTTTTTCCGGTATTTTGGGGAAAAACCCTATTTCGAAAGACCCCTTATTCCTCATAAATGAGGTTTACAGGGTCTTTCGAAATAGGTTTTTTCCCCGAAATTTTGCCCAGCGTAGACAGGGCCAAATACCAGAAAAGCTTCTTCTGGAAAAAACAAACAGAGGACGTATGCAAATGCAGAGAGCTATTTGAAGACTTCTACCACAACAAAAAAAGCTGTGTAGCTGTACCCTAAAAGATGTTACTGAACCAATGACAATTCCAAGACCTACTAAAATGGAGACTAAGGGCTTCTCTTCACATACAGCGCTATACTGGTGCAGCTGCCTCGCTGGAGAGCCTTAGTGAGGACACTACTACAGTGACAAGAAAGCATGTCTCCTCGGCATAGTTAATCCACCTCCGCCAGCTCTCCTCTCTACACAGAGAGTTAGTTCAGTGTAACTATGTCACTCAAGGGTGTGTGTTTTCCACATATTGGAGCAACGTAATTATACTGACATAGATCTGTAGTGCAGACTTGGCATAAGTCTTTAGAACGGTAACAGGTGGTAGCACAGCTAGTAACAACAGCTTTAATTGTCACATGGATGATTTTGTGATTCCAAATAGGAAGATAAGTAGTTTGTGTGGCTGTAAACTGGTGAGGTAGCCCAAGAAATATTTAACATGTAATGCACCCTACGAAAAAAACTGAGAACCTACATAATTCTACTAGGCCTAAGGGCAGGATATCTAGTCACTAATATAAGAGTGTTGTCCAAGTAACAATCATCTTCTCTACTGCTCCTTCCTAGAAAGATCTAAATTCCATTAATCTTCACAGGAGTTCTAGGGGATGGAAGTAGTCTTCCTGGACATTTGTGCAGGAAGCATCGATGGAGAGATCATCTGCAAAAAGACATGACTTGCACTGTGTTTTAAAATATGAAACTCATCCTGCTCTCTTGTGAAATAATTCTATTGGCAGGGTTCCTCTACCTGACTCCCGAGAGCTCTAATCTAGACTATACCAATTGCTTCATCTGCATTATACAGTTCACAGGCTGCTCAGAAAGGTGCTCCCCGAGACAGACAGACTGAAGGTCACAAAGGGATTTGAGGACAACCAGGCCTTAAAAATGATCTAGGACTCAATGAGAATTGGTGCAGCGCATGACAGCAATTGGTTTTCAAGCATCTATTCCCCTTGGGATAAGGGCAACTGCACGTGACTTGCAGAAGCTTCTGCATGACTCCCACAGCAAAGCGAGGCACAGCACTGCACCCAAAGGCATGGATCATCACTAGCAGATTGTCTGAATGGGACAAGCACAATCTTCTCACAAGTTAGAAAGAAACATTTTTGATCACTACTGCAATCTGGTTAGCTAGACAGACCACGCAGAGTTGGATTGATTGTGCACCCCTTCAACACCCTGGGGGCCTGTGGTAAGATTCCACTCCGCTCTAAAAACAATTTATCCTCAAGCTAAAGCAGTTTCCTTCCCAATGACGTTGCTGTTAGACAAGTTGGAAGCAGAGCTCTCTCTTGATGTGCTGGGCCAGACCTATGGAGCAATGTAGGATGAAGCGGACTTGGGATAAAGGTGGAAGCTGGCGTGCAAAGCACAATGACCAGCTTTCCCCTTGCTGGAGAGGGAACCAAATTGGCTTCCCTCATTGGAAAGATACGAGCCCACCATTAGGCCCTACGCAATACAGGCCACTTGCCTGGGGGATGGGCACCCCAGAGCCCATGGGTAAGGAACAGAAGCATCACAGCACTTGCCACAAGAGCAGCACGAAAGGACCCTGTGCAAGACTGACAACCTGAGCACGACTTCCAGGGCCACAGCCATCGAGCACCCCCTCCCGACACAGACAAGGAGCCCCGTCCCAACACGTCCCACCTATCCCCAACACCGCTGCCCCCCCCATTAACCCCGTCTGTGCGACACCCCCAGGGCGGGACCCTCACTCCTCTCCACCCATTCAGCCCCGCCCCCCTTTCCCCAAGACCCTCACTCACCCCCTTGTCCTCCAGGCACGGCCCCCCCGCTCCCCGTGACCCCCCCGCCCCCTTGTCCTCCAGGCACGGCCCCCCCGCTCCCCGTGACCCCCCGCCCCCTTGTCCTCCAGGCACGGCCCCCCTGCTCTCCATGACCCCCCCCGCCCCCTTGTCCTCCAGGCACGGCCCCCCTGCTCTCCATGACCCCCCCCGCCCCCTTGTCCTCCAGGCACGGCCCCCCCGCTCCCCATGACCCCCCCGCCCCCTTGTCCTCCAGGCACGGCCCCCCCGCTCCCCATGACGCCCCCGCCCCCTTGTCCTCCAGGCACGGCCCCCCCGCTCCCCATGACCCCCCCGCCCCCTTGTCCTCCAGGCACGGCCCCCCCCGCTCCCCATGACCCCCCCGCCCCCTTGTCCTCCAGGCACGGCCCCCCCGCTCCCCATGACCCCCCCGCCCCCTTGTCCTCCAGGCACGGCCCCCCCGCTCCCCATGACCCCCCCGCCCCCTTGTCCTCCAGGCACGGCCCCCCCCCGCTCCCCATGACCCCCCCCAAGTCCCCGCTCGCCCCCGCCGGTCCAGTCACGGCCCCCCAGGCCCCCCCCTCACCCGCGGGGCTGCGCGCGGCGCTCGGGGGCCGGAGGCGGCTGCCGGGCCCGGCGCGGGGCGGGAAGGCGGCGGGGGCCACGCTCAGGCGCCGGCCCAGCCACACCCCCAGCAGCAGCCGCGTGTCCCCGCCGAGGCCCCGGCTCCTCCCGGCCGCGCTCAGCCAGCGTGAGGAGCACCCGGCCGCCATCTTGGGACGCCGCGACTCACAGCGGCTGCGCGGCCCGGCCGGCCAAAGGGCGCTCAGTGCGCCTGCGCATGCCCGAGCCGCCCAGGAGCTTTGCGCGTGCGCAATAGCGCCAGGCCCGGCGCATGTGCGGTAGGCTTGCCTCGGGCCCTGCTGGGTCACCTGACTAAGAGCTTTGGCTCAGCCTGCAGATAGTAGGGGGCGGGGCCTCACTCAGGCTCCGCCCCCTGCGGGGTGTGGCCAACGCTTTGCCAAGGCCACATGGCCAGAGGCTCCGTCTGGACTGTGGCTGTAGGTTCTGTGGCTTCCATGCGGGGCTAGCCTGGGCCCAAAGGGCTGCGCCTCAAAGGGATCTCTCTGCAGGGTGCCACCCTTGGTTATTCTCCCCTATGCCGTGCAGTGTCACCCCCAGTCTGCCCAGCCTCCACCTCTCCTGCTCTGTGCCCTGCCTGCCCTTGCTCCATCCCTGCTCTGCCGTCTCCCAGTGGACAGTGGCAGGGCAAATGCAGCAAGGCAGCCCCGCTGCTTTGCTTGCCGCAGCCACGTTGCTCCACTCCTGCTATGGAGTGTGGGGCAGTCGCGCCCCGGGCCCGGGAGCAGCGGCTGGGAGAGTGAAGCAGCAAGTTGGGGGGAAGGGAGGGGCACACAAAATCATAATCCAGTTGGGGGCGATGGAGCAGGAGTGAGGCCCTGTCATGTACTGTAGGTGGGTTGTGTGAGAGCTGACGTTTGGGACTCAGGCACAGCTGCGTGGTTCTATGCTTCGTGGGGCAAAGTGGGGAGGGCTCCTGAGCCAAAGGTCAGTAGACTTTGCACTCCCATAGCCTCCGCCCTCCAGGGAGCCCACAGCACGGTACATGTACCCTAGCGTTCCCCAGGAAGCAGGCTGTGCCCCATCTTTCAGATGGGGAAACTGAGGCACATAACGACTGCGACCATTTAAAAACAACCTGGTCTTGAGGTCGGGGCGTGGCCAAGGCGGGGCCTGGGCGGGACAGGGCGCGGCTAAGGGAGGAGTCTGGGCGGGATAGGGGCGTGGCCAGGCGCGGGGGCGGGGTCTGGGCGGGATAGGCGTGGCCAGGCGCGGGGGCGGGTCTGCCGGCTCGGGGAGGGCGCGGCGGCGGCAGCCTGATCCCGCGGGAGGAAGCGGCGCCCGGAGCTGGCACCATGAACCGCTTCAAGGCGTCCCGGTTCCGGCACGCGGCGGCCAAGCCGGCCCGCAAGGAGGTGAGTCCGGCTCCGCCTGCCGCGGGGGGGCGCGCTTCCCCCACCCGGCCCGGGGGCTCCCCACCCCCTGCCCTGGGCACCCCCAGCCCGGCTGCAGCCTTCAACACTGCTCCCCCAGCCCGGCCCCGGGGACCCTGCTCCCCTTGCCCTGCCCCCGGCACCCCATGTCCCTTCTTCCCCCACCCTGGGGGCCCCGCTCCCTGGCCCTGCTCTGGGGCCCTGCCTTGGCCCGCGTGGCTCTTCCCGTAGAGCCCTTTGCTCATGCTCCCGGGTGCTGGGCAGAGCTGGGTTCTGCCATGTGACGGGCTCTAACACCCCATGATCCCAGGCTGGGCTGGGTGACCCCCCAACCTCTAGCCCCCTCCCTGCCCATGCAGCCTGGGGTGCAGGGGACAACATCTCTCCCTTAGATTCCTCACTCCCAGCAGCCTGTGGCTGGGATGGGCTCGGGGGTCAGAGTCTGTCTGCTCCAGGTCCAGTGGAAGTCGAAGGCTCTGCCCCCAGCGTGCCCTGGCCAGGTACAGCGAGGGACTGGCCCCTCGGTGCTGCAGCGGGGGGACTTCCCCTGACAGCCTAGGCACTCCAGTGCTTCTGCTGCCCACATCCGGGGCTCTGCTGGGCACCTTTCCCAGGCTTTATTTGTGCTCGGGCCATCTGCCTGCTGCCTTGTTCTGCACCATCTTCAACTGGTCAGAAATCAGAGACCAGCCCCCGTCGCATTAGCCGGTGCCTGGGCACAAGGGGCAGCTTTATTGTTGGGTGATAAGATCTAACTGGCAGCCACGGTGCAGCTGACTGGAAAAGGGTTGCTACTGACTTAGTTGCTACCCAGGTTGCCTGGTTGGCACCTGTCTGTTGGCTACAAAGACTGTTGTCTCCCTGGGTTGGATCTTGGGGTTCTCTGCCTAGTTGTAGGTGTTCTCCCTGGAAATTTTTTTGGGGGGTGCCACTGTCCAGCGGCTTTGAAATGCTGAGCGCCCACAGTGTGCAGCCCCGGCGGGTTTCTCGCAGCGGGGTTTGCAACTGTTTCCAGTGTTGGTTTTTGTATCACAAGATGTTCTCAGCACTTCCGCTCTCTCTTCCTCTCCGGGGTTGTGCAAAGGGCTTCTCTCTAGCGAGCAATGGGCCGCTTAACATGCTAGGAAAGGAAAATGTCTCAACATGCCCCGTGCTAGCGTGGCAGAAACGGGCTTTGTGCAGGCACGTGCTGCCAGTGATCTCGAGCAGGTGGCGAGAACGCTGCCTGACAGCCCTCCCCAAAGGCACCACGACGGGCAGCGTCTCTCGGCGCGGGGGTGTCGGGCTCGGGCAGCGTCTCTCGGCGCAAACTGCGGCGTGGGGGTGTCGGGCTCGGGCAGCGTCTCTCGGCTCAAACTGCGGCACAGGGGTGTTGGGCTTGGAATGCAACCGGCTAGCCATGCCGCTGTCCGCCCGGCGGCAAACGTCTGCGTCAGGAAGCAGAGGAGCAAAGGTGCCTGGACTAGGACCGTATGCTGCAGCCTCTTGGCATGTGTTGAGTGGCCTAAGCAGCTTCTGTGAGCTGGCTTGTGCAGACGAGGACTGGGGATCAGGCCCTTGGTTTGGAGGCACGCTACCCGATTTCTGCACCTACCCGACTAGTCCCTGCACCTGGGGAGTGGCGGATGCTCGGTGTCACTTTCACATTTCCCCCCTCGGGTGAGTGTAGATTTGCGGCCGTTGAAGGCAAAAGGAAATCTATTGGTGCCACGTTACTTCCCGGCCTTGCCGCTGTGGTACCAGGAGACTGCCACGCCAGTTCTGTGCCCCTGAGTGGTGCAGAGCGGAGCTGCGCAGTCCCGTGATGCTGTAGATAGCCGTGAGCGTGCAGACTTGTGGCTGGCTAGCTGTGGTAGCATGCACACTGTGTGCAAGCATGAATGACTGCATTAAAACGATGCACCTATGTAGTGCCCAAGTGAACTGTGACTCTCTGCCATGCTACGGAGACGCACCGCCCTGCACATCTATAGCAGCAAGCTTCTGGGGGCTCAGAGTGCTGCATAGACCATTCACCCCAGTTCCCCCGAGGGGCGGGTGGATCCCTGTGTGAGAATCTCCCAGCATGGTGTCAGACGTCTGTATCTCTGCTTGGCAGCAGTTTTGTTTCCTTTCATTTTCCCCGCCCCCCACACTCACCCCTGCCCCCTTCCACAACTTGCTGTGAAAACAGGCTGCAGAGTTTTTCTTCTGTCTTCTCCTGGATCGCTGAAAGGTCTTCACTTCTGTTTTGAGCTGTTGTAGAGCGCCGTTGTGCACTGCAGCTCACCCCAGAGCTGGCTGCTTTTCTGAGAGTTAGTAATAAAAGGGAAGTGCTCCTTCTCCAGGGCGCTTGGAAAGGGAAGGTGCTATGCAGCTTGTCAGGGCTTTTGTGGAGAGCAGTGTAATTACACGTGGTACTTTGCAGCCACGTTGGACAGCGTCTCTGTTTCCAGGGGCTCCTGCTTCAGCGGAGAGAGCTCACCAGACGCCCTGGATAACTTAGAGCATCTGCCTCCCTTCACAGAGGCATGGCTGGATCTGGTGTGTTGTGCAGCAGAATTGACCAGCTTTAAACATGTAGCAAGGTGCCAGGGGTGGTCAGAACTCACAGGGAGTGGGGAGTTTGTTTGGGGGGAAAGGGGCGTGCGCACTATCCAGGCAGGGGAGAGGTGAGTGAATGGGGTCCCTGCGGGTGGGCAAGGTACTGAGTGTTTTGGTTACCAGTCTGAGTGAGGATCTGGTTACCCAGCTGGTCGGGGGAACGGTGCCTCTCCCCAGGCTAACCCCTGTGCTCTACCTGGTCCTGCCGCAAAGACCTTGCCTTGAATTAGGGCTCCTCCTTTCCCCTGGGGGGTGGAGTGCTGAGCTCAAGTGGTACTGAAGGCCACCCGAGATCAGACCCCGCAGGACTGAAGGCAGCTCGGGCTCTGCTGAGAAAAGCCGGCTGGGAGTTCAACAAATACCTATGGAGAGCCAGGGAGGATGAGGTGGTGGGGGTGAGGCTGAGGCCGTGGCAGCGCACGCCTGGGAGCCAGCCTGGGGGGGTGATGTGATGGGGGTGAGGCTGGGGCCCCGGCAGCGCATCCCTGGGGGTCAGCCGGGGGGGTTCAGGGAGCTTGGCTCATTGGGGAGGTCACTGATTTAAGGCCAAGCAAACTGGGAGGAAGATCGTCTGCGATCATTGTATGCTGGCCACTGTTGTGGGCGCCTGGCAGAGCGGCGCGGGGTGCGCTGGTTCTGCAGGAGAACCCAGGGGCAACGGCACAGCAGCTCCTTGCA
Source organism: Pelodiscus sinensis (assembly GCF_052426305.1). NCBI lineage: Eukaryota > Metazoa > Chordata > Testudines > Trionychidae > Pelodiscus > Pelodiscus sinensis. Next base: position 4,913,223 of record NC_143066.1, read on the forward strand.
CTCCCAGTCGGCTCTTGGCTTGGTGCTTCGCTGCCCCACGCACTGGCCCATTGAGGCTTCCCTTGCGTGGCTGGAATGGGACTGGCAAGGACTCCCATTCAGTGGGCTGACTTTCCATATTCAGATTAACCAATGGCTCGTTTCAGAGCCCTGGTGGGAGCCAAGCTGCCTGCTGAACAGCAGTGGGTGTAAAAGTCCCCTCCGGCCGGCAGGCACTGTGGGAGCCCCCCCGCCTTGGGCTGGACCAGCTCCTGGCAGCCAGCGAGTCCCAGCCTCTCCCAGGAGGCTCGTGGCTTGGTTTAGAGCAGCATCTCGTTCTTCATTCTGCAGCCCCGCGTGCCCCCGAGTGCCTGCTGTGCTTACAAGAAGCACCCGGGATCTTTTTCAGGGAAATAAGGCAACACGCCACGTTTATCGGACATACCTAGATCAATCAATACTTATCATGTGCATATGACACATGACACTCATGCACTCACACACTCACACACACACTCACTCACACACACACTCACACACACACACACTCACTCACACACTCACTCACACACTCACTCACACACACACTCACACACACACTCACACACACACACACACACTCACACACACACTCACACACACACACACACACACTCACACGCAAGCACGTTCCATCTTGTTGTTACAAAAAGTTGTTCCCCCTCACTGCACCGGCCAGGTGAGTTAGATGGGGGAGGGGTGGAGCCGGGCTTCTGTCTATCCAGATCGATGCTCCCATGTTGACAAGACGAAAACCCGGGGTCCTTCTCCAAGATGCCTCCTATTTATCCCTCTCATGCAGCCAATTAATCATCACCTGGCCTTTCCTAATGCTGCTTCAAAGAGAGTTCTTCCAAGGGCAGGTGCTTGCTGCTGGACTCCCAAGGCGTCTGTCTGTCCAGTCTCCTTAATGAGCTCACTGCACAGGTATTGTCTTGGGTCTGGCTCCCAGACCTTCTCCACCCTTGCACCTGCTGCTGGAGGAGCTCCCCTTTCAGTCTCCATTCACACCTCAGTCACTTCAACAGGGCAATCGAGGAAAGGGGAGAGCTCAAAAGACATTTTTTTTTTCTTACAAGGAAAATTTCTCTTAATACAAGAGGCAGCAGGTGGGCACGCCTGTCACGGTCTGTATTTGTGTCCTTGGTCTCTCCCGGTGGCAGTTCCAGTCAGAGCAGGGTGCAGAAAAGTGTGTTTGCGATGAGCCTCTTCCCCTGTTGTGTGGCTAATTCCCTTGGGGGTGTCTGAAATTCTGCCCAGTCTCCTCCAGTTCTGGCTGATCTAAATCCTCATCACCCGCGGCTATTGCTGCCTCACCGTTCGCGCCCTTTGCCGGCTCCAGTCGCGTTCTTCCCGTGGAGAACAGGGATGTGAAAATGCATTGAACAGTAATTGGAGTAACCGCTGAAAATTCCAGCAGTTGCCTGGTTCCACGCGAGAGATGGGCTATGCCCCGGGCTGTTGAGCCGGCTCCCCGCCTGTCCTGGGAGCCAGTGTGTAACCGTGCAGGGTAACCGCATACATGGCTACACTGTCCCATCCCTAGCTGGGAATGGCATTCCCAAGTCATCACCTGCATCCCTCTTAGCCCCCGGGGCTCGCATCCCAGGAGGCGCATTTCTTCATCTGGTCGCTCAAAGGTGACGCTTGTCACTCGCTAGCCTTTACATGCAGCTAGCCTCGTAAGAGCAGATGAGGAAAATCGGCCAGCCCGCGACAGCAGGGTGTGATCTGGCAAGCGCCTTTCGTATGTGCTAAATTCCTTCCTCCCCTCAGGATCTGTTCCCTTCCCCTGCCAGCCGGCGGCCTCCTATCTCGCACGCTGTTGACAGCGTTGGCTCGAGCTGCAGTAACTAGGGAGGGCCTGCGCCCACGCCTTGCTGCTGAATGGCAAGGGATTGATAAACTCTCGCGGGACTAGAAATATTTCTTGGTGGCTTTTGTCTGGGAACCCTCTCCAGACCCTAGCGTTGCGTGCGCACAAGGCCCTCGGCGGCAGTGACCGGCCTTGGCCCTGAGCTCCGGGCTTTGCAAGATGAAACGGTGCCACTGATTCCTGTGCATTGTTCTCCTGTTTCCCTACAAGCGGCAGTGACTGTAGGAACGCTCGTTAGAGCGGGGGCCCGGGAGCCAGAAATCTGGGCTCGGTTCCAAGTTCTGCCGTGTAGATTTGCCCCTTGGATTTTGCCGAGCTCCGCGATTGCATGGCCCTGTGGCCAAATGGTCTGTAGGAAGCTCGGCCCCTCAAACGGCGGGGGTGCGAGGCCGGCCTTTGTGGGTCAGTCGGCGAGAAACGTGAGGTTGCTGGCCCGGGAGCGTCTTGCTAACTTGGGCAATGCCCGAGCCTGGGCGGCCTTTGCACAGGCGGTGATAAGCTGTTAGTCACCTCTCTCTGGATCCAAACTTAGCCCTTAGCACTGGTAGTTTCCAGCTTCTCCCCCTGAGGACGGCTTCGCAGGAGGAGGAGGAAGTCCTGCGGCAGGTTCAACTGTCCGGTTGAAAATAGCGAATTGCTTTAGGGGGACGTTAGCAAAGGCCCTTTCCCCGGCCGGTCTCGGGCAGGAAGTCTGAGGGGACGTCCCGCACCACAAAACTCAAACGGGTTTTAAAGGGGTGTCGTGGAGTCCGAGGCGATCGAGCTTGCGGGTTCAAGGGCTGGAAATCGCACTGAGCCGCAGTTCCACACTGGCTACCTTAAGCCTTGGCCCAGCGCCCCCAAAGGAGCAGCAAAAGTCGACCCGCCAGGGCTGCCGATCCAGGCTGTCCGCCTCTAGCGATCTCCTCTTCTCGGTGGTGGCGGTGGGTGGGTGGAGAGGCCAGCCGGGTCCGCTGGGGCTTTCCGAGTCCCGGGGCCCTGTTGGGTTCTGCCCAGGGATAGCGGTGGGCGCAGGGATACAAATCGATGTGAGGCAGGGGAGTTGCCAGGGGCCCACGCTGGAATCGCCAGAAAGTGGCCAGGTCCTAGCATTGGCCTGGGGGCTCGAGGGGAAGATGCTCAGAGAGGCACTGACCCTGTCTGACCTATTGTCAGCGTCCTTGCTTGCCGGTGGCACCCACCCTCTCCGGGCATGTCTCCTGAGCCCCCGGCCCCGCGGGAGGCTGCGTCTGGCTCACTCGCCCGCGCTGCTGTTGGCAGTGGTGACAGCTCCCCGGGGCCGGGCGGCGGGAGGCTGAAAGGCTGTCTGGCTCCGGCTGCTTCTCTCCTCCCGCCCCTCATGCAGCTTTCTCCTCTGGATTCCAGGCCTGGATCAGGGATGTCCGAGCCGGCGCCTCCACCTCCTGTGGGAACCACCTCAAGTCCAGCTGCCGCTTGATCGCCTTCAGTGCTGACTCAGCAGGTGCGGGGCTGGGAGGGCAGGCACGGAGCCTTGGCGGTGGGGGGTAGCTCGGAGTTGTGTGCCCATTAACCCTACGGCCTCAGGTGCCTTGCTGCGCTAGGAGTTGTGCAGACACAGCCCCAGTCCTCAGCGTTTCCTCTCCACCGAGGCAAGCCGGGGTGCAGGGACAGTTCTGTCCATTGGACAGATGGAAAGACTGAGGCCCAGTGGGGCAGTGACATGCAGGGACTAGGACCTGAGTCTCTCAGCTCCTGAGGAGCAGCCAACAGTAGTGTGCACGAGGTGAAGGCAGAGGGAGGATGGGTGGGTGATTATAAGACCATGTGATTCCTTCTCCTTGCTAATGACACAAATAGAACAAGCGTGTTCAGGTTTGCTCAGGGCCTCTGCCCCTTGGGAAGATGGCTCTAGCAGCACCAAGGGGGCATTTGTACAGCAGGATGTCTCTGGGAACCTGGCCTGTGTCGGGGGTTGGCAGCTGCTGTGACGGGCCGGGTCTGGGCACCGCTGAGGGTGTCTGCTCAGAGTGAATTGCTCAAATTCGGGGCTCCTCACAGCCCCCAGACTGGAGGCCTTCCCAAACAGGCCACAAACCAGTCTCACAGAGCGCTTCAGCTGCCTACCTGGCCAGCCAGAAACCTCAGGAGCAAAACCCCAACAATATCCGTGGCCCCAGGCCTCATACACAGGTGGGGGGTCTTAGAACGCAATCCCACCTACCCCGAACAAGTTCTGTCCGGTCCCAAGAAACCAGCCACAGATTCCAGGTCAATTTACCCTCTGGACCTCACCCACAAACCGTGCTGAGCCAGTCCTTCAGAATTTACAATCTAAGGGTTTATTACTCAAAGAAAAGCCTGAGAGTAAGGTTGTTAAAGTATCATACATGACATGCAGCGAATCTCCCAGTTCTCAATGCAGGCTCGCAGCAGAGATTATAACTGCTGGCTTAAAAAGTCTCTGGTGCACATCCTATGCCAGGATGGGTCCACAGTTCTTCCCGGCTCGAGATTCCCTGCGAGGCCACATCTGGGGTCAGGAGCAGATCTGAAGAGAAAATGGAGGCTGCCACATGGCATCTTTATCCCTCCTTCCTGGTCTCCTCTTGACTGCAGCAGGTCGCCTGGCCCGTGGCCTGTCCCTGTGTCCCCTGCTGGTAGCCCCTAGGGATGAGTCCCCATTCTTGAGGGGTGTCCTTGGCCTATAGAGGGCTATTGTTCCATGGAGACTTGCTCATTAGCATGTCCATTGGCTGAGCTGCTTTGCCCATAGTTCAACCACATACAGAGAAACATTTGGTGTCCACACAAAGTACATGCATATACCTTCAGACACAGACATTATACAATCACGTGACTAGCATATATGGAATCAGAAAGAAGTTAGCTTCTATTTGACACCTCACATGGCCCCCTTTGTACCACTTTTGGGGCCAACATGCCCCTCCCCATGGGTGCAGCAGTGATCTGGCTGCTTCCCTAAAATTGAGTAACGTGACAGCTGCCCCCTTGGGGCCTGGGCTAGGCCTGGCGGGAGCTCCCAGCTGAGCTGTCGGAAGCGTATCCACCCTGCTTCTGGGTGCCAGGCGTGCGCAGTCCTGGGCATGGGCCAGTCCGGGGCGGCTGCGATGCGCTGGCAGGTGACGCATGGCCTCTTGTCTTTCAGGGGTCTTGGGCATCGTGCCACTGGAGAGCGGGGACGGAGGGAAGAGGGCCGTGTCCCAGCTGTGCTGCCATTCAGGTGAGCTCCCCGGGCGAATGCCTCTGGAGCGAGGCGTGTCCGCTGCCGCGGCTGAGCCACCAGGCACTGGATTCCCTGTCTCCCATCCTGCGAGGGGCTGGCTTGGAGCGGGAAGGCGGGTCCGATGGGGCTGCTCGGTGCTGTTCAATATTCGGGGCTCAGAGCCCGGCTGGCTGCTCCTCCCTCCCGGGGCGCTTGACCCCTTGCAGGCCAAGAGGTACCCAGAGCCCGCTGAATTTCACCGGGTCTCGGGAAGAGCTCGGGCAGCCCCAGCTGGCTGCGGGGACCACTGCGTGCTGCCGTGCGTCAGTGCCCCGTTGGCTCCCTTAGGGGACAGGCCCTGGCTCTGGCCCGCTCTCCGGGACCTGGCGTGCCAGCCAGGAGCAGTGACGGTACCGGAGGGCGCACTGGGATTGCAGGGCAGCGCCCGGAGCACCTGCTGGCCCGTCGCGGCACAGGCCGCCAGAGGACGCTTCGGGGCGCACGCTGCAGCTGATCAGAGCTGGCGGAGGTGGGAGTTTTACAGCCTCGCGGGCCTTTACCTCGGCGGTTTGCACGAGCAGAGCAGCACTCGGTGACCTAGTTTCCTCAGCGCGCCGGATGCAGCAGCGGGGCTGCTAGGGACTGTGCCAGCCTCCCTCCCCCGGGCGCCTGCAGATGGAGTTACAAGGAGCCTTTCAGCCCCCGCGCTGCCGGGGACGCACAAAGGGGGGGTTTGTTCCCAGCAGCGTCGGCGGTCGGAGCAGGGCCTGGCGTGCCGCGTTGGGCCCTGGGGCAGGGGGCTGCGTGCGGGCCCTGGCGCTGGCTGGGCCGGCTGCCGGCTGACAGGCTCCTGCAGATGTTCACGCCACTCACCCCCCTCAGGCAGTCCAGCTTTGTGCCGCCTTCCCTGGAGGTGGCCGGCCGGGGGCAGCCCAGCGGGGCCCGAGCCCCGGTGAGGGGCAGGCCAGGCCTGCGTGGGGGGTGAGAGGAGCGGGCTTGCTCCCACGCGAGGTTTCCCAGGAGCTGAGGCGTAAGGGGGTTTGCTCCCCTGCTGGGGGCTCGCCTGGCTCCGTCGTTCACCCCGGGCCTTCCCTCCCAGCTGCTGCCGACGGTTGAGCTGAGTAGCAGTCACCCGCCTCCTCCAGACTTTTCAACAGCCTGCCAGGAGAAACGGGGAGGAGAGAACGAGCATTTCTGCAATGGAACCAGTGCCGCCACTCCCCCAGCTGCCCCTCGCAGAGCAGGAGGGCTGCCGGGCCGCTCCCTGGGCGGGACATCTGGGACAGGGCAACGGGGCTCCTGGCTCCGCCGTGGCAGCTGCTGTCCTGGCCGCCGGGGGCTGTTGTGGGGCGCGGGGTGCGGCTGCAGCTGGTGCTGTGGGCTGCCCGGCCAGCGGCGTGAACCTCTGCTCTCCTCTCCCCGTCAGACGCGGTGACTGACTTTGACTTCTCTCCGTTCGACGCGCTGCTGCTGGCGACGGGCTCCGCTGACCAGACCGTGAGTGTCGAGGAAACGGGGCTGGGGGGGGCGAATGTCAGCCCAGCCGGGCGAGGCAGCGCTGGGGTCACGTCCGGGCTGTCCCTTTCGGAGAGCTGGGCCCGGCCTGGCCCCTTTCCGGCCGAGCGAGGGGCCTGGGAACGTCGGACGGAGCTGCTCAGAGGGGGGCGCTCGGCCGTCAGGGCTACAAGAAGGACGAAAACACCTCTGTGGCACAGGGTGGGGGGGGGCTTGCAGGGTTCGCTCGGGGGACAGGCTCGGTGCCCCCGGGGAGCTGGCGCGCTGACAGGCTCTGGGAACAAACCCGGCCGTGCACAGCAGCCCTGAGCCAGCCGCACTTCTGAGGCAGCTGGGCCAGTCTCTGCTCTACACGTTCTGGGGCAGGAAGGGTGCGCTGAAGGGAAAGGGCTGGGATTGCACACGAGGCACCGGGCACCCCACTCTGGCCCTGCCTGGGGGGCCCAAGTCCAGGCGACTGGCTGAGCCCTTGCTGCCGGCGTCCTGTGGTAGGGGAACCCAGAGCCCGGCTCGAATTCCGCCCTCACAGGGCCACTGGGGGACTGGGGCAGGGCCCAGCGACGCTTCTGCACGTGTGGCGCCTGCCTGGGGGTTTGGGCAGGGCGCTGGGGGCTCACCCTCCTGTCTCACGCTGCAGGTGAAAGTCTGGCGCCTGCCTGAGAGTGGCCGGGACCTGCCCTCGGGCCCGGGAGTGACCCTGGGGCCGGTGGGGTGCCAGGTGGAGACGCTCCAGTTCCACCCGACGGCAGACGGCGTCCTGGTGAGCGGCGCTGGGAGAACGGCCACGGTGTGGGACGTGGCCCAGCAGAAAGCCCTGACAGGTATCACGGCCGTCGCAGTCTCCGCCCGGCCGCGTTTGCTCCGGGAACGCCAGCTCCCTGCCTGGGCCCGGGGGCTTACGGTGCCACGTGGCAGGGCTGAAGGGCCCAGGCAGTGGCTGTCCTAAGCACCCGTCGGCCTCTTACCCTGCCCCAAAGGCCCCTCGCTCCGGGGCTCCTGGCTGTGACACCCCTAGAGCACGTGGGGACCAGCAGTGCAGGCACCTGCTCCCCTCGCGCTGGGGCCTGAGACCAGCACGCGTGTCCCTCTGGCCACTGAACAGCCCCCCGTTGGGATGGCCCGGGGGGCCCAGCAGCTGAGCCAGGGCCCTGTGTGAAGGCAGCCCAGGCGCTGCTCACAGGGTCGCCAGGTGTCCGGTATCTGCGCCCTCTGGCCCGTAGAAGAATTCAGAAAATACCGGACACGTGCAACGTGCAATGTCGGTGTGTTCTGAATTCCCGGCTGGGCGCCGGCCGGAAGCCTGGCGGGGGCGGGGGAGCCAGTGGGAGGCGGAGCCGCGATTGGCGCTGGGAGCCTGTGGCTGCGCGCAAAAGCCGGGTGGGGCGGGGCGGGGCCGGGACTCCCAGTGCCACTCGCGGCCCCGCCTCCCCGCTGGGAGCCTCTGGTTGGCGCAGAAGCTGGGCAGGGGGGGTGTCTCCAAGCCCCGCCCCCACCCAGCTTGTGCTCGCAACTAGAGGGAGCGCCTGCCGGGGGCATGGCCCGAGGGACTCCGGCTGTGGCCAGTGGCTGCACCCCCCCCCCCCCAGGTCTGCTTCTCGCCCCCCCTTCCTCCAGGCCCTTCTCTCCTCCCGGCCTCCAGACTCCCCCCACCAGCTCGGCTTCCAGCCCCGCCCCCCTCCCAGCCTGGTTCTTCTCTCTCCCCCCCCCCCCCCCCACGATCAAGTGTGTCCGGTTTTTTTGCGGGGTCTACCTGGCAACCCTAGCTGCCCATCCCTCGCGGGGGCCATTTCTCCTGGCGCTGCCTGCCCCTGACCCACACCAGCAGCCCCATGGGGCTGGGCCCGGCCCTTTGTGAGACTGCAAACCTGAGGTCAGGCACCTCTTTGTTTCCAAGCAAAATCCCGGCATTGGTGCTGCTCCAGGGTGTGGCTGGAGCCCAGGAACGGGCGTTGCAGTGCAAACCGCAGCCGCCTGTCTACAGTGCGACGGTGTGCTCGCGGGGGAGGGAAGGAATTGCCCCCTTTGGGCCAGCTTGCGCCTAGCTGGGTCTGACTCCAACTCTCGCTCACCCCCAGCACTGGAACCTCATGGTGACCTGATCCAGAGCACCGCCTGGAAACAAGATGGCTCCCTCCTCGGCACTGCCTCGAAGGTGAGCGCAGCGGGCGGGCGAGGAACCCGGGGCGATTTCCTGGTGGGGGCTCTGGGCCACGGCCGAGCCACCGTGTGATGAGCATTTCCCCCTCTCCGCTGCTCAAGGAGCATCTGCTGGGCAGGACCGGTGGCAGCTGTGTTGAGAGATTCCTGAGCGGGGGCTTGGCTGCTCTTGGGGATCCTGTGTGAGCTCAGGACACTGTTTTCCTGCAGCTCTCGATCCCCTTGCCCTGGAGTGGGAATTTGAGGCTGGCGGGCTGTGTGTTCGCGGAGCTGCGGCTTGTGAGTGGGTTCTGCGTCTGGCTAGTCCTGTGCAGGGAAGAGGCGGGCTGGTGGGGAGGGTGGCACCGTGCTGTGCATGACCCGGTCAGAGCGTGGGTGGGAGGTGTGTGCGAGACCAGAGCGTGACCCTGGCTTCGGGTTTGCGCTCCTGTGCTGCAGAGGGGAGGACTCGAAGTCTAACTGTAACAGCTGGAGCAGGCAGAGCCTTCGGGCAGCAGGTTTATCCATAGGAACTGCGATCGGCGAGGTGAAGGCCAGAATCGAAGCTCTCCTGGGCACAGAGCCCAGGGCCAGGCAGCATTTCTTCCAGCGTCCTGCTAACCGGAACCGTGATTCCGCCGGCCTGTAAAATAGGCAGTAACATGCCTGCCTCACTAGGGGGCGTACTGCCGACTGCAGTTCTGGTGAGCGAGCACTAGATGGTGCTAGTGACACGTGCGGCTCCGGAAGGCTGGCTGGGCAGCGCAGGGCAGGGCAGGTGTCTGAGTTCTGCGAGGGCGCGCCAGGCCCTCGGGGCGCCCAGCCTCGTCTGCGGGCACTGCCAGGCACTGGCGCTGTGCTGCCCGCCCTGAGCCGTCGGGACGTGGCCTGAGCGCGAGGCGCTGGGGGGAGCTCCCGGAGGGGTCTCCAGAGCAGGCGTCTGCCGCTCCGCCCTCGCTCCCCCATCCGCTCACGGAAAGGCTGGGGCTTTCTGGTTGCCGTTGCCGGGGGGGGGGGCGGCCGGGTCGTTTTGCTTAGTTGCCCGCACACAGGGCCGCCAGATCCCGCTGGTTTCCAGTCACCCAGGGCTTCCTACCAGCAGCGAGATGTGCTGCCCCTTGTGCTGCCCTTTCTCCCTCGCCCCGGGCTCGCGGTGCCCAAGGCCGTAGCTGCCGGGACCCCAGGGCTGTCTGCAGGCACCGGCCCGCGTGGGGCTGGGCCCGGGGAAGGTTTGCCCTCCCGGCTTGCCAGATGCTCCGGCTCCCTGCAGGGAGCAGGCCAGAGTGCCCCTCGGTGGCCCCTGGAGCCAGCGCCTGCCCGCCAGGCAGTAGGGCCGGGGTGCAGGGCTCGTCGGGGCCGCAGGCTGGCTCACGGTGCCGGGGGATAGTCTCCCAGGGCAGGGCTTGGGAGCCCCGTGGCTTGGGGCCAGCGACAGACGGTCTCTTGTCCTGGGCCTGTACGTCCCGGCGTCCTGCCCGGTGCCTGGGCTGCCGGGCGCTAGGGTCAGGGTATGACCGAGAGTCAGGCGGCCCGGCCCCAGCCCTGGAGGGGAGCAGAGCTGAGCAGCAGGGCCCTCACGCTGCCTTGGAGTGACGTGGGCCGGCCAGTGGGCAGGCAGGGGCGGGTGAGGTCCGCTCCGGTTCAGCTCCTTGGGGTGGGCCCTGCAGCGGTTCCCTTGCCCGGGCGTTCCTGGGGCTCTTCGGGGAGCGGCTCTGCACCGCTACGGCCTTGGGCTGGGTGTGGGCCTGAGGCTTCCCCACACTGCGGCCTTCCCCCGGGCGGCGCGGCAGACAAAACAGCCCGGCTCCCCCGGGCAAGATAAGAGCCCGCCCCAAGGGCAGCGCGCCGCGGGCACAGCGGGCTCGGGCGCAGATGCAGCAGCATTCGCTGCCCGTCCTTGTGGGCACCAGCTGCCGCCATCAGCCCGGGCTGCGTCTGTGCCCGCGGGGTGCTGGCCTGCGGGGGGGGGGGGGGCATGGCTGGGTGCCGTGGATCGAGGGACCCGTGGGAATGCCCCATGTGCACGGCCCCCTCGCTGCCAGGGGACAGGGATCCGCTGCCTCGGCTCTGTCCTGGGACAGCTTCTCTCTGTTGCTGCCCCGCTCCACCACAGTGCAGAACAGGCCGTGAGACGGCCCCTCAGCCCCGGCCCCCCACCCGCTGGTCGCTGCGTCAGGGTGCCCCTGGGGGTTCCTCAGGCCCAGCCCCCCACCCGCTGGTCGCTGCCTCGGGGTGCCCCTGGGGGCTCCTCGGGCCCAGCCCCCCACCCGCTGGTTGCTGCGTCAGGGTGCCCCTGGGGGTTCCTCGGGCCCAGCCCCCCACCCGCTGGTCGCTGCCTCAGGGTGCCCCTGGGGGCTCCTCGGCCCAGCCCCCCACCCGCTGGTTGCTGCGTCAGGGTGCCCCTGGGGGTTCCTTGGGCCCAGCCCCCCACCTGCTGGTCGCTGCCTTGGGGTGCCTTGGGGGCTCACAGGGTGGGGACAGGCTGAGCCAGAGGGGAAGGGAAGCCAGGCCCCGAGGGGGGTTGAGGTGATGGGCTGGTGCTGGTCTGGGGCTGGCACCCCTCCATCCACCCTCCCCAGCCCAACGTGCATTACTTGCCCCTGTTCTCCATGGTGCTCACCTCCTGCCGTTCCCCTTGTGTCTCCACAGGATAAGAGGCTGCGGATCTTTGACCCCCGGACCAAGCCAGCTGCAGCTCAGGTACTTCTCGTGCCCCGCCAGTTGGGGGGGGCCTGCAGGGCAACTTTGCACTCAGGGGCCAGACACCACGGTGATGGGCCAGGCCAAGGAGCTGAGTTAAGCCAAGCGCTATGAGGCGCAGATAGTCTGGGGCCCATCCGGGCGGGATCTTTGCTGCTGGGGTCTGATATGAGGGGGAGGTGCCCGTTGCCCCCTCCCCCCCCACCGGAGAATCCTTTGGCACCCCTGAGGCCCCTGCCCTGAGCACGGGGAAGCTTTTGGGCCAGGAAGCCTTGTGTGCTGGACACCTGCTTCCACTCGGCAGCCTCCTTTCGCCCTGAGCCTGCCTGGTATTCCCCGAATCCAAGCCGACTGGCCTGGGCCCGTCCCTGGCCGGCGTCCCCAGCTCTCCTGGGGAGGGAGGTGGCTCCCAGGTGGGTCGCTGGCTCTGGCTGAACTCGGAGCGGCTCGGCACGATGTGGCGTTCAGCAGCGCATGTCAGCAGCCCCATTGTCGGGTCCGGGTGGCAGTGGAGGAAGCTGGCGCCCCACTCCCCCTGGGATGGCGTCAGTTAGGGTAGGCCGTGGGGCAGGGAAAGCCACGGCTGCCCCTGTCTTTCCTTCAGCGTCCGCGCCCTCCCGCTGCAGCTCCGCCGTGGTATGCGAGGCCTCGGTTGTCCCGGGGCGTGTGGGAGGCTGGCGGGCGAGCTGCCCTGGCCCTACGTGGGGTCGGGCAGTTGGATGCAGCCGGCCGGCCCGCTCGCCCTGCTGAGAACGCACTGCGCTCGTGCCGCTCGTGGCTGGGGCGGGCCCTGGGCAGCACCCGTGCTGGGCGCCTGTGTCCCGGGAGCTGGGCGCCTGTGTCCTGGGAGCTGCCCGCCTGCTGGGGGCGGGGGGCCGGCTGGCTCGAGGCGCTGGAGCAGCGGGGGTGGGGGTTACCGATGCGTCGCTGGGCAGCGTGCGGTGAAATGCCGTCGGAGCCATACTGCTGGCGGTGCAGTGCCAGCTGGGGCAGGGCAGCGTAGGCTGGCATGCATCTGTGCTGCGCCCCCTCCTTCAGCCTGCCCCACCCAGTCGCTCCAGCAGCGCGGGCCCCCCTGAAGCTGAGCGCTCACTCCCAGCCCCTGCTGGCTCTTGCCCCTCCTCCCCCCCCCCGGCGGGCTGTTCCTGGGGCCACAGGCTAAGCAGGGTGGGGCCGGTCAGGGTTTGGGGAGCGACACTGCCGAAGACCCAGGCTGCTGCAGGAAATGGCGTCCCTCATTCAGCAGGTGGCGCTGTTCCCCCGTGGCCACTAGAGTGGTTTGTCCAGGCTGGCCGTTCCCTGCCGCTGGAAGAGCCTTAACTCTGACCCCCGGGGCTGTCGTGGCTCCTCCAGCGTCCTGCCTGCCCGGGGAGGTGGCGGCTCCGGTGTCCTGGCCTGACGTCCTTTCCGTGGCCGCCTTAGCCTGCCTGGGCAGAGTTGAGCGGGTGCCACTGTGACGGCGCGTTGGGGTCCCCCGTCTCCTGCACCCCCGAAAGGGCACGAACAGACTCCTCCAGCCAGTAGAGCAGAGGGAGTTTATTGCTTCTCCAGGATACAGCACAGATGTCACCAGGTTCCAGGGCAGGCCTAGGATGCCTCAGCCCCCCTTGATATGGGGGGGTCTGGGCTTCTAAACCCCCAGCCTGTTGCTGAGGCTGCTTCCTCCATGATCCCAGACAGACTAACTCCCTCTCTTCCAGCCCTGCCCCCCAGCTGGGGCGGCATCCCCCTTCCTTTGTTTCTCTCCCTGGGGGGTAGCTGGTCAGACAGGTTGAGACCCTCTTTGCATAGTGACTCATCCCGTCGTGTTGGGCCGTGGTACCGACAGCAGCCAGTGGGGGTTACCACAGAGCCAGCACAGAAGCCAGCCAGATACCCCCCCACTACGTCACAGCCACGTTCCGGCCCCGGCTGGCCACGCCCCGCGCCGATGGAGGGGGATCTCTGGAGGCCGAGCAGGCGGGGACCACGATTTTCAGTGACACTCAGAATTTCCGTCGCCTAGCTGTGTGTCTCGGGGTGGGGAAGATTCTCCCCCTCCCCCCCCCCCCCCCGCGGGCCGAGGCCATAACGACCTGAGCCCACGGTAGACCCCTCTTGGGGAGGCGAGCGGCCTGCGTCGGCAGCAGAACGCCCCCCGTTGCCATGGCTACGCTGCAGGGCGTTTTACGCCCTTCCCACGCGTTGCCCGGGTGGCACTCAAAGCCCCAGCTTGTCCCCAGACCCCCCCCCCCGGCGGGGCTGTAGGCACGGCTTGGGGCACAGCGCAGCGGAGCAGCTCCCGAGCCGGGGGGCCGACGGTCCCTTTTTCAGCTGCCCCTTTGCCTCCGGGTGCACGGCCGGCCCGCCACCGAGCCCGACTCGCTCCCTGCACGCGCCCCCTCGCACGCCAGCGCTGCCCTGCCGTTCCCTGCGCCCCCGTCCGGCTGCAGCACGGCACGGCCGCAAGGGGGGCGGGGGGGGGGGGGGCTCGCCAAGCTCTGAACAAAAGGGCGTGCATGACGGTGGGTGTTGAAAGCAGGCAGGTCAGCTGCCCCCTTGCAATGTCGTGGGCAGGCCCTGCCCTCTGGGCATCCGCTGGTGGCTGGGTGGGGCCTGGGGTGACCCCTACTGGCCGGTACCTGTAGCCCTGCCCAGCAGGACGGCTGCCTTGAGTCACGGAAGCAAAGACCCAACCGGTCCGACCGGCTGAGGGCAGGCAGGGAACAAAGGAAGGGAGGTTTTGGGGGAAGGGACGGTCGCTGGCTGGGAAACTTGAAGGAAGTGGCTTTAGCTGAGGGTCGAGTGATAACAATGGGCCCCTGATCCAAGGGGGCTGAGGGATCCTGGCCCTGGCTCCTGTAGCCACGTCACGTCTGTGCTGGGCTGTGTCCTGGAGGAGCAATAAACCCCTCTCTGTTCTGCTGGTTGGCGGAGTCTCCTCTTGCTGCGGACGGGGGGTACCTGACGCGCCGTCACACCCCTCCATGTGTGCGGCCAGCGCCAGCCCTTCCTCTGTGGCCAGGCTTGCTGAGAGACCCCTGCACCTTCCTGGCAGTGCCCAAGCACCGCACACAGCTCCCCTGGACCGGACGCAGCTGTCGTCTGCTAGAAAAGCCTCCTCTTGCCCTGGGCTGACGGGGGCGCTTCCCAGTGACCCCAGTCCCGAGCGTTGGCAGGGGGCGTGCTTTGTTGCCGGGAAGGAACTCTGATTTTCCGGGCTGTTCCCGGGACCAGAGCTGCTGTGAATCGGGGTGTCTGGTCCCGCGCTCCATCCTTCGACGTGACCCGTTGGCCCCGCAGCTGTGAGGCACTGGAGCAAGGGGTTTTCTGGGTCGCTGGAACTGGGATCGTGACAGAAGTGGAGGCCGGTGGGGACTGAAGTGCGTGATGCTGGCGTCTGGTGGTGCCAGGTCTCGCTGTGACGCCACAGGCTCTGATCTTTCGTGGCGTGGAACCGCCGCAGCCTTTCTCCGAGCCCGGCGACCCCCGTGGCTCCTGGCCGTGTCGCTAAACCGGCTGGCTCGAGATGAAAGGAAGAGCCGTGGGACCACAGGCCGGAGCTGTGCCCGCGTGGAAGGCTGGACTTGGTCCTCTGTCTCCCTAGAACGCGGTCGTATGGATCCAGGCCACGGGAACTTCCCCCAGCAAGGGGCCTCTCCATCGCCCGTCGGCCCGCTCCGGAGGTGGGGCGGGAGCTCTGCCTCCGGCCGCTCAAGCCGTGTGGTTGCTGGCCAGGCGCCCGGGGTGGCAGGCTTCTGCGGTGGGCGCCTGGACGCTGGGCGGGGAACTCAACGCCCTGAGACCGTAAGAGCGGCCATGCTGGGTCAGAGCAGGGTCCCTCGTGCCCAGCCCCCTGCGCCTGGCTCTGGCCTGTCCTGGCGCGCGGGGGGCGGTTCCCATCTTGGACGGAGGCTGTTCCGGGAGAATTCTCCCCAACGTGACCCTGTCGCTTGCCTAAAGCGGCCTGCGCATCCTGCTGCCGGCTAATTCCTCAGGGAGCCCTGGGAGCGGGGGGCTGGGCCGCCAGGGTTCACGACAGCCACTCCCACGTCTTTCCAGGGCGGTCCCCGTCTCCAGGCGGAGCTGGGATGAATTTCCCAGGGTGCCCCGGCTCCTTGCGTTTCATCTGCCGTTTCCCTCTGACCCCTCGCGCTCTGCTTGGGGCTTAACGAGCGTGAATAATTGTCTGCCCGTTTTGCTGCTGCGGTGTCCCCCCCTTTTCCAGGTCACCCAGGAACAGCCCCACTCCCAGGACGGATCGCGGGGGGGCCCTGTGTGCCTCTGCGGTGAAAACCGACCCTTTCTTCCAGCTCTGCTTCCTGTCTGTCAGCCAGCTTCTGTTCCCCGCCACGAGCCTCCCTCTTATCCCCGGGCTGCTTCGCTTCCTCGGGAGCCTCGGGTGAGGGGCCTCCTCAAAGGTGTTCTGGAAACCCAAGCGCGCACACCGACTGGCTCCCCGTGGCCACGGGTTCGACTCCCTCAGAGGAGGCTGGCGGATTGGCTGGGGCGCGATGTCCCTTCACGCGAGCCGTGCTGCCTCCCCGGCCCAGCGGGTTTCTGGCTCTGATGGTTCTGAGCGTTACAGGCATGGCTCTGCCCTTGCCCAGTGGGGCAGTTAGGCTGTGGCCGCCGGGCTCTCCTCGGAATCCCTTTCTAAAAATCGGCGGGACGTTCCCTCGGCACCGGCTGACCGGAGGGAACGTCCACGGCAGTGAGGTAGGAAAATGCAGGAGTGCGGAGTTCCTAGACCCGGGGAGCATCTCCCCGGAGTGGGGGACAGAGGGGCGATAGGGCCCCGGTGGGGGAACAGCTGGGATGGGGGGCCCTGGCAGAGATGCGTCCCCTTGCACTGGGGCTGTGACTTCTCCCGGGAAGGCCTGGGTGCTGCTCCGAGGGCAGGGCCTAGTGGAGGGCGACTGGCTGGGGAAAGCTGCCGCGGGCCGAGCCGGGATGCGGGGGCGTGGTAAAGGAACGCAGCCCCGTTCCCGGCGCCCGCCCACTCGCTCGCTCACGTGCTGCCCAAGCACCAAGAGGCCCCAGCTGTGCAGCTGGCCGGCACCTGGCTTCAATTAGGGAGCCGGGAAGAGGCCGTTAACGAGCCTGGCTGGGAAGCCAGTGAGCGCGGCCGGGTGAGGTACACGAGGGTGCAGCCTCTTCTCATGAGAACTCCCCTCCCTGTGCCCGCGGGCTGCTGGGGCTGCTCCCCAGCCCTGTGCCATGGTGCTGCCAGCGCTGGGGCTGCTGTACCCGACCCCCCCTCCCCCCCAGCTCTGGGGGCTGGCTCCGGCCTCCAGCCAGGGTTGGGGCCTGCCGGACAGGAGCAGCCTCCGAGCCAGACCCGCTTCCTCTCTCGTGGCCTGGAGGGGAATCGCTGGCCCTGAGGAACTGAGACCCGGGTGGGCGGCAGGCTGCCGCAGCTCAGGCCCTGTCCTGGCCCACGTGCCCCAGAGCCGGCGGCAGAGGGTGGGGAACGGGAGCGGTGGGGCTGCCGGCAGCACGGCCAGAGGGGGTCAGGCCAAAGGCCCATCTAGCCCAGTGGCCCGAGCCAGGGGCCCTAGAGGAGCGACCAGACCAGGCCTTCGCCCATTCCCAGCCCCGGGGGCCGGGGACACTGGCCCGGCCGTTCCCTTCCCTCTGCTGGGGGGCAGGGCAGTCGAGAGCACAGGCCAGGCCTGGAAAAGCCCTTTCCAAGCCCTGTGCGGCTCTGGAACGGGCTGGAT
Organism: Pelodiscus sinensis; assembly: GCF_052426305.1. NCBI lineage: Eukaryota > Metazoa > Chordata > Testudines > Trionychidae > Pelodiscus > Pelodiscus sinensis. Next base: position 4,930,354 of record NC_143066.1, read on the forward strand.
GGGCTACTGCGGTCATGGGGGGGGGGGGGGGCAGCTGGCAGGGATGCAGGGCTCCCCTCCCCCATTGTCAGCTAGTTCCAAGCAGGCAGAGGCCTGGCAGCAGCTCTCCAAGGGCCCCGGGCACCGCGCTGAGCGGCTGCTTCCAAGGGATGGCCGTGAACGGGCCCCAGCCTCCTGGCAAAGGCAGCTGGGCTGCAGGGGCTGGCCCGGGCCCCCCACTCGCTCCCCTTCTGCTGGAATGGTCTGCAGGCCCGAGGGAGCTGGGTCTGCGTGCTGGGGACAGGCTGTCCCCGGCTCCGCCCCTCCCGTTTGCAGGCCCGGCGCCCAGGGACCCGAATCGGGGGGCTTTCCTGAATCGGACATGAGGTGCTGCCGCCAGCTCATGTGTCAGGGCAGGGACAGCTCCCCCCAGACCGCGGGACACGCGCCCAGAGCCTGCGGTGAGGGGCTGCTCGCTGGGGGCTGGGGCGGGAGACCCCCGGGTGGGTACTGTGTTTTGCTGGGGGCGCTGCTGGCAGTGCCCCCCATCCCACCCACAGCTGGGCACTGCAGAGGAGCTGGCAGCCTGGCTTGTGCCCAGCACAACTCGCTCGCCCTCTGCCCCACTTCTGCGCCGGTGCCCGCATCCCTCCTCCCTGTGTGCGGCCGCGGGGCGGGGTGCAGCGGTCCCTGAGCCGTGCCCACAGCGCTGGGGGACGCCGCACAGCAGAAACGACGGCTGTGGGGGCGGCATGACCCGCTCTGCGTGTCGCTCACCAGGAGCCCGGGCTGCTGGGAAGGTGCCACCCCGCACTGGCCTTCCTGGGCAGTTTCCTTCCCTGCTCTCAAGCTAAGTGGGGCTCCTTTGGCCGTGGCTCCTCTTCTGCCGCGGATGCTGCCGCCAGTCCGCGGTGCTAAGCAGCAGAACCCAGGGCGCGCCTGTCCTGGCGCTGGGAGGGGCAGCTGCCCCCACAGCCCGTGTGGCAAGACGAGCCGCAGCTCTGGTGGGAATTCAGTCCCCGGCGCGGGAGATCGTCCCGGGACCCTCTGGCTCCGCTCAGAAATCCCAGCTGCACGAGAGCCCCGGCTGGACCGGGACGTTAGCTCAGCCGTCCGCCTCCGCTTTGGGAAGGCGAGAAAAGCCGCTGAGGTGCAGAGAGGCTTAATCTTCTCTCCTCCCACCTCCCGGCCGTGGTGGTATCCCACGCGGAGGTCACCCCGGGGGTACCTGACTCCCACCCTCGGTAGCCAAGCTTCCGGCCGGCTCGGCGGACAGTCCCCCGTCTCACGTTCCCAAGGAGGCCGTGGGAAGCGCTGGAAAAGTTGGCCTAGTGCTGGGCTATTTATAGCTCCACATGCTTCAGGCTCTCAGGCTTCTGGTCCCCAGCGTAACTGCACACGACTGTTTCCTCTTCTCTTCCCCCTCGTCCGGCCGGCGCAGGAATGCGGCTGGGTACGGCAGAGCGGACGTGGCGCGGGTGCCTTGGCGTACCCTGTGGCTGGCGTGTGCCACTGGGCCCCGGCCTGGTCCCTGAGGCCGTATCCGTGGAGCGCTGGCTTGGAGAACAGCAGCTTCCCCCTTCACGGGGACACGAGCCGCCTCTCGGTGGGAGGCAGGGCCATGTGCCGGCCGGCAGAGTCGTGGCAGGACAAGTGCTCTGCCCCCTGGCCTGGTGGGGTGGACTGGACCCCACTGCGCACGGGGACGGCCTGGCACCGCCGTGCTGGGCACGCGGCAGGTCCTCCGGGGCTGGTGTCTATGGCAACCAGACAAGGGGGGGGTCCCTCCTCAGAGCAGGGATGGGGTGGACGCCTCCCCAGGTTGCTCTGCTCTGGGGTGAAGGGGGCGGCGTCTGTGCCGAGGGGCTGGCTAATGGGATGGCACCTGCCTCTGCACCGCAGCTTGGTGCTCCTGCTGGCGCTGCCCTCCCCCCCACGGAGGCCGCGGGCAGAGGAGGGGCTGAGGGCGTGGCACGTGGGGTGGGCCGAGGAGGGGCTGAGGGCGGGGCGCGTGGGGTGGGCCGAGGAGGGGCTGTGGGCGGGGCGCGTGGGGCGGGCGGAGGAGGGGCTGCGGGCGGGGCGCGTGGGGCGGGCGGACGAGGGGCTGGGGGCGGGGCGCGTGGGGCGGGCGGAGGAGGGGCTGCGGGCGGGGCGCGTGGGGTGGGCGGAGGAGGGGCTGCGGGCGGGGCGCGTGGGGTGGGCGGAGGAGGGGCTGCGGGCGGGGCGCGTGGGGTGGGTGGACGAGGGGCTGCACGCTGTGAGCCCTGCGCCCGCTCCCGGCAGTGCTGACCCTCGCCCGCCCCCGGAGCGGCAGTGTCCGCGCTGCGCAGGGGGCTTGCAGGGTTCCTGCAGCGCCGTCCACGGGGAGCCCCAAGGGATGCCGGCTGCCTGTTAGGCCCCTCACCCTTCCCAGCCCAGCGTTGGCTCCAGCTCCGGCCCCTCTTGGCCTGGCCTGGCCGGTGTTATGCCCCCCCCCACCCCCCGTTCCCTTTAGCTGGCAGGTGGCCTGTCCCTGGGCTGGGCAGAGCGTGTTTGCGGTCGGAGAGCTCTTGGCAGAGCTTCCCTTTCCTTCTGTCCTGGCCCTGGCCCTGGCCCCGGCCCCGGCCCCGCCTGCACAGCCTGGCCCCAGGGCCCACGGGGAGGCCGGAGCAGGAGCTCCTCCATCCTGCTCTCCTTCCTGGAGCAGCGCCCCCCTCCTGCGAGCGCTAGGGCCCTGCCTCAGTCTCGGCCTCCTGCGGTCAATTTCCCAGGCGCAGGATTTTTAACAGGGTGATTTCAGCGACAGGCCGTGTCCCAGTGTCTGCGACTGCAGGGTCCTGAGCCATACGGGAGTTGGGGGCGGGGGGGCTGCTGCCTCAGAGCAGGGCACGCAGCCAATGGCCGCACACGGCGCAGAAGCGAGCGTCCGTCTGGGGCCTTCCGAAAACATCCTGGTGACCCCCCCCAGGCCCCTTCTGGGTCAGGTCCCCCAATTTGAGAAACGCTGGTTTCCCCCAACAAATGTAGAGGGTAGAAAGCCCAGGCCAGGCTTCATGGGGGGCAGGACGGGAGCAGACCTCGTGGTCTGGGATGCGTTTTTCAGGGCCATGAATTTGGTAGGGCCCTAGTGCAGAAAAGGGTCCAGGGACTGTGATATGGCACAGTGGGGACTTCCCGACCCTGCACCCCTGGAGCAGCTGGATGTGACTCTGCCTGCCAGTCGAATAGGTTTATTGCTTCTCTGAGATACAGCGCAGGCCCAATGCTGGCACAGGAGCCAGTGATAGAGAAGTAGCCGTGTTAGTGTGGTCCAGCTGAAACAAAAGACAGGACTAACAAGGTGGTTTAATAGGTGATGAGCTTTCGTGGGCCAGACCCACTTCCTCAGATCAAATAGTGGCAGACAATTGGCATGGCCATATATACCAAAGGATACAATCCAAAAAAAAGTGAACACACACACAACTGACGAATCAGATTTAAGAAGAGAGGAGGAGTGAGGGGGGAAGGTTAGTGTCTGCGAGGTAGTGACGTTAGGGGTGATAATTGGGGAAGCTAGCTTTGTAATGGGTGAGATAATTAGCATCTTTGTGAAGACCCAGACAGAACGTGTCAAATTTAAGCCCGAATGACGGTTCTGAGGTTTCCCTCTGAAGTCCGGAGTTAAAGTCTCTCTGAAGCAATAGGCATGTTTGAAGGTCATTGAGGGAATGGTCGGTCTGGTTAAAATGACAAGCAACCGGTTTCTCTGAGAGCCTGGTGTCTGTTTTGTGGGCGTTGATTCTTTGGCGCAGTGTCTGAGCCGTTTGTCCAATGTACCTACAGACGGACACTTGGCATAAATTCTATTTCTGGATGAACAGGAATGTGTGTTCGTGATCTTGTGACGGGCATGGTTAGGTCTGATAATGGTGTCAGCAGGGTAAATAGGTGGACAAAGCCAGGGCAGAACCTTAGTCCTCTTGGGGGGGGGGGAAGGGGTTCACAAGCCCCTGACACCACCCCCGCTCCCCCCGTACTGGTCTGTCTGCTCCCTTCATGCGCCCCCAGCTCCCAGGCCCTGTCCCTCTCCGCCTCCCTTCCTTTGTCTCCCCTGGGAAGAGCCTTGTTAACTGCTCAGCGGGGGACTAGGTGTCTGGGCCAATCCACCTGTGGGGTGAATCCGTGGGAATGGCACAGCCCAGCCAGGTGGGGACACCGGGTCACAGAGCAGACAGCCCCCCTACGTCACAGACTGCAGTGGCTGAGAAGCTGCAGAGGAGTCAACAGGCTAATGGCATGTGGGGGGCATTAGGAGGCGCATGGGCAGCAGATCTAGGGCCGGGACTGTTCCCCTTTCTTCGGCACTGGGGGGCCACAGCTGGAGCATTGTGTCCAGTTCTGGGCCTCCCGTTACAAAGGGGATGCGGGTGCATTGGAGAGAGTCCAGGAGAGGCAACCAAAATGATTTGGGGGCTGGAGCACATGACGTACAAGGGGGGGCTGAGGGATTTGGGCTCGTTCAGTCTGCAGGAGAGAAGAGCGAGGGGGGATTTGACAGCAGCCTGCAACTCCTCGGAAGGGGGTGGGTTTCCGACGAGGCTGGAGGGAGGCTGTTCTCAGTGGGGACAGATGCAGACCCAGGAGCAAAGGGCTCAAGTTGCAGTGGGGGAGGTCTAGGTTGGACATGAGGAAAAACGATTTCCCTAGGCGGGTGGGAAGCGCTGGGATGGGTTCCCGAGGGAGGGGCTGGAATCTCCATCCCTGGGGGTGTTTAAGTCCCGGCTTGACCAAGCCCTGGCTGGGCTGATTGAGTCGGGGTTGGTCCTGCCTCGGGCAGGGGCCTGGACTTGAGGGCTCCCGAGGTCTCTGCCCACCCCGGGATTCTCTGATCCCCATTCCCGTCCTGTTGAAAGCGATGGGCCGGCGGGTGCTTCCGAGCTCTCCGTGCAGGCTGGCCGCAGACTCGGGCTGGCGGGGCTGCGCGTTTGGCCCTTTCCGGTCGCGGTTGGAGAGCTGTTCTCGGCCGTTCCGGCTTGCGGGGGTTGGTGCGGAAGCCTGAAGAAGAACGAAGCCTTTGCAGGCTGTACGGCCCCACGAGGACAGGCTGGCAAGCTCTTCCCCCAGCCCCCACGTGCCTTTGCCAGAGGCCGGGCGAGACTGGGCAGAGGGGCTGTTGGCGGCTCCAGGGCTCTCGCCGGCGGGAAGCCGCAGGGACAGGTGGCCGATGCAGAAGGTGCTTTGCAGTGGATCCCGTGCTCCAGGCAGGCTCTGTTCGTCTCCATCACCCCCTCGGCCCAGCTCTGGTGCTCCTGGGGGGCTCTGACCAGGGAGCCTGGGTCCGCACTGGGGCCAAGCCTGTTCAACGTGTTCAGAAGGGCTCTCTCAGCGACGAGATGACTGGGCAGCACAATGGCAGCTCTAATTCAGCGTTGATAAATGCAAAGTAATGCCTATTGGAAACCCGTAATCCCAGCTAGAGGTATAAACGCTGGCGACCCCTCGAGAGAGATCTGGGAGTCCGTGTGGACAGTTCTCTGCAAACATCTGCTCCATGTGCAGCCGCTGTCAGAAAAGCAACCAGAATGCTGGGACTCATTAAGGGCTAGAGAATAAGACGGAGCCTCTGCAGAAATCCATGGGACGCCCACAGCTTGAACATTGTGTGCAGATGTGGGCGCCTCGTCCCAAAAGTATCCATCTTGGCACTGGGAAAGGTTCAGAAAGGGATATAAAAATGATTAGGGGTTTGGAACGGCTGCCGTGTGAGGAGAGATTCATCAGACTGGGACTTTTCAGCTTGAAAAGGAGATGTCTCTGAAGGGGGCTCAGCGAGAGGTGTATAAAATCACGACTGGTCTGGAAACTGTGAATAAGGATGGGTTATTTACTCTTTCCCATAGCATGAGAAGTGGGAGTCACCAAATTAAATTAATAGGTAACAGGTTTAAAAAGAAAGGAAGGTGTTTTTTTTTTTTTCCACATAGCCAACCTGTGGAACTCCTTGCCAAAGGATGTTGTGAAGCCCAGACTGTAACAGGGTTAAAGAGCTAGATCAATTCTGGAGGTGAGGTCCATCAATGGCTACTAGCCAGGATGGGCAGGAACAGTGGCCCTAGCTCTGTTTGGCCGAGGCTGGGAATGGGTGCCAGGAGAGATCACTTGATGGTCCCCTGTTCCGTTCTCTCCCTCTGGCATTGGCCACGGTCGGGAGACCGGACACTGGGCTGGCTGGCCCTTGGGTCTGACGCGGTGCGGCCATTCTTGTCCTTCCCCGCCCCCCAGGAAGCAGAGGAAATAAGGGCTTGTTGAAGCTGAGCTGCTGGAGAGGGATGGGCGGGCGGGATCCCGTGACAGTGGCGTGACAGTGGCATGGTGGTGACATGTGGAAATGGGCACGTAAGCCACCGCTTGCAGGACTGAGAGCGCCATGGGGGCTGCCCACAACCTTCCTCCAGGCAGCTGGCGGGACTTGCTGGGCTGCAGAGCTGGGCCACTTGTGGCCCTGTTCTCGGTTCCTCACCACCCAGCGGAGTCCCACGTCCAGCCCTGCAGGTGCAGCCAGGCCCTTCCCGCGGCCCTGCCACCGCTCCGCGGCAGGGCCTTGGCTCCTTTTCCTGACCTGGCGCGACAGCGAGACGCAGCTGCACCCTCCTCTTTCCGGAAGGACGGGGCCTTCAGTCGGGTCGCTGGGGCTTGTGCCTGGCACAGGCCGGAGCGTTTAGCCGGCAGCCCCGGCCTCTCACTGGCGAGCTGCATGAGTCAGCCAGGGGGGCGCGCCTCCCGCCCGCCCGGCCGGCTCCGCAGGGACCCGCGGGCACTGTGCCCGTGCAAAGCCCAGAGAGGCCGGGCAGGCCCAAAGCCCAGCACGTCCTGGTCCCAGCTGGCGGGTGCAGAGTCGTGCTGCTCCTGGGGCAGGGGTGGCTCCCTGCAGCTCTCGGCTCCACTCTCTTCGGCTGCAGCTCTCTGGGAGCCGCAGTGGCTCAGGTGATCGGAGGCAGCCCCAGCCATCCCCTAGGAGCGGGAGACTCTGAGCCTCAGCGCTCTGCGGTGGGGGGGGGTTGCTCCCAGCTCCATGCTGCCCTCCCTAAAGCTGGCTGTGGCTGCCCCCCCTCCCTCCAGCCCTGGTGGAGCAGGCTCAGGCAGGGGAAATGAGCGAGGGGGAGGGATTTTTGGCTTGGCTCTGTGGCTGCCGGCTTTGGAGCTTGCCACGTCCCGTGACCGGGAAGAAAGCCTCTCGGGGGGGGGGGGCCAGCTGACGGAGAGGGGGCGGGCGAGGAGGTGTGGGATTCTCCCTTCTGCAAGCGGTGGAGCGGCTTTGACACTTGCCTCTTTCCCAGAGCGCCGGCTGCCGCCCTCGGCCCCCCACAAGGGTCAGTAGCCCCCGCAGCACCCGGGCTGCAGCCTAGCTACCGCTGCCTGGCCTCCGGCCGGGACTCCCCAGCCCTGCTCCAAGCAGCCAGGGGTCCCAGCCCCCCTCCCTTGGGGAAGTCGGTCCCCCAGCCATTGCTGTGCTGGGGGGCTGGCGACTTCCCTTTTGTTCCCGGCTCTCCCGGCAGCAGCAGGCGCCGGCTCCCCTCGCCAGCTGTTACCAGGGCGCTGACCCGCTGAACCGGGATGCCGACAGCTGCAACTGACACGCGGCTTCTGTGCCCGGTTCCAGCGCCCTCCTGGGCCGCCGGGCCCCTGAGCCTGCCCCAGGGGGCTCTCCAGCGCCCCAGGAATGGCTCCCATGGGGCTGGAGCAGCCTCTGGCTCCCCGTGTGTTACGGGCCCTGCCTGCCTCCCCAAAGGGGAGGGGACGAGTGTGGCTGAGCCTGAGGAACCCGGCGGGGCAGATGCATTGTCCTGCCCTGACTGCTCATGCTGGTGGCTTGGGGGGGGGGGGCAGGTGATTTGCTGCCCCCAGGACCCGGTCTCCCCTCCTCCGCTGGAGGTGGGCAGAGAGAATCCAGCAGGATCCCTGCTGCAGGGGCGCTACCATGCACTCCAGGCCCCCGCATGGGTGACACCGCGTAGCCTCCCGCAGGAGCCCTCCGGCCGGCCAAAGGGTGGCACCAAAGGGGAGACCAGGGGCCCTTGCCACAGCCTGCGTGGGCGGCTGGGTCCCGGGATCCCGGCCTTGCTGGGAGCCAGCTCCGGGCTGGCGTTCTTGGAATGCCTGGGAGGCAGGCGGGCAAACTCGCCTGCCCCCTTCTGCAGGCCTCTCGCCAGGCGCACGGGGCAGCCCCTGGACCCCGGAGCCAGCTGAATCCTAGAATAGATGGCTAGAGCCGGGAGGGACCTCGAGAGGGATCAAGCCCAGCCCCTGCCCCCACGGCAGGACCTCGCACCCTAGACCATCCCTGGCAGGTGTCTGTCTGCTCTTAAATATCTCCAGTGATGGAGACTCCCCATACAGCCGCCCAGGCAATTTAGTCCCGTGTTTAGCCACCGACAGGGCGTTTTTCCTTGTCACACCCTTTACTTGAAAGCTGCTGTCATGTCCCCTCTGTCTTCTCTTTTCCAGACTAAACAAGCCCGGTTCTTTCAGTCTCCCCTCACAGCTCATGTTCTCTGGGTCTTGCATCGTCCGTGTTGCTCTTCTCCGGACCCTCGCCAGTTTCTCCATCTTTCCTGCAATGCGGTGCCCAGAACTGGACACGGTACTCTGGCCGAGGCCTAACCAGCGCAGAGCAGAGCGGGAGCGTGACTCCTCGGGTCTTGCCCACGACACTCCTGTCAATGCCTCCCGGAATGGTGTTTGCTTTCTTTGCAACAGCGTCACGCTGCTGACTCATGTCGCTTGTGGTCCATTATGACCCCGATTTCCCTTTCTGCCGTGCTCCTTCCTAGACAGTCGCTTCCCATTCTGTGTGTGAAATGGATTGTTCGTCCCTAAGTGGCGCACTTTGCATTTGTCCTTACTGAACTTCATCCTGGTGCCCTCCAGCCGTGGCTCCGGTTTGAAGCAATTCTCTGCTCCGGAAGAGCCGTTCCATTGAAATCATCGTTCCGGCTGCTGCCCGCGTGCCTTGTCTTTGTGGGCTCGCTGCTGCCAGGTGTTAACGGCCTCTGCTCTGGGCTCCGTGTAGTGGCACTAGCCCCGCTCTGCCCCCATAGGCCAGGTGGGGTTGTCAGGTGTCCGGTTTTGGCCTGGAGAGTCCAGTATTTGCAGCCTCTGCCCAGTTTTTTAAAAAAGCAGAAAATACCGGACATGTATCTTCTGTTTTTCTTGGATGGAAGGCCACTTGGGGCGTTCTTCCCCTGCCGTGTCTCGTGGGGGTGGGGGAGAGCATGGACCGTGGGGATTTAAAGGTGCAGCGACTCTTTTTTTCTTCTTCTTCTTCTTCTTCTTTTTTCCTGCCCTGTTCGGTATTTTTTGTGAAAGTATCTGGCAACCCTAAGGCCAGGTAAAGCGTCCGGCAGTCCCAGCAGGGGCATTAGACTGCTCTGGCCAAACCCAGGGGCAAGAGACTAAAATGAAACCCAGCAGCAGTGCTGATGTGGCTGGGAGAGGTCCACAGGGCCTGCCAGAGGTGGAGGCCAGCTGGAGGCTGAAATGTAGCCTGGCCAGGGCAGGCCTCTGTAGTGGTATCGGCCTGGGCAGTTCTGCTGGGTGTGGGGGGCCTTCCCCTGCCTTTCTGTTGCTTTTTGTAAGTCCCTCTTCTGCCCAGCTGTGGTTCAAGCAGAGCCGGGGGCAGGGGTGTCTTGTGGGGGTCACAGGCTGGGCACTTACCCTTGTTACACATGGCTCTGAGCGCGCCGAGAGACCTTTGGGGGGAGAAGGGGCCCGGCTGGAACACTGGCCGTCTCTTTTGTCTTACACCAGTGCCGGTCACGGTCCCTGCCTGCCCCAACCGGCACATTGTTCTGATCCCGGGCGCGGGGTCCACGCAGTGTTCTCCCAGGAACGGACATGAGGGGGAGCATTGGGGGGAGGCCGTCCGGTGCGCTACTCAGAACTTGGAGCACCCACCACCGGGTCTGACTTCTCAAACCAAACAAGCCAGTGTGAGGAATGTGTTTAATGTAAACTGACGTGTGAACAGAGACGTGTTTAAGAGCGTGAGATTACGACCGTGGCAAACGTTACAAGCCTTGGCCTCCTAGGAACCGTATCGTGCTGCACGTTTCTCGGTCTCAAATCTAGCCTGCTGGAGCCAAGCCCCTGGAGCAGTATAACCTAGATCTCCCAAGAATGCAAAATGACACCAATTCCTTCCCCGTGTGTGCGACTCTCACTAACAGAAGAGGAGCTAAGCTCGCGGTGGCCAGCTTCCTCCGTTTTCGTTGGCAAGGTGACTGGGCGCTACCTCTCCCCCCCTCCCCCCCAGTGTCCTGGAACCCGATAAACATCAGCGTTTGCAGTTTGGGTGATTTCCGGGTGCTTGTCGCTCCTTGCGTGGAAGGAGGGGTACCGGCCTCGCCCCACCCAAGGCGCCGTGCGCGGGAGTTGGGCTGTGGCGGGCTCGGCGCAGCGGTGCCGCCGTTCCCAGGTGCGCGGCGTGGATCGGCCGGGCGGGTGCTTGGAGTAGGAACGTTTCAGGGTCCCGTCAGATTTCCACCCCCACCTCGCTGCCGTTGGTTTCCAACTAGGGCCTTAAACCCGCTCTGTGGAGAACTGACCGGGCCGGCCCGCGGAGAACTAGTTAATCGCTGGGGCGGGGGAAGGGAAATCTCTGGTGCCGGGTTTCCTCCCCCTGTGGGGACCACCCCCCCCAATCATTGCTGCTTAAAAAGCAGTGCATGGTCGTGCTCCCGTTAAGCAGAGCCCCCTCCCCCTTCAGCCTGGGCCGGCCGTGTTGCTCTTTTCTAATGAAACAACGTCCCCGCGGGGCCTCACTGAGCCGCCTGCGCCCCACGCGGAGGGGCTGTGGCTGGAGGGGGGGGAGAGGCCTCCCAAAGGGCCAGCCGCACCCCTGGGCTCTCCCTGTTTCTCCTTAGGCCTCGGATGTGGATGCCCCTAGGAGAGACAGGCCCCCTCCTGCTTTAGTGACACCAGGGTCACCTGCCGCCTCTCTCCTCCCAAAAATCTCTCTGCTGGAGTGAGCGTAGCCTCCCTCGCCCCTTTCCCCCGGGTGGCCGGCCAGGGCTGGCGGGTGGCCCCTTTGCATTGCAGCCGGCAGAGAGCTGGCCTCTAGGAACGCCTGGCCCTTCCCCCACCGCCCGGCCGGGGCCCGTGACATTCCCTGTGCCACGGTCGCCCTTCCCCTCCCTCCCTGTGCAGCACGATCCAGACTGGAGCCTTCACCTGGCTCCCGCTGGACTGGCCCCTGGGGCTCACGAGAGAGCGGGCGGGGAGGGGGCCGCTGGGGGGTGGGGCACTTCCCTGGGACAGCTCGGGCTCATCTACACTGCTCGGACATTTTTATTTAAATGCCGCGGGGGATATTTAAATCCCCCGCGGATTTCCCTACTACGATAGGTGAAATTTACATGCCCCTTCCGGAAAAGGGGCCAGTGTAGACGTAGCCCTCCTGTTTGAGGGGTGGGGTGGGAACAGGTGGCTGTGCGTGGCCCATGCTGCCCCTGCAGCTCCCATTGCCCGTGATTCCTGGCCAATGGGAGCTGTGGGGGTGGAGCCTCCAGGCGAGGGTCGTGCGGGGCCGTGGCTCCAGGTGAGAGAGGAGCAGCAGCCGCACGGAGCCGCCCCTCCCCTGGCCAGGAAGGGCCAGCCCAGGACACAGCGTGATGCCCCTGGGCTCCAGCCCTGCCCCACCTCGGGTCTGAGTGACTGGGCCCCACAGCACAGGCCCTGGCCAGCCGAGCCGGGAGGTGGTTGGGGGGCAGAAGGCCAAGCCCCCTTCCCGCACAGCCCCGGGCCGGGGGAGCCGGGAGGTGGTTGGGGGGCAGAAGGCCGAGCCCCCTTCCCGCACAGCCCCGGGCCGGGGGAGCCGGGAGGTGGTTGGGGGGCAGAAGGCCGAGCCCCCTTCCCGCACAGCCCCGGGCCGGGGGAGCCGGGAGGTGGTTGGGGGGCAGAAGGCCGAGCCCCCTTCCCGCACAGCCCCGGGCCGGGGGAGCCGGGAGGTGGTTGGGGGGCAGAACGCTGAGCCCCCTTCCCGCACAGCCCCGGGCCGGGGGAGCCGGGAGGTGGTTGGGGGGCAGAACACCGAGCCCCCTTCCCACACAGCCCCGGGCCGGGGGAGGGGCGGGGTCCGCTCTCTGCTCGCGGGGTGTGAGGGCACGGACCTACGTGGCTGGTCGGCGAGCGCTGGCAGCGAGGAGGGGCTCACCCGGGGGCTGGCGCTGCCTGTGGGCACGTTCCCAGCTCCATCCTGGCAGCGCCGTTCGCTTTTCCCTGACGTGCTTAAACCATTAGTGGTTTGAAACCTGGAACGTGCCCAACGCGCTTGTAGGAAACCAGCGTCTGGTGCGGACGGGGGCTGGGCACCAGCCGAGTGCCGGCGGGCTCTGTCTGCGAGGGGCAGCCAGCCAGGGCTGGTAGTGAGAGCGACGCCCCTGGCAGGGGGCCGTGTGGAACCGGCGGGGCGGGTCCGGGTCTCGCCGCCTCTGGACCCCGGGGGCTCTGCTGGAGATAAGCGCGAGTGGTCCCCGCAGCCCAGGCTTGGAGGGGCCACCCTCCCGGCCTGGTGTCCCCAGGGAGTCGGCCGGGCAAGCGGAGCCAGCCAGCACCCCTGGGCTGCACGCTTGCTGCCAGTTGGGAGGCAGCAGAGAGCCCTGCAGACTCCAGCTCCCCAGCCCCTGAGCCAGCCCCTGAGCTGGGAGAAGGAGCCGTTTCACGCCGGGCTTTTCCTTGTGCAAACGCTTAGCAAACCGCCTCCCCTGCTCCTGGGAGCTAGGGAATGGAAACGGAGGCACGGGGAAACTGAGGCATGGGAGGCGGGCCTCTCAAAGCCACAGCAAATCAGGCCTGGGACTGACTTTCCTCTCCTTGGCCCGTGCTCACACCCCTCCCCCGCCACTCCCAGGGCGATAGGGGGTGAATCGCGGTTTGGTAGCTTCTGGCGGTGCCAGGGGTGCCAGGGGCTACGGGAGTGGCAAAGGCCTTGGCACTGGGCTTGGACTAAGAGCCCCGCTGCAGAGTCCTGAGCGGAATGAGCCGCACTGCCCAGGCCGGCCTTGCTCCGGCTGGGGGTGCCCGGGCAGATGTGGCCAGTGCCCCCTCCCTTACGCCACGGCCAGAGGGGGGGCTGTGGCGCTTCCGAGCCCCCTGAGCCCCGTGCTCCTGTCCCTGGCGCTAGTGCGCCCGCGCGTTAGACTGGTCGGCGGCTTTCCGCTCGGGAAAGCGACAGGGAACCGGCCCAGAGCCGCTGGCGCTGCCATGGCCTCGGGGTGGGAGCTAGGCCTGGGCTTCTGGCGCAGCCACGCCCGTGCCCCCCGGCAGCCCCCGGAGAGCCTCTGCGAGACAGGAGGAACCCGCTCCCAGCCCGATTCTTCAGGGCTGGCAGATCGAACCCCTGGGTAAACTGAGGCCAAGGGGTGCCCCTTTGGGTCCCGGCACAGAGCAGCAGAGCCAGGCTGCGCACGCCCTACGCTACCGGAAGAGTAACTGGGGGGGTCTCTGTGGGTTTTTTTCAGAGCACCCAGGGTCACGAAAACAACAAGGATTCCAGGCTGCTCTGGCTGAACGCCAGCGATTACGTCCTGTCCGTGGGATTCAGCCAGGTACGGCTCCTGCTCCCCTCCCGCTCCCGCCACTCGCTGTGCGGCCCTGCCCGGGGGCGGCTGGATCTGCCCCACGCGGGCGGCAGTGGAAGGAAGCCCCGATACTGGCAGAGCGCGGTGCCCGCCTGCCCTGGCCACGTTCCTGGGGGCGGCAGCGGAAGGAAGCCCCGATACTGGCAGAGCGCGGTGCCCGCCTGCCCTGGCCACGTTCCTGGGGGCGGCAGCGGAAGGAAGCCCCGATACTGGCAGAGCGCGGTGCCCGCCTGCTCTGGCCACGTTCCTGGGGGCGGCAGCGGAAGGAAGCCCCGATACTGGCAGAGCGCGGTGCCCGCCTGCCCTGGCCACGTTCCTGGGGGCAGCAGTGGAAGGAAGCCCCGATACTGGCAGAGCGCGGTGCCCGCCTGCCCTGGCCACGTTCCTGGGGGTGGCAGCGGAAGGAAGCCCCGATACTGGCAGAGCGCGGTGCCCGCCTGCCCTGGCCACGTTCCTGGGGGCAGCAGCGGAAGGAAGCCCCGATACTGGCAGAGCGCGGTGCCCGCCTGCCCTGGCCACGTTCCTGGGGGCGGCAGCGGAAGGAAGCCCCGATACTGGCAGAGCACGGTGCCCGCCTGCCCTGGCCACGTTCCTGGGGGTGGCAGCGGAAGGAAGCCCCGATACTGGCAGAGCGCGGTGCCCGCCTGCCCTGGCCACGTTCCTGGGGGCGGCAGCGGAAGGAAGCCCCGATACTGGCAGAGCGCGGTGCCCGCCTGCCCTGGCCACGTTCCTGGGGGTGGCAGTGGAAGGAAGCCCCGATACTGTCAGAGCGCGGTGCCCGCCTGCCCTGGCCACGTTCCTGGGGGCGGCAGCGGAAGGAAGCCCCGATACTGGCAGAGCGCGGTGCCCGCCTGCCCTGGCCACGTTCCTGGGGGCGGCAGCGGAAGGAAGCCCCGATACTGGCAGAGCGCGGTGCCCGCCTGCCCTGGCCACGTTCCTGGGGACGGCAGTGGAAGGAAGCCCCGATACTGGCAGAGCGCGGTGCCCGCCTGCCCTGGCCACGTTCCTGGGGGCGGCAGGGGAAGGAAGCCCCGATACTGGCAGAGCGCGGTGCCCGCCTGCCCTGGCCACGTTCCTGAGGATGGCAGCGGAAGGAAGCCCCGATACTGGCAGAGCGCGGTGCCCGCCTGCCCTGGCCACGTTCCTGGGGGCAGCAGCGGAAGGAAGCCCCGATACTGGCAGAGCGCAGTGCCCGCCTGCCCTGGCCACGTTCCTGGGGGTGGCAGCGGAAGGAAGCCCCGATACTGGCAGAGCGCGGTGCCCACCTGCCCTGGCCACGTTCCTGGGGGTGGCAGCGGAAGGAAGCCCCGATACTGGCAGAGCGCGGTGCCCGCCTGCCCTGGCCACGTTCCTGGGGGTGGCAGCGGAAGGAAGCCCCGATACTGGCAGAGCGCGGTGCCCGCCTGCCCTGGCCACGTTCCTGGGGGTGGCAGCGGAAGGAAGCCCCGA
The DNA here is from genome assembly GCF_052426305.1 of Pelodiscus sinensis. NCBI lineage: Eukaryota > Metazoa > Chordata > Testudines > Trionychidae > Pelodiscus > Pelodiscus sinensis. The sequence goes on from NC_143066.1 coordinate 4,945,380, forward strand.
TACTGGCAGAGCGCGGTGCCCGCCTGCCCTGGCCACGTTCCTGGGGGCGGCAGGGGAAGGAAGCCCCGATACTGGCAGAGCGCAGTGCCCGCCTGCCCTGGCCACGTTCCTGGGGGCGGCAGGGGAAGGAAGCCCCGATACTGGCAGAGCGCGGTGCCCGCCTGCCCTGGCCACGTTCCTGGGGGTGGCAGCGGAAGGAAGCCCCGATACTGGCAGAGCGCGGTGCCCGCCTGCCCTGGCCACGTTCCTGGGGGTGGCAGCGGAAGGAAGCCCCGATACTGGCAGAGCGCGGTGCCCGCCTGCCCTGGCCACGTTCCTGGGGGCGGCAGCGGCCAAGTGGACCGGCCAGGCCAGCTGCAGGGAGCTCTTGCCACGGGGCGAAGGGGGAGACGGGGGCCCTGGTGGGATTCCCCCCGAGCCGTAGGGCGCTGAGGCAGGCCAGCCCACCCAGCCTCGCTGCCGCCTGCCGTCTCTGCTTGGGGAGGTCTGGCGTGGCCCTGGAGCAGGATGTGCTGAGCGGGGAGCTGGCCACGCAGAGGTGAATGCCCCGGAGGTCAGCGAGCGCTGTGCTTGCTCCCGGGGCCGTGGGCCAGGGGCCAGCCCTGCATCCGGACCCGGCAGGCCCACTCCTCCAGCCCCGGGCCAGCGGGAGAGCCGGCCCCAGCCCATGGCACGCGAGGCAGCAGCACGCTCAGGCCGGAGGGGGAGCAGGTCACCACGGCTCACTGGAGCAGCCAGGGAACGGCTTGGCACCGGCCTCCGCTGCCTCTAGGCTCCTCTGGCCCCTGCCCAGCCTCAGCCACACCGAGGGTGGCCGGGATCTGACCCCAGGCCCAGCTGAGCCTGGACGTGCCGCGGGCGATGGGGCCGCTGAGGAGACGCGTTCCCCTGAAAGCAGCACAGGTGCCAGGCCCCTCAGCGGGCTCCCCCCTTCTTGGGGGGGCAGCCTGTCCCTTTCAGAGGGGAAAGAGGGTTGCACGCTTGGACTGCCCCCCCCCGCCAGAGCCCAGGAGGTCCCCTCCCAGGATGCACTGGGGTCGCACGGGATCCCGTTTGTCCTGACCTGGCTGCGTCTCAGCCCTGCGTGGGGGGGTCCCTGGCGTCTCCCCATGACAAGGCGCCTGCTCGTGTCCCCGGGCTGGGGGTGCGGCATGAAAGCCCCGTCCGGCTGCGCTAGGCCCTGAAGCCTGCAGCCGCTCCCCACCAGGGGAAGTCTGCTCTGATCCCACTGGCCCCCAGCATCCTTGGACCGTAGCACAAGTCCCAGCCCCGTGTATCCCAGGCTGGACAGGCACCTGCCCTGGCATAGGCCGCACCCCCAGGTGGTAACTACCAAAGCCCCCGGCACGGGGCTGGCTGCGGGTTCTTGGGACAGCCATGGCTGGAGTGGAGAGCAGGCCGGTTCCCCTGGACGGTGCGTGTGCGTGTGCATGTGCGTGCGTGTGTGTGCGTGTGCGCAACCCACAAGCCTGTGTCTTTCTGCTCTTGCAGATGAGGGAGCGAGAGGTGAAGCTGTGGGACACGCGGCAGTTCGGCAGCTCGCTCGTCTCCGTCGCGCTGGACACCTCCCCAGGGTAGGATTGCGGGCGGGACGAGGGGACGGCTGTTGACAGTTACCGGGGTGGAGGGCCAATGTGGAAGAGGGCGTGGCAGTGCCGGGGGAGGGGCGTGTCAATGCGGAAGAGGGGGTGGAAGTGCTGAGGGAGGGACGAGGCAGTGTGGAAGAAGGCGTGGCAGTGCCGGGGGAGGGACGTGGCAATGTGAAAGAGGGCGTGGCAGTGCCGGGGGAGGGGTCGTGTCAATGTGGAAGAGAGCGTGGCAGTGCAGGGGAGGGGCGTGGCAATATGGGAGAGGGTGTGGCATGCAGGGGAGGGGTGTGGCAATATGGAAGAGGGCGTGGGTGTGGCATTATGGAAGAGGGCGTGGCAGTGCAAGGGAGGGGCGTGGCACTGTGGAAGAGGGCGTGGCAGCGCAAGGGAGGGGCGTGGCGCTGTGGAAGAGGGCGTGGCAGTGCAAGGGAGGGGCGTGGCACTATGGAAGAGGGTGTGGCAGTGCAAGGGAGGGGCGTGGCACCGTGGAAGAGGGCGTGGCAGTGCAAGGGAGGGGCGTGGCGCTATGGAAGAGGGCATGGAAGTGCAAGGGAGGGGCGTGGTGCCATGGAAGAGGGCGTGGCAGTGCAAGGGAGGGGCGTGGCGCCGTGGAAGAGGGCGTGGCAGTGCAAGGGAGGGGTGTGGCGTTGTGGAAGAGGGTGTGGCAGTGCAAGGGAGGGGCGTGGCGCTGTGGAAGAGGGCGTGGCAGTGCAAGGGAGGGGTGTGGCGCTGTGGAAGAGGGCGTGGCAGTGCAAGGGAGGGGCGTGGCGCTGTGGAAGAGGGCGTGGCAGTGCAGGGGAGGGGCGTGGCGCTGTGGAAGAGGGCGTGGCAGTGCAGGGGAGGGGCGTGGCAGTGCAAGGGAGGGGCGTGGCACTGTGGAAGAGGGCGTGGCAGTGCAAGGGAGGGGCGTGGCGCTGTGGAAGAGGGGCGTGGCAGTTCTGGGGGATGGGCGTGTAATTGTCCTAAGCCTCCGCCAGTCTCCCCAGACCCGGGAGCCATGGACAGGGCTGCAGTCTGGTGCCCTTTCCCTGGAGCCAGGGGCCTGGCTTGCCCCCGCACAACTTAGGTGGGAGCTGTTGGTGCAGCCCCGCAGCACGGACAGGCGGGAGGCGCCCTGCAGCCGCCCCTCCCTGGCGCCTGGGGGATCCCTCGGCGAGTGTCCCAGAGCGCCCGCTGCCTGGGACTGCAGCCGCCTCCCCCCCCCCAGCGCCTGGGGGGAGCCGGGCACGCCCTGGCCGGGGCTCCCCCCCCGGAAAGGGGCAGGCCGGCGCTCCCCCTCGGGGCTGCGGGACCACGCTCCCTGGGGCCTGGCCTGAGCTCCCCCTCGGGGCTGCGGGACCACGCTCCCTGGGGCCTGGCCAGGGCTCCCCCTCGGGGCTGCGGGACCACGCTCCCTGGGGCCTGGCCAGGGCTCCCCCTCGGGGGTGGGCGTGTGGCCTGGGGGAGCAGCAGTGCGAGGACATTCGTCTGCGGGGGAACCCCACCTTGACAAGGGGCCGGGGCTCTTGCCCTGCCCCCGGGAGGGATGGCAGCCGGCCGGCCGGTTCCCTGGGGCTTGGCTCGGCTCGGGCGCTCTGCGCCGGTGGGACGTGGCAGGATCTGGGCTCACGCTGTCCCGCGCCATCTCCCTGTGCTCCGGCCTGCAGGAGGCCAGGGCCCGATGGGGGCGGGGGCTGGGTCCGGGTCCCATGGGTCCTCGGCTCTCCTGGGACCCCCGTGCCCCTGCCCCTGCGAGGGCTGCTGATTGGCCCTGCTCCCAGTGCCAGCACTCCTCCCCCCCCTTCTTATGAGACCCCAGCCAGAGCACAAGAGCGGCCAGACGGGGGCCCCGGAGGGAGGGGACACAACGGGATCCTCACGGGATCCCTCCCCTGTCACTCACCGCCCAACACGCCGAGGCCGGGGACCCATTCCTGCCCAGCCCGGCTCATTGCCACGGATGGGCCGATCCTCCAGGAATCTATCGCGCTTGTTTGAACCCTGGCAAGTCCCCCGCCCCGCGTCTCCTGAGCGCGGCAGAGCGGCCGTGGGGGGCCTCAGAGCCGCGATTTGGGGCGCTGGCTCCAGCCTGGCTCAGGCTGCTGTGGGAAGGGACGGTCGGGGCTCAGGCGCTTGCCGGGGTTGTCTCGGGAGCGGGGCTCTGTCTTGTCCCGGTCTCAGGCTGGGCGCCGGTCCCAGGTGGCCTCGTTCTCTCCCATTCATCTCTCCTGCTTCTTGTCCCAGCCGCTGCCTAGTGCCTGTTCTGGGCCGAGCTCCCGGCCGGGCCTGAGGGGAGTGCTGGAGGCTGCACAGCAAATCGTTCCTTCCCTCAATTCGGGGTGCTCTCCGGGGCTCCTCGCACAAACCAGGGCAGTCGGGAACTCCAGGTGCCCCTCACAGCAGACCAAAGATGGTCTCTCCCCTTTCTTGTGTGACATACTGCTATACACCATCATTAGGGTTCAGAGTTAACACCAGTCTTTAAATGAGCAGGGTGGGTTTGGCATCATGGGTCTCATTGGCAGGCCCCAGGCTTTGTGTTGGGGGGGGCAGAGGCCCCAGACTTTGTGTTTTGGGGGCGAGGCCCCCGGTTTTGTGTTGGGGGGAGGCCCCAGGCTTTGTGTCAGGGCGGCCCAAGAAGGTTCCCTCAATCTTTGCCATCCATGTGTAGATTTTTTCCATCCATGTGCGATATAAAGTGTATATGCACCAAGACATGTGCAGATGTGCACCACCAGTAACAACACCAAGCTAGCTGTGGGTGCTCTGCTAATCACCAGGGCGCCGCTGGACTCTGTCCTGAGCCGCCGCCCACGCGCCCAGCATCCAGGGCAGCCTGGCCCCCAGGGCTGTGGGGGGGTCCCTGGAGCTGCGGGGACGGTAAGCTCTCAAACACCCACTGACGCTTGGAGCGATCCCACTAGCTGTGCGGCACCCCGTGGCCCTCCCTCGGGCGGATCCCTCGGCGCGATGCAGCGCCTGGCGCGGAGCAACGGTCCCTGTGACTGAGAGCGGGGGGACCGGTCGGGCGTTGGCCCGTTGAGTGAGGGTCCCCGTCGTGGCCAGAGCCAGCTGCGCCGCTCCCTGTACCCGGCTCCGAGGGGCCGTGGCTCCAGCAGGCGGGAGGGAAGGAAATCCCTCGGAAGCCTCCCAGCTCAGCCAGGGAGGGGAGGGTGCTGTTAGCCAGGCCTCTCCCCGGGGGCACCCCGGGCATCACGTCCCCCCGAGGACCCTGTCACTTGTGCACGCGACTGCCCCGCCTGCTCTGCAACGCCCTGCAGAGCTCCCGGCCCAGGGCAGGGCTCCGGCGTGGGTTGGCTGCAGCTCCGGCCAAGTATTGCATGGGTTAAAATCCCCGAGTGCTCCTGGGCCCGCCAGTGCCGGACGGCTGGCCCCCGAAACCTGCCTGTGCCGCTAACCCCGCCCCGTTGGGAGGCTCCCTCGACCCCCGCTGGGTTCCCGGCCCCTCGTGGCCCTCGAGCCGGCCCCGGGGCTGGAGAGCTGTTTCGTTCAGCGAGCCCGGGGTCCAAAGGGCGAGGCCCCCCCGGCCCCGCTGGCGGGCGCGCACGTGGCTTGCGAGGGCAGGCAGCCGAGGGCGTTGGAATTCGGCTGCTAATGAGATCCAGACGTGCCTGGCCGCGGCCTGCAGGCCGGGCTCAGCTTGGCTGCGGGGCTGTGTGCGCTGGAGGGATGGGATTGGCAGGCTGCGCGGCCTTATCTGCGTGGCGCTTCGGGCTGCGAAGGGCACAGCTGTGTCCAAAGCAGAGGTGATAAAAAGCAGGGGGGGGGGGCGGCAGCTGCTGATTACAGAGGGGTGAGCTGGCCCCCCCCGAACCCGGACGGGGGGCTAGCAGGCAGGGCAGTGGGGCTGCAGGAGGCAGGCCGGATTCCATTCCTCCCCCGCCCCCGTCCCGTGGCAATGCCAGAGCAGTGCAGGGCTTTGGCCGGGTGCTTGCCGACGTGCTTCCCTCCCGGACCGCCCCTGGCCGGAGGCCTCTGGCCCTGGCTCGCTGCGCCCGGAGCCGGGTCTGGGCCCACAGGCGGAGCAGGCGGGCGAGCTGCTGTCCGGGACCGGACCAGAGGGGCCTCCGCGCCGGGGGCCGGTGCTCCCCGAAGCGAGGGGGCTCTGCGCCTTCAGGGACCGGCTGCCGCCTGCTGAGCCGACCCTCACAGGGGACTTGGTGTCTCAGCCTAGTGCTGGCCCGTCCATGTCACACAGCCAGCCCCCCGCGTGACCCGGCCCGCCTCTCTGCCCCAGGGGCGGGGCTGGGCTGGCCCAGGGCACCAACACAGCTGGGGGGGGCTCCGGTCAGAGCCGAGCTGTGCTGGCACGGCGGGGGGGGGAGCCCAGGGCAGGGACAGTGGGGGGGGCTCCGGTCAGAGCCGAGCTGTGCTGGCACGGCGGGGGGGGAGCCCAGAGCAGGGACAGTGGGGGGGCTCCGGTCAGAGCCGAGCTGTGCTGGCACGGCGGGGGGGGAGCCCAGGGCAGGGACAGTGGGGGGGGCTCCGGTCAGAGCCGAGCTGTGCTGGCACGGCGGGGGGGGGGGAGCCCAGGGCAGGGACAGTGGGGGGGGCTCCGGTCAGAGCCGAGCTGTGCTGGCATGGCGGGGGGGGGGAGCCCAGGGCAGGGACAGTGTGGGGGGCTCCGGTCGGAGCCGAGCTGTGCTGGCACGGCGGGGGGGGGAGCCCAGGGCAGGGACAGTGGGGGGGGCTCCGGTCAGAGCCGAGCTGTGCTGGCACGGCGGGGGGGGGAGCCCAGGGCAGGGACAGTGGGGGGGGGCTCCGGTCAGAGCCGAGCTGTGCTGGCACGGCGGGGGGGGGAGCCCAGGGCAGGGACAGTGGGGGGGGGCTCCGGTCAGAGCCGAGCTGTGCTGGCACGGCGGGGGGGGGAGCCCAGGGCAGGGACAGTGGGGGGGGGCTCCGGTCAGAGCCGAGCTGTGCTGGCACAGCGGGGGGGAGCCCAGGGCAGGGACAGTGGGGGGGGGCTCCGGTCAGAGCTGAGCTGTGCTGGCACGGCGGGGGGGGGAGCCCAGGGCAGGGACAGTGGGGGGGGCTCCGGTCGCAGCCGAGCTGTGCTGGCACGGCGGGCGGGGACTCTGCCCGTTCTTACCAAACTGTGCCTGCTGGCCCAAGCAGAGCAGCTGAGCTGACCAGGTCCAGCTTTGGGGCGCCCAGTGTCCCCGGCAGGGATGAGGGACGCCCCCCACTTGTGGTTCCCTTCTGCCGGCTTCCCCCAGCCCAGCCTGGTGTTGCTGTTTCGGGAGGGGAGTGGGCAAGACGTGGCCGTCTCCGGCCCTGGCGGCTGGAATGGCTCTGCCCCTGCAAGGAGAGCCCCCCTGCCCTTCGCCAGCCGAGGGCCCGGGACCCCCTGGGCCAGTCCCCCTCGTACCGCCCGCTTCCCTCTCTGCACCGGGCCCTGGGGAGCTGGCAGGGAGGGGGCCCCGGAGCCGGGCCAGGGAGTGGCAGGGGTGCCTGTTCTGCTGGAAGGGGGTGCGCGGGGGCCCTAGGAAACTCTCGTCTGGCCTTGAGGGGGGTGTGCGGAGGCCTCGGCAGAGCGGGGGCCGTGGGGGCCCTGCGTGGAGCTGGGTGCCCTGAGCCTGCCGGCCTGCTCCTCCCTTGGCCTCGAGCAGAGCCCAGCTGGGTGGGTGCGGCGGGTCCCCGACCGGGGCAGGGCCCGGTGCCCAGGGCAGGCGGTGGCTGGAAACACCCTCCCGCCTCAGGCTCCAGCCTCTGAGTCATGCTGGAGCGGGCCTGGCCCGGCTGCTCTGACCTCGCCGGCTCCCGGGTTAGGCGGGGGCGCGCCTCGTGCTGTTTTCCAACACGCTGACTCACGCGCTGCAGCCTCCGCCCCCGCCCGGCGCCAGGAGAGCCGTGTGCCGCCGGACCAGGGGGCGGCTGGCTCCCCTCTCAGCGCACTGGGCGCGGGACGTGGCCCCCGCGAGCGCCGGGACGTTCCGGGGTAGCGGGTGCTCGGGCTGGCCTCCTGCTGCAAGGCAGCCTCCCTCGCACCCGCATCGCAGCGCCCCCTGCTGGCGGCAGCCTTGTGGAGCCAGCGCCTGGGGCAGAGATGGCATCTCCCCTGGGGCAGGAGCAGGGGGGCAGCTCTGGTTTTCTCCTCCCTGCGCCGCCAGGAACACTACAGCGCAGCGGAGCCCAGGAAGGGAGGGCGGCCGTGGCCGGGGAGTTCAGAGAGGGTATTTGGCTGGGTCCCTGGGTTAACGCCCCTCGTGCGGGGGAGGATCCTGGGGCTCCTCGGGGGCAGGGCATGGCTGAGCCCCCGCAGGCAGTCAGCCAGCGTCCCCCCGGCCTGCTCACCTGCATCTGCTGGCCGTGGGGCCGCTGCTGTGTGTGTGAAAGGGGGGTTCTGCGTGCACCTCGGGACCCCAAGGACGCCCCATGGACCCCGCCCCCTCTGGCTGGATCAGCCAAGGAACGAAGGGGGCCAGGCGGAGCAGGGTCCTGCTGAAATCTCTTCGGCCTCCCCCGCCCCCTGCCTGCCCGCTGGCCGGCGGCTGCCCACCCCGCCTGGCACCGTGCCGCTGGGGGCATGGGGCGGCCCCCGGGCCAGGCACTGGGCACTTGCAGGGCAGGAGGGTTTGCCCCAAGCGGGGTAAGGCGCAGCGGGACGTGGAACTGGTCTGTCCCGGGGCCCCGAGCCGGCCCCTCTGCCTGCCTGACGCTGCAGCTGCGCTGGGCACTTCCTCCGGCCTGGCAGCGCGGGGGTGGGGGCAGCTGGGACTGGGACGGCAGCAGCCCTGGGGAGAACCGCACTGCTCCGTGTCCCTCGCCCCCTGGAGCCGGCCTCTCGTGGCTGGGGGCCGCACTGGGCCTGGCCGCCTGGGGCCCGGCAGGGCTGGCCTGCAGGTGGGTCGCTGCGGGGGGCCGCGCGCCCGGCCCCACTGGAGAACAATGCCCAGCGTTCCGGCTCGGCCCTGCCAGAGCCCGCGGGAGACAATCGGCCATAAATCAGGGCCGGCCGGAGCAGTGGGAGAGGGACTCGAGCACCCGGAAAGCCGGGGTGCGGGAGGCTGCTTTGTGCTGGGCCGGGGGCGTGCCGGGGCTGCCCTGGATCGGGGGGGGGAGCTTGGGACGCCCCCGAGACCTGCCGTCCCGGCTCCCCCGGCTCCTCGGCGGCAGCGAGGGCGGCCACGGCAGGACTCGGATCCCCTCGTGGGACACGGCCTGGCCTGGGTGTTCCCAACATGGGGGGAGCCGGCTGCCCCACCGCTTTCTGCTGACGCTTCCCCGAGGCTGAGCTGGGACAGCGCCCGGCGCCCCCTTCCCAGCCGGGGGGTCAGCAGCCGAGCGGCAGGCGAGTGCCTCTCAGTCCCGGGTCCCTGCCCCAGCCCCGTGGCCCGGCTCGCGCACAGGGCCGGCCTGTCCGAGGGAGACGGAGGAGAACGGGCCTCGGGGGGTCAGAGCTGCCTGCCGGGTGGAGCTGCTCCGCCCCCCCCCCCCCCACCTAGCTCTGCCCCACAGGAGCCTCTCGCCTGAGCTGGGCTGGGGGGGCAGAGCCGGAGGGGCACAGCCCTGCCCGAGGGCTGCAGCTCCTGGCAACCGGCCGCGTCCTGTCCCCTCCTCCCTGGCGGCCGGGGAGCGGTTCTGGGGCACTGACCGGCCGGCTCTCACCTCTCCAAAGGCCCAGCGGGGGGGGCTTGGCAAACAGCTGGGGGCTGTTGGCCCCGGGCAGGCGTGGGTCTGCATGGAGTGGGACCAGCCTGTCTCTGCTGCCCCCTCCGCTGGGCTGGGGGCCAGAGCCCCTCCCTAGGGCCCTGGTGGGGGAACGGGCCCCTCGTGCCGCCCTGCTCCCTGCCAGGCGCCGGGTCCCCCGGGCGCAGCGCTGGGGCTGGCGAGGGCACTGCCCATGGCCGTGTGCGCGGGCGGCTGGCTGAGTCACGCCAGCCGCTGGCTCGGCTCCTGCAGGAAGCAATTTGGGGGCGGGCAGGAAGCTCAGCCCAGTCATTAGAGGGGCCAGCCCAGGGCAGGGAGCCGTGCTGGGCCGGCTGCTCTGGCCGACACACCCGGGCAGAGCCCGTCACCCGTGCTGCGGCCGGCAGCTCCAGCACGTGGCTGGCAGGGGGCGGGGGCGGGGGCGTGCTCCCTGCCCTCCCGGCTGTACTGTCCTCCAGGCGAGCGGAGCCTCTTCCCAGCTGCACACGGCAGGGGCCTCGGCCCCCGCGCCAGGGAGGGACCCTGGGGCGCTCGGACCAGCCTGCCCCCTCCAGGGACCTAGCCAAGCTCGGGCAGAGCCAAGCCCGCCCTGCCTGCGGAGCCTTGTTGCTAGCCGGAGCCCCGGCTTCTGCTTCTGGGGTGGTGCCCGACGGCCTGTGGCCAGTTCTCCGGCCCAGCTCGGCCCTCCCTGGCCAGCAGCGTCCTGCAGCGGGAGCCCAGCGCTCGGGGGGCAGCAGGCCGGGTACGGGGTGGGGGAGGGGACTGCTCCCCCATTCCCACGCTGAGCGCCGCTGCGCCCTCCCCACCATGCTTAGAGACGCCCCTGCCCCCCGGTTCCGCCCCTGCTGGCCCCTTGGGCGCGCTGGGCGGGGTGTGCAGGGTCTCGCTCTCCTCGCGCTCCTCTCCCCTGCGCTGTGGGACGTCCCAGCTGCCAGACCGGCCCAGAAGCACCAAGGCGCTGGCAACTTCCTGCCCACCGCCGCCTCCCCAGCCCTCGCGGGCACGGGCAGTGACCAGGCCGTCTCCCCGGGGTCCCCCGGCTGGAATTCGGTCAGGGCAGGAATGCCACCCGACCGGTTCCGGCGCCACCCGGGGTGTAGAGAGCACAGAGGGCACGACCGGGCCTGGGCGCCACGACAAAACGAGCTCATCCAGCCGCGCCGCCTCGCAGCGAGGGGCCTGGGCCGGGCGACCTCTGCGCCGCGGGGGAGACCGGCCCCTCGCATCCGTCCGCACGGCAGCGCCCCACACAGGGCCTTCGCTGAGAGGGCGGAGTCAGCACCTCGGGGGGCAGCCCCGGCGCCTGCCTTGGGCCCTGCGTGCCCGGCTCGGGGGGGCAGCCCCGGCACCTGCCTTGGGCCCTGCGTGCCCGGCTCGGGGGGCGGCCCCGGCGCCTGCCTTGGGCCCTGCGTGCCCGGCTCGGGGGGCGGCCCCGGCGCCTGCCTTGGGCCCTGCGTGCCCGGCTCGGGGGGCGGCCCCGGCGCCTGGGGGGCAGCCCCGGCGCCTGCCTTGGGCCCTGCGTGCCCGGCTCGGGGGGCAGCCCCGGCGCCTGCCTTGGGCCCTGCGTGCCCGGCTCGGGGGGCAGCCCCGGCGCCTGCCTTGGGCCCTGCGTGCCCGGCTCGGGGGGCAGCCCCGGCGCCTGCCTTGGGCCCTGCGTGCCCGGCTCGGGGGGCAGCCCCGGCGCCTGCCTTGGGCCCTGCGTGCCCGGCTCGGGGGGCAGCCCCGGCGCCTGCCTTGGGCCCTGCGTGCCCGGCTCGGGGGGCAGCCCTGGCGCCTGCCTTGGGCCCTGCGTGCCCGGCTCGGGGGGCAGCCCCGGCGCCTGCCTTGGGCCCTGCGTGCCCGGCTCGGGGGGCAGCCCCGGCGCCTGCCTTGGGCCCTGCGTGCCCGGCTCGGGGGGCAGCCCTGGCGCCTGCCTTGGGCCCTGCGTGCCCGGCTCGGGGGGCAGCCCTGGCGCCTGCCTTGGGCCCTGCGTGCCCGGCTCGGGGGGCAGCCCTGGCGCCTGCCTTGGGCCCTGCGTGCCTGGCTCGGGGGGCAGCCCCGGCGCCTGCCTTGGGCCCTGCGTGCCTGGCTCGGGGGGCAGCCCTGGCCCAGCACCTCCCAGCTCAGCTCTGGGATCCACGGCTAGGGACCACGAGGGGGGGGCGGGCTGCGAGCTGGCGCAGGGGCTCGGAAAGGGGCAGCCTCCTGCGTGCTCAGGAGGGGGCATTGTCCGGGCGTGGGGGCTGAGCGGAGCTTTGGCCCCGTCGTGGCTTCTGGGGAGCAGCCTCAAGGCCAGCCCCCCCCCCCGGTCGCCAGCCCGGCCCCCTGCGTGCGGTGGGAGGTAGAGGCAGGCATTGCTGCTCCGGCCGGCCGCTCCTGCCTTTCCTCAGTGCTCCCCGGGGGAGGGCGGGGGCCGCGTGCCGACAGCCGTCTGGCCGGAGGCGCAGGCAGGGCCCCGGCACGGATTTCGGCGGCCCCCATTCAGCGCTCAGCGAGGGCAGGTGGGACCCACAGCGCCCGGGAGCCTGCGTGGCCACGGGGAGCCCAGTGAAACCCGACCCCCCGCAGCGTCCTCCTCCGGGCGCCGTTTCCACGGCCCAAGCCCCCGTCGCCGCCCTCTCTCTGGGCCCAGCCGCTTCGCCCGGCCCCCGCTGCCGATTATTTCCCCGGGGCTTATAAATACACACCCGCGAGCGTATGACGTGGCGGCAGGCGCGGGCGCGGGCGTGGCAGGAAGCAGACAGAACCGCGCGGCGACTGCCCAAAGTCAAACGCGCCGCCGCCACTGAGCGCCCAGTTCCAGCGCCTTCCCAGCCGGGGTGCCCCCCGCGTCCGTATTTCAGACCCGTGTCCTGCCGTTCCCCCCCTTCCCGCTTTCGTGTCCCCCTCGGGGGGGGAGCCGTCTGCAGGACCAGCGTTGTTGAATTCCCTCGCCTTGTACAGAATTTCCCGGGGGGGGGGGGGGCTTTGCTCTCCCCCCCACCCCCCTTTCAGTGGAAAAGTACCAGATTCAAGATGAATTCCAGCAGCAGGTGCCATGGCATTGTGGGAGAGAAGGGAGCGCTCAGTGGCTGGAGCATGGGCTTGCTACACCCAGGGTTGTGAGTTCGATCCTCGAGGAAGCCGTTTGGGGCAAATCTGTCAGGGATGGTCCTTGGCCCTGCGGTGGGGGTGGGGCCTGGACTCACTGACTCGCAAGGTCCCTTCCGGCTCTAGGAGCTAGGCAACCTCCATTCATGTCGTACCCAGCGGCGGCAGCAGACCGCTCTCCCCTGCGCGGTTGGAAGGGCTGGGGAGCGGTTTTGCCCCACCGGGTACACGTGGCCACTCAGCCGGGTCTCCCGCCCAGAAACGGCGCACGCGCAGGCTGCAGCGTCTCTCCGGGCGCAGGCGTTTTGCATAGAGCATTTGCCGGGATGCGCCTTCAGCAGCGCGTTTCCGTACACGGGGCCCGGGCGCAGCCCCGCGTTGGCTCCGATGGACCCGCCGTGCGGCTCGGGCCGAGCCCCCTGCTGGGGGGGCAGCGCTTGGGGAGGGCGGTTCGAATCCCGGCTCTCCGGCGGCGGGAGGCCACGGTTAACCCTCCGCTCCCCGTCTCTGCCTGCCACGTGCTCCGCAGCTGTGTGGGCCTGGGCCAGGGGGAGGGAAGTCACCTTCGACCCCAGTTCAGAGGCTGCTTCCCCTGCTGCGGCGGGGGCCGGGCCGGCGGCCTGCCTGGCCTGGGGTAGGCCCAGCTGCTGCTGGGGCCACGGGCGACCCCCCACTCAGCGGCTGAGGAGAGGCGGCCATGGCCCAGGCCCCGTTGGAAGCGTCTTTCCCTCAGTCCCAGCGAGGCTCTGGGCTGGAGACGGGGGGGCTGTAACGCGGGAGGGAGACAACGGGGGGCTCAGAGAAGCGATGGGAGCTGAGACCTGTGCTGGCCCCGTGGCTCCCGGCATGGAGCTCATCCGAAATCTCTGGCGATTCCCCTCCCCAGGTCCTGGCTGCCTGGGGGGTTAGCCCCCCCCCCGTGTATATCACCTGGGGGTGTTCCTAGCCCCCCCGTGTATATCACCTGGGGGTGTTCCTAGCCCCCCCCCCGTGTATATCACCTGGGGGTGTTCCTAGCCCCTCCCCGTGTATATCACCTGGGGGTGTTCCTAGCCCCCCCCCGTGTATATCACCTGGGGGTGTTCCTAGCCCCCCCCCCGTGTATATCACCTGGGGGTGTTCCTAGCCCCTCCCCCCGTGTATATCACCTGGGGGTGTTCCTAGCCCCCCCCCCGTGTATATCACCTGGGGATGTTCCTAGCCCCTCCCCCCGTGTATATCACCTGGGGGTGTTCCTAGCCCCCCCCCGTGTATATCACCTGGGGGTGTTCCTAGCCCCCCCCCGTGTATATCACCTGGGGGTGTTCCTAGCCCCCCCCCCCGTGTATATCACCTGGGGGTGTTCCTAGCCCCTCCCCGTGTATATCACCTGGGGGTGTTCCTAGCCCCCCCCCCCGTGTATATCACCTGGGGGTGTTCCTAGCCCCCCCCCCGTGTATATCACCTGGGGGTGTTCCTAGCCCCCCCCCCCTGTGTATATCACCTGGGGGTGTTCCTAGCCCCCCCCCCGTGTATATCACCTGGGGGTGTTCCTAGCCCCCCCCCGTGTATATCACCTGGGGGTGTTCCTAGCCCCCCCCCCGTGTATATCACCTGGGGGTGTTCCTAGCCCCCCCGTGTATATCACCTGGGGGTGTTCCTAGCCCCCCCCCGTGTATATCACCTGGGGGTGTTCCTAGCCCCCCCCCGTGTATATCACCTGGGGGTGTTCCTAGCCCCCCCCCCTGTGTATATCACCTGGGGGTGTTCCTAGCCCCCCCCCCGTGTATATCACCTGGGGGTGTTCCTAGCCCCCCCCCGTGTATATCACCTGGGGGTGTTCCTAGCCCCCCCCCCGTGTATATCACCTGGGGGTGTTCCTAGCCCCCCCCCCGTGTATATCACCTGGGGGTGTTCCTAGCCCCTCCCCGTGTATATCACCTGGGGGTGTTCCTAGCCCCCCCCCCCGTGTATATCACCTGGGGGTGTTCCTAGCCCCCCCGTGTATATCACCTGGGGGTGTTCCTAGCCCCTCCCCGTGTATATCACCTGGGGGTGTTCCTAGCCCCCCCGTGTATATCACCTGGGGGTGTTCCTAGCCCCCCCCGTGTATATCACCTGGGGGTGTTCCTAGCCCCCCCCCGTGTATATCACCTGGGGGTGTTCCTAGCCCCCCCGTGTATATCACCTGGGGGTGTTCCTAGCCCCTCCCCGTGTATATCACCTGGGGGTGTTCCTAGCCCCCCCCCGTGTATATCACCTGGGGGTGTTCCTAGCCCCCCCCCCCGTGTATATCACCTGGGGGTGTTCCTAGCCCCCCCCCGTGTATATCACCTGGGGGTGTTCCTAGCCCCTCCCCGTGTATATCACCTGGGGGTGTTCCTAGCCCCCCCCCGTGTATATCACCTGGGGGTGTTCCTAGCCCCCCCCCGTGTATATCACCTGGGGGTGTTCCTAGCCCCCCCGTGTATATCACCTGGGGGTGTTCCTAGCCCCCCCCCCGTGTATATCACCTGGGGGTGTTCCTAGCCCCTCCCCGTGTATATCACCTGGGGGTGTTCCTAGCCCCCCCCCGTGTATATCACCTGGGGGTGTTCCTAGCCCCCCCCCGTGTATATCACCTGGGGGTGTTCCTAGCCCCTCCCCGTGTATATCACCTGGGGGTGTTCCTAGCCCCCCCCCCTGTGTATATCACCTGGGGGTGTTCCTAGCCCCCCCCCCCCCCCCGGCCTGCAAAGCCAGTCCCCTCCCCGTGCCTGGCTCTGATCCCCCGCTCTGGCAGTCCCGGGGGCAGCTGCTTGCCCGGCCTGCAGAGAGAAGCTGGCAGGGTGCAGGGCTCGGATGCCAGGCGGGTCCCCCAGCAGCCTGCCCGCCCGGCAGCTGTCCCTGGAGCTCCCGGCCCTTTGATCTTCCTCCCACTCGGCTGCAGGGCGAGGGCAGCGGGGTCCCTCCCAGGGCTGCTGTGGTTTGGAGCCGCCGCAGACCCAACGGAGCCTGGCGCCAAGGTCAGGCTGAGGCGGATGCAGGGGCCGCGCAGGGACGCTTGGCCTGGCGCTGCCCGGAGGCTGCAGCTGGGCAGGGCCCGGCCCCGGAGCGCCAGCCTGGCCCGTCACCAGCAGAGGAGCCAGCCCGGCCCAGTGCTTGCTGCCAGCCCTGGGCTGTCGTGTTCCCCGGCGCCCTGCAGAGTCCAGCCGTCCCCCCCGCGTCCCTCTCCCCCGTCCCCCAGGCGTCCCTCTCCACCGTCCCCCCGCGTCCCTCTCCACCGTCCCCCCCGCGTCCCTCTCCCCCGTCCCCCCCGCGTCCCTCTCCACCGTCCCCCCCGCGTCCCTCTCCCCCGTCCCCCCCGCGTCCCTCTCCCCCGTCCCCTCCGCGTCCCTCTCCACCGTCCCCCCGCGTCCCTCTCCCCCGTCCCCTCCGCGTCCCTCTCCCCCGTCCCCCCCGCGTCCCTCTCCCCCGTCCCCCCCGCGTCCCTCTCCCCCGTCCCCTCCGCGTCCCTCTCCCCCGTCCCCCCGCGTCCCTCTCCCCCGTCCCCCCCGCGTCCCTCTCCCCCGTCCCCCCCGCGTCCCCCCCCTCCCCCGTCCCCTCCGCGTCCCTCTCCCCCGTCCCCCCGCGTCCCTCTCCACCGTCCCCCCGCGTCCCTCTCCACCGTCCCCCCCCGTCCCCCCCGCGTCCCTCTCCCCCGTCCCCCCCGCGTCCCTCTCCCCCGTCCCCCCCGCGTCCCTCTCCACCGTCCCCCCCCGTCCCCCCCGCGTCCCTCTCCCCCGTCCCCCCCGCGTCCCTCTCCCCCGTCCCCCCGCGTCCCTCTCCACCGTCCCCCCCCGTCCCCCCCGCGTCCCTCTCCACCGTCCCCCCCGCGTCCCTCTCCCCCGTCCCCCCGCGTCCCTCTCCCCCGTCCCCCCCGCGTCCCTCTCCACCGTCCCCCCCGCGTCCCTCTCCCCCGTCCCCCCCGCGTCCCTCTCCCCCGTCCCCCCGCGTCCCTCTCCACCGTCCCCCCGCGTCCCTCTCCACCGTCCCCCCGCGTCCCTCTCCACCGTCCCCCCGCGTCCCTCTCCACCGTCCCCCCCGCGTCCCTCTCCCCCGTCCCCCCCGCATCCCTCTCCCCCCCCCCCCGTCCCCCCGCGTCCCTCTCCCCCGTCTCTCCCCCCCCCCCCCGTCCCCCAGGCGTCCCTCTCCCCCGTCCCCCCCGCGTCCCTCTCCACCGTCCCCCAGGCGTCCCTCTCCCCCGTCCCCCCCGCGTCCCTCTCCACCGTCCCCCAGGCGTCCCTCTCCCCCGTCCCCCCGCGTCCCTCTCCACCGTCCCCCAGGCGTCCCTCTCCCCCGTCCCCCCGCATCCCTCTCCCCCGTCCCCCCGCGTCCCTCTCCACCGTCCCCCCGTCCCGCTCACCCCCATCCCTCTCCACCGTCCCCCCGCGTCCCTCTCCACCGTCCCCCCCGCGTCCCTCTCCACCGTCCCCCAGGCGTCCCTCTCCACCGTCCCCCCGCGTCCCTCTCCACCGTCTCCCCCAGGCGTCCCTCTCCACCGTCCCCCCGCGTCCCTCTCCACCGTCCCCCCGCGTCCCTCTCCACCGTCCCCCCGCGTCCCTCTCCACCGTCCCCCAGGCGTCCCTCTCCACCGTCTCCCCCGCGTCCCTCTCCACCGTCCCCCCGCGTCCCTCTCCACCGTCCCCCCCGCGTCCCTCTCCACCGTCCCCCCCGCGTCCCTCTCCCCCGTCCCCCAGGCGTCCCTCTCCACCGTCCCCCCCCGGCGTCCCTCTCCCCCGTCCCCCAGGCGTCCCTCTCCACCGTCCCCCCGCGTCCCTCTCCACCGTCCCCCCCGCGTCCCTCTCCCCCGTCCCCCAGGCGTCCCTCTCCACCGTCTCCCCCGCGTCCCTCTCCACCGTCCCCCCCGCGTCCCTCTCCCCCGTCCCCCAGGCGTCCCTCTCCACCGTCCCCCCCGCGTCCCTCTCCACCGTCCCCCCCGCGTCCCTCTCCCCCGTCCCCCAGGCGTCCCTCTCCACCGTCCCCCCCCGGCGTCCCTCTCCCCCGTCCCCCCCGCGTCCCTCTCCCCCGTCCCCCAGGCGTCCCTCTCCACCGTCCCCCAGGCGTCCCTCTCCACCGTCCCCCCGCGTCCCTCTCCACTGTCCCCCCATCCCTCTCCCCCGGGCCAGCGTCACTCTCCGCCCCCGTTGTCCCGCTCACCCCCCCGTCCCTCTCCCCCGGGCCAGCGTCACTCTCCGCCCCCCCCCTGTCCTGCTCACCCCCCCGTCCCTCTCCCCCGGGCCAGCGTCACTCTCCGCCCCCCCCGTCCTGCTCACCCCCCCGTCCCTCTCCCCGGGCCAGTGTCACTCTCCGCCCCCCCCGTCCCGCTCACCCCCCCCGTCCCTCTCCCCCGGCCAGCGTTACTCTTCGCCCCCCCCGTCCCCTCTCCCCCCGTCCCTCTCCCCCGGGCCAGCGTCACTCTCTGCCCCCCCCCATCCCGCTCACCCCCCCGTCCCTCTCCCCCGGGCCAGCGTCACTCTCCGCCCCCCCCGTCCCGCTCACCCCCCCGTCCCTCTCCCCCGGGCCAGCGTTACTCTCCGCCCCCGTCCCTCTCCCCCCCGTCCCTCTCCCCCGGGCCAGCGTTACTCTTCGCCCCCCCCCGTCCCTCTCCCCCCCGTCCCTCTCCCCCGGGCCAGCGTCACTCTCTGCCCCCCATCCCGCTCACCCCCCCGTCCTCTCCCCTGGGCCAGCGTCACTCTTCGCCCCCCCCCGTCCCGCTCACCCCCCCCGTCCCTCTCCCCCGGGCCAGCGTTACTCTTCGCCCCCCCGTCCCTCTCCCCCCCGTCCCTCTCCCCCGGGCCAGCGTCACTCTCTGCCCCCCCCTCCCGCCCCCCCCGTCCTCCCCCCTGGGCCAGCGTCACTCTCCGCCCTCCCCGTCCCTCTCCCCCCCATCCCTCTCCCCCGGGCCAGCGTCACTCTCCGCCCCCCTGTCCCGCTCACCCCCCCGTCCCTCTCCCTGGGCCAGCGTCACTCTTCGCCCCCCCGTCCCGCTCACCCCCCCGTCCCTCTCCCCCGGGCCAGCGTTACTCTTCGCCCCCCCGTCCCTCTCCCCCCCGTCCCTCTCCCCCCCGTCCCTCTCCCCCGGGCCAGCGTCACTCTCCGCCCCCCCCCCGTCCCGCTCACCCCCCCCGTCCCTCTCCCCCGGGCCAGCGTCACTCTCCGCCCCCCCCCCCGTCCCACTCACCCCCCCGTCCCTCTCCCCCGGGCCAGCGTCACTCTCGTCCCGCTCACCCCCCTGTCCCTCTCCCCGGGCCAGTGTCCCCCTCCCCCGTCCCCTCACCCCCCCGTCCCTCTCCCCCGGGCCAGCGTCACTCTCCGTCCCCCCACCCCCCCCCTCGTCCCTCCCCCTGTGCCAGCGTCCCTTCTCCCCCCAAGCCAGCGTCACTCTCCCCCCGTGCCAGCGTCCTTCTCTGCCCCCACCTCCCCCTCCCCCCTTGTCTCTCTCTCCCCCCCTCCCCCGCCCCCCTCCCCTCCCCCCCCCCCGCATGCCATGTGCTGGCCCATGGGGGAGACGCAGGGTGAAGGAATTCCGAGGTGGGACCAGATTCTGCGTCGCATGCTGCTCCCTCGCCCCCCTGCGGGTGCCACTTGCTCCGCGTCTCCCCCTGCCTCGCAAGGGTTACGTGGGCCTGGCTGCTGCAGGACCCGCTGGCCTGGTAATTATCCCTGTAAAAATAGCTGCGTGCTGGTGAGGGGCCGGCGGCTGCTGGAAGGCGGCGAACGGCGCAGCTGCTGGAATGAGTCCCACGTGGGCCAGCGGCCTCGCCCCGGCTGGCGTCCTGGCGTGCGCCTGCTCTCCCGGGCACCAGGCTCCTCCGTTCAGACTCGGAGGCGCGGGTGTGCCACACGCGCACGGTCGCACGGGGCGCGCTGCGGCCATGGCTGAGCACTGCGCCCGGCTAGCGGAGGGAGCACGCTGGCCCGCGGCGGGAATGCTGGTGCGAGCGGGGGGAGGCGCCCTGGCGGGTGCCCCTGAAATCCCACTGGCCACGGCCCGCTCCCCGAGGATGCGGCGGGAGGCAGATTTTTATGCAGGGAGGATCGCGCCCGTCCTCGTGTTTTCTCTGTCTCCCTCCATCAGGGGTCCGAGCTGTCCAGCCCCACGGCCACCGAGCCGCACAGAATGGCTGCAAGCACCCCTGGTGCTCCAGCTCCTAAGTGCCTCTGCCGCTGCCGTGGGGCTGGGGGTGCAGGAAGCACAGAAGAGGGAGCAGGAGGGGGGATCCCAGGACACCCCCAGAACGTGCTGAAGTACGTCCCTGGGCCGTGGGATGGATCCACTGCGCCGGGCTGGATTTACCGCCAGCTGCAGCAGATAAAGGCCCCCCCTGAGCTGGAGCAAGGTGGAAAACCGTGGGGCTGCTTGGCAGGCAGAGAAACCCCGGGCTGGGTTCTCCCGTCGAGCCGGCGCTAGCCCTCGGCCGGAGCAGGGAAGCGTGGCAGCGCCGGGAGGATCGGGGCGGCTGGGTTAGGGAGGCACCAAACAGCGAGGTCTGGCTTAGAGCGAGGAGGTCGGGCCACATGAAAACAAGGGCCTGGCTCATGAAACTGACGAGGGTGCTTAGAAACTGAGCAATGCTCTTTCCCTACGCGCTGCCTGTGGAACTCATTGCCACAGGAAATCAGCGAGGCCGGGCCCGGAGAGGGCTGCGGCGAACACTCAGAATCACACTCACAAGAGTTAACTAAGACGTTTCGGAGGAGCTAGAAACCCTCCTGCTCCCTAATTGACGGGGTCAGGAAGAAACTTCCCGTGTGGCCTGGCAGCCCAGAACTGAAGGGCTCTTGCACCTTCGTCTGCAGCGCCTGGCGGCAGCGCCAGACTCCTGGGACTGCTCCAGCCCGGCCGTTCCGCTCCTCTGTGATTAGAGCTTCTGTCAGAGCGCTTGGCCCGCAGCACCGGAAACCCGCTGGGATTAGCAAATAGCAGCCTGGCCGAATGTGGGTCTGGCGTGGGCTGCAGCGCGCCCAGGCTCCGGCAGCGGCTTCCTGCTCCCGCTCGGTTCCCAGCAAGGGCTGGATCTCGGAGCAAGAGGGATTTGGGCTCTAATTGCAGGGGGTTTGCAATCCTTCCCCCGTGCTGATTCAGCCCCTCGGAATTAGCAGCCGCCGCACGACGGGCCTGCTCCGCTGTGGCTGGCGCGCTCTGCCCGCACTGCTGGGGCCGTGGGGCGCTGCCCGGGCCGCCCTCCCCCGGCTCAGGAAGCTGTGGGGTGGCTATGAAGGAGGGTTGTGCCTGGCTGCCCTCGGCCGCCAGCTGCCAGGGCGAGGCTCTGGAGCGGCTGTTGGAGGATCATCCGCTGGGGTCATCTCCCACCATTGCCTGGCCTCCTCTCTGCTCCGCCCGGAGCCCGCCCGTGCAGGGGTGTGAGCCAGGGCGGGGGCGCCCAACGCTCCCTCCGGCCTGGACCGCTGTGCAAGTCGGAGGACTCCAAGGTTTCACCAGCACCAGGCTCGCACGGGCTCCCTTCCTGGTGAAGCCGCTTGTGCGTCCGGGCCGGGGAACCGGCCCTCACCTGGTCGCCCCTCCGGCCGTTGGGCAGCCCAGCCGAGCCTCGTGCGTCAGGCGCTGCATCCACCAGTGACAGTGTCTTCCCACCCCGGGCTGGGACAGTCGCACCTTCCCGGGGCCTCCCTGGTAGCATCTTGGGCAGGGCCTTTAATGCCACATTTGAACGGTGATGTGCTCACAACCCAATCTGCCCCGCCCGTCGGTTGCAGAGTGCTGGGATCCACCCCAGAAGTGGCTGCATTTAAGCTGGGTGAACCAGCGGGACCCCTTCCCTAGCTCCGGGGTGGAGCTGAGCTGGCTGGGAGGGGGCGGGCAGGACGTACCGGGCTGGTAACACTGAGCTGACAGTTCTGGGGCCGGGGCGTTGGACCCTCTCTGGGAAATCGAGCCGTGGCCCCGGGCCTCCTCCCCCGCGCTGACCTGCTGGCCGAGGGGCGGAGGTGCAGGCCAGCTGACGAGCGAGTTCCAGGGCAGGTTCACTTGATCTAGGGCGCTCCGTCCTCCTGGCCTCCCCCCGCGCGCTGCCCGAGCTGGCCAGGAAACACGGCGCAGGCCTGTTCCGCTCCCCCGGCGTGTACGGCAGCAGGTGCCACGGAGAGGCGCTCCACGGCTACTGTTCCGAGCGCGGCGCACGACTCTGGTGCGCGGCCGTGTAAGGCCTCGTCTGTCGCCTTGCACTGGCGGATCCACTGCGCGGTCTGCCTGCCACCTGCTAGTCCATTAGCGCAGCCAGTCAGGAGCGGGCCCAGGGCAGGCGAGAATTTGGGGAGGCGAGAGGCAGCCGAGAGAGCCACAAAGCAGCAGTTAATATCGCAGCCGGCCGGCCAGCCCCCCCGCTGGGGCAGCGAACGCTTGACGTGAGCGAGGGTTTTTCATCTCCCCGTCGCGGGGTTGGAAGAAACACAAAGCGCCCAGCGAAAATATTTACTCAGCAGCAATTTTCAGAGGAATCTGGGCTGCTAATTTAAAAAATCTGCAGGGAGGGGACGACAATGGGCCCTTTGACTGGGAGAGGGCGGCTCGCGCCTGCCCGCCGACAGCTGAGTGCCAGCTCCCTCTGGTCCAACGCAGCCCGCCAGGGAGCCCACCTGCGGAGCAACTCGCCGGGGCCCAGTCGCGCCTCTTCCGGACGACGCGCGGCCCGGCCACATCCTCCAGGTGCTGGCTGACACCGTCCCGCCCACCAGCCCCCCATCCTGGGCTTTCCCTGCCCACCGAAGGCTGGCGAGTGCGCTGGGTTTGGCGGATGTGCCGCCCGCTAAGAGCTGGCCCGAGATCAGCATCCGAGCTCGCCTGTGCCCCATTGAAAAGCTGCCCCTGGGCTGTGCCGGCCTGCGGCGCGCTCCCTGCCTAGCCAGGGGCTCCAATTCTCAGACCAGCCCCGGGCCGTGATCCCACCGACAACGCCAAACCTCCCTCTGAGATTCAGCAGGCTGGGAGCGAGGCCCATGCTCTGCCACAGACTCCCTGTGGAGCCTTGGTCATGTCACTTTGGTCCCTCTGTGCCTCAGTTTCCCAGCCGCCCCACAGGCTGCGAGGCGCCCAGCTGCTCCGGTGATGTGGCTAGGGAAGTAGCGACGTTAGCTATTATTTATTGTGTGGTGTTATTGCGGCATTCAGTGCTCCAAAGGCAGGTGCCAGGGTGGGGTAAGGTGGTACCCCCTAGCCCTCCCCCAGGCCCGGTTCTCCTGGTGCCTGGTGCTGGAGCGGAGGCAGGTGTCTGGCAAGGCGAGCCAGCCCTGAGCCATGGTGAGGTGCGCCAGAGAACTGCTGCACATGCTCACTAACCGGGCTGCTCCAGAGCCCCCATGGCCCCACGGGGAACCCGATTTCCAGGCCACGTGGCCCGTGGCTGGGAGTCGACCGACCTCTCTGTGCGGAGAGGAGGGTCTGAGTCTTGCCCTGGTGAGGGGCTGCCCCGTGGCTGGACAAAGCCATGCACTGGGCAGAGAGAGGCTTCAACAGACACGCAGCACGTGAAAACAAGAAGGTAGACTGGAAACCACTAGGCAGCCTTACCTGGGCCCCCCCCACTCACACCCGTGTGAGTGTGAAGAGGGTGGGCACATGCGTGTGAGGAGTGGGGGGCCGTACACACACGTGTGAGAAGTGGGGGCGTGCACGTGGGAGGGCATGCACACACATTTGAGTGAGGGCGTGCACATGTGCAAGGAGTGGGGGCGTGCACGCACGTGCAAGGAGTGGGGCGTGCATGTGGGGGGACGTGCGCACACGTGCGAGGAGTGGGGGGGTGCACACGTGTGAGGAGTGGGGGGTGTGCACACGTGTGAGGAGTGGGGGGCGTGCACACTTGCGAGGAGTGGGGGCTAGCAGGTGTGAGGGATGGGGTGCGCACGCACACCAAGATCTATTCACGGCTGCTAACGCTGCTGGCCAGCACTGGGCCCCGCGGGGCCAAGCGAGCGTGTGGTGCTCTGGGAGGCGCACGGCTGGGCCCTTAGCACTCCCGTGACACGGCCCAGCGGCGGTCGCACTGAGCCCCCGCGTGGTGCGTCGGATTCTGGCCCAAGTTCCCCCGCCGCAGGACAGTGCTTCGCCACGGCCCATCCCGACGGCGCTCGGCTCCCTGGCCTGCGGGCCGAGGCCGGGCCCTGGGCACATGGCACGCACAGTGAGGGCTCTGGGCAGAGCCGGCCGGGGCCTGCAGGGGGATCGGCCCAGCTCCGGGCGCTCGGTGGCTGCTGCCATTGAGATCGGGGGGCCCGCCGAGCCGGGGCGGCCTGCACCTGGCCTGACCCAAACCTGGGCACTCCCCTCGCAGCCCCGCCTGCCTGGCTGGCCACTCCCGCAGGCAGGGGCGGCCGGGGGGAAGCGGGGCTGGGGGTCGCGCCATCCCTGCCCGCCCAGCTCTTCCGAGGGGAGCCGGGCTGGGCGCGTAATCCGAGCCCTGGAACGCTCCGCTAATGGGAGCCAGGCGGCCCGCGAGCGAGCGGGGGGCGGGGGAGAAACGAGAGGCAGCTGTGTCAATATTGATGGAATTCGGCTAAGGAAAAGTGAAACCGATGGAATTGGAAATTCTCGCACCCGCCCTGTAAACGCGGCCGGAAACCGGCCCATCCCCCCGCCCTGGGGCCCGGCGGGCGCTCGGTCTCCCCCCGGGGCACGGTGGGCGGGTTGGAGCGCAGGGAGGCAGCCCCTGGGCCTGGCCCACACATCCCCTTGCCGGGGTTCAGGGGGACTGGGCCCTGGGCAGATCGGGGACACGGGGCCCCTGGCACAGCCATTGGCAGGCGCCCCTCAAATCCCGGCCGTGCCCTGGGGTGGACCGCGGCAAGGGGCATTGGTGATTCCGAGGGCTTGCTGCCTTACACCCTGCCCGTGTACCAGCAGGGTGCCAACCCCCAGCCGGCTCCCGCCCCGGGTGGGGGCAGCCCGTCTCTTTGCCGTCCTCGGGGATATGGGTTTATCGCTACTCCCAGGCCTACGCTGGCGGGGATCGTTCCTGTGGCCCGTTATTCGCCGCTGCTGCGTTCCGCCCCCCCAGAGGTGGCTGCGTTTTCGTGCTGGGTGAGGCTCAGGGAGCCGGCCTGCTGAGAGCGTCATACCCGGAGCAGGGAGCAGGCTCCTCCCTGGGGCACCCCATGGCTCCCGGTGCAAGGGCCGAGCCTTCCCTCTGGCCTGCTCAGAGCTGGGGCCGGGAGGGCTCGCTCCCCCTTCACTGTGCGGAGCGTTGCTCAGCTCCAGCGCCGTGTGCTCCCCCCGCCTTTGGAACGGGGGTGGCCGGGGAGGGGGGCTCCCTGGAGCAGAGCAGCGGGAACCGCTCCTGCATGTGGCCACCCTCCCCAGGGTAGAACAGCTGCAGCGGGCTCGGCTTTCCTTTGGGTGGGCTCCGTTTCCACCTTCGCTGTTCTGCCTCCCCTGGCCGGCCGGCGGGGGCGGGGGCCTGGCGCTCCGGGGCAGGCGACGGAAGGGAAGCCTGATGCCAGGCAGCACTGGGGGTTTTACGCAGGTTGGTGCAGAGGCTGGTGGGTTTCGGGGGGATGGCTCATCGGTAGGGGCCCTGCGATCCATCCGCGAGAAACCCCCGCGTGTTGCCTGGCTCCGTCCCGACCTGCCACGGCCAGCGTGGCCCCGGCCAGTCAAAGGGGGTCTGCGCCCAGCCGGCCCAAGGCACAACGGGCTGCCCCCGCCCTCCCCAGAGGATTCAGTGGACAGGTGCAGACACGCTGGGCCGCCCTCGGCGAGCTGTCCGGAGTGCGTCCCCAGCCCCACTGTGCCAGGGGAGAGCCGGTCCCCCGTGTGGCCTGCCCGCCCAGCCAGTGCAGCCCCCCGCTAAGGCCCGAGCCGGCCACTCCACAACCGACTTGGGGAGGAACACACTGGATGCAAGGGGGGAAAACTGACCAGTGGTGCCCGGGGGGGGTAGGATTCCCCAGGCGGCCCGTGGAAACTCGCCCCGTCCACTCTGCACTGCTGGCGACTGGCCGGCCCCGGGTGCCGAGGCAGGGGGAAGAGCAGCCGCCAGCAATTGGAAGCCTTGCGCATCCTGGCCTCGCGCCGGGGAAGCGTCCGGCTCTCCCGTTTGCCCTGGCCGGGTCGCTCGCCCTGGCCCCGCGGACGCAGGGCTCATCCGGGGAAAGGAATGCCCCTTATCAAGCCAGCCTGCGCAGCCCTCCCAACCCCCTCTTAAGCTTCGCTCCCGCCCGCCCCCAGCGGAGAATTAGCTGAGGCTTTTTAATGAAAATAAACCTCGTGGGTGCAGCTGGCACCCCGCTTTATCCTGCCAGGTGCTGCCGGAGACGCGGCGCTAGAGACGGGCACGTCCTTCGTGCTGTGTCTGTGCAGCGCCTAGCCTACGGGGGGCCTGTACCGTAACTGGGGTGCCAAGGCTCCATCCCTGCAGTAAGTGACCACTCAGTACTGAGCGCTGGCACAAGGGAAACTGAGGCAGAGCCACTCACCCAAAGATAGCCCCTGGGTCAGTGGCAGAGTTGGAAAGAGAACCCAGGCCTCGCGGTTGGGTAGCTGGTGCCCTGGGCTGTGCTGCCGTAGCTGGCACCCATCTGCCACCCCTTCTGCTCCAGGAAATTGTGGCCTGGTTCCAGATGCTACGAGGTGGCCACGCTGCCTCGGGGAGTAGAGGATCTTTTGCCGCTAGCTGGCCTGGCCACGTTCCCTCTCCCCTGCTGCCTGAGAAAGAGCTCCGCTTGGTCACAACTCTGCCTCCGTCCCGCCCCCGGAAAACCCACCCGTGCACCTGGCGCGAGCTGCGTCTCGCGGGGCCATCTCAGGCAAACGGCTGAGCAGGGGCAGCCAGAGACGGGGTCCCTGGCACGGGCAGAAGCTGCTGCCGGGGAAGCACGTGGGCCAGACCCAGGGACCCGCGTGGGGCGTGCTGGCCAGTGCTTTGGACCGGCGCTAAATCGCTGTGGCCACTTTGAACCTAAATAAAACCAGAGATTCACAGTAGCTGCTGCAGCCAGGGGGTGGAGGAAGCACAGAGAAGGGGGGAAGCTTGACAGCTGGAGGGTTCCAGGGGTTTATTTCCCCTCCGACTTACACTGCCAGAACCAACTTTTTGCACAGGAGTGAAAACAGCCCACGCCCCACCCGCCCTCCCCCTGCTGGCCCCCGCAAGGGGGGCTGCCATCCCGCCCCAGGGCGCCACAGCCGGAGCGGGAACTCGGGGACGTTCCCCCTTCTCGGAGACGCCGGCGGGTCGGTCTGTGGCGAGCCGGACTCAGAGCGCTGTACAAAAGATTTTATTTTGTACAAAAAGCATCTTCCTTCGTCCAGCTCCCCCAGCCCACGGGCGGCTCCGCGGTGGACGAGGCTTTCCCAGAAGAAATGGGAAATCGCCTCTATAAATACTCTCTGCAGTTCTTAAAGCTGCCGTTCCCGGGCCGGCTCCCTTCCCGGCACTGGGCAGGCCAGCCGAGAGGCCCTGCCCCTCCGCCGCCGAGGGGGGTGGCTTTTCCTTCCTTTATTGCTTTTCGGGGAGGCTGAGTCTCTTCCCGCCGGCGGGGCCCCGCTGTTCCCAGCACCCGGAGGGCAGGCGGGCCCAGCTGTTGCTCTGCAGTGGTAGCTAACACCCCCGCGGCGGGGCAGCGGGAAACGCAGGCACCTCGGCACGTGCGGAGCAGATACGCTCCAGTGTCTACTTCCTAAGCGCACAAGCCTCTAGGAAAATTGCACATTACGTGTTGGGGGGTTTGTCTTAAATTAAGTTAACCCTTCGCTGTCCCATGTCCCTGCGCCTGAACAACAGCCAGCGCGTACCCCGGCCGGCTGGGCTCCGCACCGGCGACAGTCTCTCTGTGGGGCTAGAAATAGGACGGCTTGGCCGCCGGGGCGCTGTTCCCGGGGTAGTGTGGGTGCATCAGGGGGACCTCGCTTTCGAGGCCGTGGGGCACCACCGCGTTCTCCGGCAGCCTTGGGCTCTGGGGCCCCAAGTCTCGCTTGTCCAGACACGTTTTCACCCCTTCCAGCTCCAGGGGGCTGGAGCCCCCCCCGGCGCCGGCCTGCGCTTTGGCCCGTCGGTGCCGGAGACAGTACATGCCCGTCACCGCGGCGATCACCACCAGCAGCACGGCAGCCACCGCCGGCACGACCGTGAGCGTCAGGTTGCCGTCTTTGCTCTGAGTGACGGGCAGGTGCTGCTGGTGCGTCCCCTGCGCGGCGGCGGTGCGGGCCTCCACGCAGAACTCCCCGCCCGTGGGCCTCTCCCCCAGCGGGCCGGCGCACAGGCGGTAGGTGGAGTTGGGCCTCAGGGCGCGCACGGTGTACTCGGCGAGCGAGGTGGGCAGGCTGAGGGTGACCGGGCGCTTGTCGGGCCCCGACAGGTTGCGGTAGGTCAGGCGGACGCCTTTCAGCTGCTCCTTGGCCTGCTGGTAGTGCTGCAAGTCCACCGTGAGCGAGGTGCTGCCGGCGTGCGTGACGCTGATGTGCTTGCTCCGCGTGGGCGCCGGCGTGGCGGGGGGCGGGGTGGTTCCCGGCGCCGGGGCCTCGCAGTACAGGCCCGCGAAGCCGGCGGGGCACTGGCACTGCAGGTGGTTGTGCGCGTCCAGGCGGCAGGTTCCCCCGTTCAGGCAGATGCGGGGGGGGCAGAGCCATGCCTCGGGGCTGGTGGGCGCCGCGGGCGGGGACGGCGGCCGGGAGCTGCCCGGCGGGGGGGCCAGGCTGGGGGATGCCCCGCTGGGTGCCCGCGGCGGGGGCCCGCTGGTGCTGAGCGGCGAGCCCGGCGGCGGGGAGGCGGTGCTCACGGCGGGGGTGGGGGTGGCGGGGCAGCCGAAGTCGGCGTACTCCAGCTGCTGCAGGAGCTTGGCGGCGTTCTTGGGCGGGAAGTGGCAGCGGGTCTCCTGGGAGCGCCGGAGCTCCACGTGGCCGCCGCGGGCCCAGCGCGCGAACCAGCCCAGCGCGCAGACGCAGTTGAAGGGGTTCTCGGCCGCCGTCAGGGCCCGCAGCCTGGGCAGGGCGCCGAAGAGGTCCTGGGGGAGGCTGTGGAGGTTGAGGTTGCTGATGTCGAGCTCCTGCAGGCTGCCGAGGGCCCCGAAGTCCTCCGCCCGCAGCTGAGCGAGCTGGGCGTTGCCGGCCAGGCTGAGCCGGGTGAGGCCCCGCAGGCGCCGCAGCACGGCGGGGACGCCGGCCAGCGCGTTGTCCGACACGTCCAGCTCGTGCAGGTTGTGCAGGCCCTCGAAGAGCTCCGGGTCCAGCCGGCTCAGCCCCAGCCCCGCCACCTTGAGCGACTCCAGGTTGCCCGCGCGGAAGGCGCCGGCCTCCAGGGTGGCGATGGCGTTGTGGCTGACGTCCAGCAGCAGCAGCTTGGGGAGCCGGAGGGGGGGCACCGCGCGCAGCTGGTTGTGCTGCAGCTTCAGCTCCAGCAGGCTCTCCAGCGTGTCGAAGGCGGCCGGGTGCACGCGCTGCAGCCGGTTGCGGTCCAGGTAGAGGCGCTCCAGCCGGCGCAGCCCGCGGAAGGTCTGGTTGGTGACCTCGCGCAGCAGGTTGGAGGACAGGTCCAGGTTGACGAGGCCGGCGAGGGGCTGGAAGACGGCCCCCTGCAGGCTGGCGATCTCGTTCTGGGACAGGTCCAGCTGCTGCAGCGCCGGCAGGCCCCGGAAGCTGTCGTCCTGCAGCGCCGTGATGCCGTTCTCGAAGGCGTAGAGGGAGGCCGTGTCCGTGGGCAGGTCGCTCGGCACCCGGGGGCTCCTCCGGCCCGCGCAGAACACCACCTGCGGCTGGTGGCACTGGCAGCCGGCGGGGCAGCCCAGCGCCAGGGCGGCGGGGGGCAGCAGCAGCAGGGTCCACAGCAGCAGGGCCTCCATGCTGGACTCTGGGGAGGGAAAAACCAGGCACTGTCACCTGCCAGCCGCTGGGGAGGGAGTCAAGGCTCTGCCTACGCTCCCGTTCGCAGCCCCCGCCGGCCTCCCGCCCTCCCCGGCTCGCACGGCCAGACCCCGGGGACGTGTCCTCCGCAGCGGTGAAACCTGGCGCCGTGCCGGCGGGCTCCGGCCCCTCTCCCTGGGGACCTGGGCAGGATGGGGCAGCCCCCAGCCAGCCGCCTGTGGCACGGCGCGGCACAGGGGCCTGCGCTCCAGGAGCCCTGCTCAGCTAGAGGCACCCGCCTGCCAGCAGCCTGGCGTCAGCGGGCGGGGACACCCAGGGCGTATGTGGACAGGAGCCTCCTCCCTGCCCCTCTAGGGCGGGGGCCCTGGCCCAGCTCAGCGCAGAGGGGGGATTTCTCTGCTGTTCCTACTCAGGCCCAGGGGCAGCGGATTTGCAAAGCGGCAGTGATCACTAGGCAGCACAGCCCCGTTCGCCTCCTCGCCAGAGGGCAGCGCCCGCCTTACCCGCAGAACAGCCCCGCAGGCTGTGGGCTGCCTTCGGGGCCCTGCCTGGGACGAGCCAGGGCCCCAGCTGTGGGGCACAGCCCTTCTGCCCGCAAGACAAGGCAGCCACCCCCCCCGCCGACGCGCCAGTGTGCTGGGCACCTAATGCCCATGGGCACCCATGGGGACCGAGCAGCCACGCCCCAGCACCCGACTCAGCGGCAGAGCCGGGTCCGTGACCTCACGTTGTCCCCCCTCCGTACTCCTCATGCCCTCCCCCGGGTCTCTCTCCTGGCTCCCCTTGCTGCTGGCGCACCCCCGGCTCTGGCCAGGCCTCGCTCCAGGGGGGTCTGGCCCGGCCGCCTGCGTTACTCAGCTCGGGCTCCCTCGCGGGGAACATTTCATCCCCGTGACTCACATCCTCAGCACGCGGCCCCGGCTGCGCTCAGCAGGCCAGGCCCGGGGGCCCAGGGCGAGAGCCCGGCCGTCCTCTGGGCTTCACCTCCCAGCCTGGCACCTTGACCCCCCTGGCAATGCCCACGAGGGCCCGCCCCAGCCCGGCAGCTCTGGGCCCTGCCGCACTGCGCCAGCCACACTGCAGCCCCCTCCCTGGGCTGGACGGGACGGGGGGACCCGCTGGCTGGAATTCAGTGGGGGGCCATGGAGCCGGCGTGACTAACAGCTACGCCCAGCCCCGGGCAGGGTTCCCGTCGGCATCCCATCCCCCACATCCCCGGAGATGGGGCTAGGGGCCCCTTCCCCCTCCTGCCGTGGGACCCCCTGGCTGCCGGAGGGAGTTGCCCAAAGCGCTTTGAGCCCAAACGCCCAGCGGTGCCACGGGGCTCCCCAGAGCCCCCTCGCCACCTGCCCCTGCTGCTCCTCTGCCGGGGCCAGCAAGGCCTCGGCCTCCCCGCTCACCCCCACTCCTTGGCGCCATCTTCAGCCCTGTGCTCCCACGTGCCGGTTCCCCCCCCGGCGTGGCCCCAGTCACGGCTCTGGGGGGAGCGGCCGGGGCCGTGGGGCCCTGAGCCGCCAGGGGCTGGGTTCACGTGGCGTCTCCGTTGGAGAGTGGGCTGGGCGAGGGCCAGGACGGGGCTGCTCTCTCATTTCAGCCCCCGACCGCAGCCTGCAGGAGCCCCCCGTCCCTCTCGGCTTCTGCCCGTGGGCCCTTCTCTGTCTGTCGGGGGGCAGGACTTGGCTGGCTGGTTCCCCGCCCTTGGCAAGGGGCAGACACCCCGTGGGGCAGAGCACGTGGCCCGTTCCCTGCCCCCCAGGCAGACGGCCCCAAGCACAGAGCCATCAGCCCCCCCCCCCCCCCGTACCCTACTGAGGGAGGAGCAGGGAGGTGGGTTGGAGCCGCCCCTACCTGAGCAGGGGCCGGGAGGAGCGCAGGGAGCCAGCGTGCACCAGGCCACTGGGCCCCAGGGGCTACTGGGTCTCAGCCCATCTCTCAGCCCCGGGGGGGGGGGGGGGGGGCTTTGTGAGCAGGGCAGGGCCAGCCCGGCTCCGGCCAGGTAATAAATTGTGGAATGTGCAGCTGGGCGGGGGAGGCCGGCGGGGGTGCCAGGCCGTGGCTGGGAAAGCTGCTCGCCCATCCCGCTGCCCTGCGTGTGGGGACCAGGCTGCCCCAGGGGGGTGGCAGCTGGCCCCCCGCCCCTCCCCCATCACTCAGCCAGGGAAAGGAGGCACCTAGCCGAGGCTGGGGGCCCGAGCTGTTCCCCGGGGGCCCGCCCCAGGTCCTGCCCGCCTGCTGCCCATGTGGTACCAGCCCCGGCCTCCCGCAGTGGACAAAGGCAGCGCTGCCAGGCCGAGTTAGAGGACAGGGTCCCATTGCCGGGGGGGGGGCTGCCCTATCCCCCCCCACGGATTGGCAGGTCGGTGCTTGGCCCCCCACAGTGCAAGGCTGGTCTGAGCCGGAGCTGTGAGCAGGGCCCCCCTTGCTCCGGGCAGCGGGACTGGCTAGCAGCTGCCATCCCCATGGGGCAGCCTGGCCCCCACACCCCGGGGCAGAGGAAAAGGCAGGTTTGAGAGCCAGGGGGTGCAGGGCAGAAAAGGTGGGGAGCCCTGTCTGCACTGCCCCCCTCCCCCCCGCACTCTGTGCTCCCCCGGCCGGCCAGGAAAGCTGCGGTGGCACAGCGGGGACTGGCCCAGTTCAGAGCAGGCGGCGGGCGAGCCCCCCCAGCAGGGAACGTGTGGCAGCACCACGCAGGGGAGCAGGCGAGGGCCGCGGCTGGAGGGACAGGGTTCCTGGGCACCGCAGCACAAGGCGCAGCCCCTCACCTGGGCGGCCCTGAGACGCCAGCCTGGCCAGGGAGTGCCCCCTCCTGAGAGCCGAGCGCCAGGCGGGCAAAGCCCCGTCACACACCCGGGAGGACGCTGCGTGGCTGGAGGGGCGGCTCCCCTGCCTGGCAGGGATGGGGGATCCCGGGCGCTGGCGAGGGGCAGAGACCAACCCTCAGCAGGGCCAGAGCCAAGCCCGGGCAGCGCCCGCAGCCAGCGGGGCCTTTCCCCTGGAGCAGCCACAGGGCGCTTAGGACTCAGCAGGGCCAGCCCACACCGGGGTCTGCAGGGGGCACTTGCCCTCTGCGCTGCCCAGCCTGGGGAAGCAGGGAAGAGGGGACAGCCCTCAGCCAGCCACTGCTGCCCCCATGTTCACCCCCGGGAGGGCTGCAGGCAGGCGGGTGCTCCGGGGAGGCGCGCGGGGGCCTGGCAGGGCACCAGAGGGGGCAGGCTGCCAGCGCTGAGCCGGGAGTCAGCTCTGAAGTGCCAGGCTCCGGTTTCGCTGACGTGTCTGGTGCTGCAGCCAAGCTGCTGACTCAAGTCTGCTGCTGGCCCTTTAATTGTGGGGGCATTTCCTCCCCACTGCCGGGGCAGGCCAGGGTGCAGGCGGCTTGGCCCCCCGGGCCTCTCTGCGGGCTGACGCTCCCTGCCACGAGCCTGCCTGTCCCCGGAGGCCAGGCAGGGGCGCTAATTGCCCTTCCCTGGACTGAGTGGCAGCCCCGCCAGGGAGAGCCGGCCCTCCCTCCTCTTTGGGGAGACCCCGTGAGCCCAGCCTGCCCCCGCACAGGGCCAGCCGAGAGCCCTGGGCCGTCGGGGCTCCCCGTGCAGCGCCTAGGCGAGCCGGGGGGCCAGGCCCCGAGGGGTTAACCGCAGGCCCGGAAAAGCTTAGCGCTGCTCAGACGGGCTTACACCTAATGAACGGGGGAGACAGGAAAGGGGGGGCCAGGGAGGAGCCGGCCGGCCGAGACAAAGCCCCGTTCTCTGGGCCCGGCCGGCGCAGAGGAGGGGCAGCGGTGAAGCCGGCCCTGCCTGGCCGCTCGCCTGGCCCGTGGGCCCGCAGACACGGCTGGAGGGGTCCCATTCCCTGCTGCAAGCTGACCTGGGCCCAGGCCGACCCGACCCGTTCCATGCCAGCAGGCCTGGGCGGGGGCTGTTTATGGGTGGGGGGACCGGCCAGCCGGGCTGTACTGACTTCACTGGCCTCTCAGAGCCCAGCCGCCCACTCAAGCGCCCTGCCTTGCAGGCCCTACCTGCTGCACTCCTCCCCCACCCCGGCAGTGAGTGGGGTGGGGCTGGCCTGCAGACACCCTGCCCCCCAGCCGGTGCGGAGACATGCCGGAGAGCAGCCCCGCCCCACACGAGGAGGTATGGGATGGGGGGGGGGGGGGGGGAGGACAAGGCAGACCAAGCGAGGTTGTTGGTTTTTTTAAAACCAAGACTGCTGGCTGAACCTGGGGAACGCCCTGCTGCAGGCTGTTATGCATGCGTATGTGAGCGACACCAGCCCAGAGACACCCCCCCAGGCCTCCACATCCTCATGCTTCTGGCTAGAAACGGACCAGCCCTGGGGGAGGAAGGAGTTGCTGTCTTGGTGCTCTGCGGCTGGGAGGGGCACCCCCCACCAGCCACCCCATCCCCCCAAACCAGCCCTTCTCTCAGGGCTGCCCCCTCAGCCGGTTGGGGGCAGCTGTAAATTTTCCCTGGGGGTTTCCTAGCAGCCCTACCAACTGGGTGCCCACACTAGAGAGGTGCACAAGTCCCTTCCAGCAGCCAGGACAGGAGGGGTTGGGTGGGGAGACAGATCCAGAGTCTCTGGAACCTGCCTTCCCAGGGCGCTGCTCCCCGAATGGGCTGACCCCTCCGCCCGCTGCGGCCGCACCCTCCTGCCCACAGGCGCTGGGCTCACGCCGCCGGTTGTCAGGGCACCGCTAGGCCAGGCCCGGCACCAACACCAGGTCCCATGGAGCTGGGTGCAGCCCCACGTGCCAGCCCCTTGCCCCACATGCCAGCCCCTTGCCCCACATGCCAGCCCCTTGCCCCAGCATTAGCTGCCAACCCCCCTTGAAACCCAGCCACCAGTGCCCCTTGCTCAAGGCTCCATGTCAGCCCGCTCTGCCCCTCCTTCCCCCACCCCGGCTCCTAGCCATGGGAACAGCCCCAAAGCATCCCCCAGCTCCCACCTCTAGGCCCATGTTCCGGCCCCAGGGACCTGCCTCCGAGCAGCCTCAGCTGCCCCCTACCGTGCCAGAAGCCGCTCACCCTGGGCCTCGCTGTGTCTGCCAGGCCGCCCCTGCCACCTCCACCCCAAGCTAACCCGAGGCTCCTCCCATCTCTGCTCAGCCCAGGCAGCAGCTGGCTGGAGTGGGCCAGGCTGGGCTCCTAACTCCCCTAGGCGGGGCTCTGCTGATCTACCCCTTGAAGCGCAGCTGGGCCCTGGACAAAGGCAGGCGGAGGCCACGTGCAGCCCTGACCCCGCCCTGTGCCCACCACGGCCCTGTGGGCAGCCTGTAATTAGTGCCGTGCGCAACCCCTAATTGGGCAGGGTGCTTAGTAGGCGGCCAGGGGGAGCAGAGCCGCTCCTGGTGCTGGGGCCAGGAGCACTCAGGGTCCTAGACATCACCAAGGTTTGATCCCTCGCTCCCCCCCCCCCCCCCGGCCCGGCCCAGCTCCCCACTGGCTCCCCGCTGCTGCCAGGACCCTCCAGGGGCCAGTGCTCTGCCTGGAGGCCGGGCCAGGCACCCGTGCAGTGTAGCCTCGGCTGTGGTGTCAGCACAGTTGCGTGGCCGGGGGTGCGTCACAGACAATGGCGCCGGCGGGCCATGGGCAGCGCCGCTCACTGGGCCCCCCCCGCCCACACAGAGCAGGTACATGGGCACCGCCCAGCGCCACAGCGCCACAGCCGTGGGACAGACACAGCCACGTCCCTCCTAAGCCACAGCCGGGCTCTGGGTCTTCCCCATCCTCGGGGGTGGGACCGGTTTCCTACCAGCTACGGGCTAAGCCAGCTCTGTTCGGTCCTCCCCCGAGTCCACAGCCCGCTCCCCTCTTTATAACCCCCGGTCCTGGTCTCCCGACTCTCCCCGCCTGACTCAGCCTGCCGAGCTCCTCCCAGCCGCTCTTCCAACCCTCGACCCGCCGAGGCGCCCGCCTCCGGAATGCAGCCGGCTCGGCCGTGTCCTTTCACGCTGCAGGCCACGGGCCCGCCCCCGCCAGGCCCAGCCGAGCGACAACTCCTCGAGTCACGATTTAAAGACCATGCCACAGAGAATCCGCCACCACGCCGCAGGAGCGCGGTAGAGGCCAAAAGCAGCACGCCTGGCCCGGCCCGGCGCCGCTGCAGACAAAGGGGGAGCAGGGAAAGGAGAGCTGGACTGTGATGAAGCCGTTCCCGTCCACGTTGTCTAGTCACGTTTCACCTCCAAGCTGCATCAAGCCAGCGTCCACGTGTGGTTCAGCCGGGAACAGGCTCCAGCCACGAAGCGACCCACAGCCCTGGCAGGAAAGTGCAACCCCACCAGGGACTCTGCCAATGGGGCTGGGGGTGTGACAGCGCATCGGGGTCCCTCCGATCCCGCAGCAGCAAGAACAGACTCCACCCGCCAGTAGAACGGGGGGTTTATTGCTCCGCCAGGACACAGCGCAGCACAGACGTGATGTGTCTACAGGAGCCTGGGCCAGGATGCCTCAGCCCCCTTGAGATGGGGTCCCTGGGCCCCTAGATTCCAACCCCCTCAGTCTGTTTCCTTCATGGTTCCAGCCCAAGACTCCCCTTCCCCCAAACACTCCCTTCCTTAGTTCCCTTGCTACCCTCAACCGGTCAGACCGGTTGGGTCTTCATCTACGCGATGGGGCAGTGCTCCAGTCACCGGCCAGTAGGGGTCACCCACAGCCCAAGCATAACAACCAGCAAGGTATTGACACTACATCACAGGGGGAAATTCCTCCCCAGCTCAAATGCAGCATCAGTTGGGGACGGAGTGGGGCTCTCCTGCCAGACAGTGGGGGAAGAATTCCCTGAGACCTCCCCAGCCACGGCCGGTGGAGGCATTTGCTAACAGCAGCTCCCGTTGGGCCGTTTGACCATCCTTCTGTTTGTCTGTCCCCGCTGCTGGGGGGTCCCAGAACTTCACTCTTCTGGTGGCGAAGCGTGGTCCCATGTCAAACCTGATGGCCAGTTTATGGCCCGTTCCTATGCTTAAATAACTCCCCTCCCTCCTCGTATTGATCCCTCTGGTAGGGCTGCTCTGTGAATCCATCGCCCCCCAGTCTCCTGCGGGATAGGCGAAGCAAGCCACGTGCCTGACGTTCTCACAAGGCAGGTTCTCCGCTCCTCTGATCGGCCTAGGAGCCCTTCTCTGCCCCATTCCCGGCAGAATTCATCTCTCTTCCCACGGGGGAGCAAAGCTGCACCCAGCGTCCCGGGTGAGGTCTCCCCAGCGCCGAGTGTTCCGGGACGGACACATCCCCGTCGACTGGAAACGCCTCCTGCATCCAGGACCACGCTCGCCTTTTCCACGGGCACCTCAACGCTGCCTTGCGATCGACCAGCTCACAAGGGTCCGTCTCGTCCTGCGTCGCTGCCCACCGACCAGCTCACAGCAAGACCTCCCATGGTTCGTCCCAAAGCGCACGGCCTTGCACTTTGCACGATTCAACATCGTCCCATTTCTATTATGCCACGTTTCAAGGGCACCCAAATCTCTGCGGCCCGGAGGTGGCGCGCTAGGGGTTAACCCTGGTGAACTGCATCAGCCACTCTTGCCCACCCTTATCTTAGGGGATCCCAGCTCTCCTATGGACCGCCTCGGTCTAGGAAGCCGGTTCTGTTCTCAAAGACAGACCAGGGCTAGCCCCATCTCCCTCGCATGACATCACAGGGGCCTCGCCCAATTACTGTTTACCTTGATGTCTTTAATCCTCTTTCAAAACGTGTCCTTCCACTGGCCCGTCACCCACACGCCGGCTGGGTGTTCACAGTCCCGGGGAGCGGCACTTGGACCACTGGCTGAGAGAGAGGAGTTTGCTCGACAGCCGCAGCTGGGAGGTGGAGGCTCCTGCAGGGAGCTCCCAGGTTCGGTTCTGCCTGTCGGCGTGACACGCGCAACGGAGGCCAGACTGATGGCCAGGGGTTCCCCAGCTCGCTGGTCGTTAGGGATGTTCCGTGTCGGGTCATCAGCGAATCGAGTAGCTGATGGAATGTCTGTCGGCTCGTCGGTAAGGGGGGCGCTCGCTACCCCGCTGCGCCTCCCCCTCTGAAGTGTGCAGGAGCCGCCCAGGGGTCTTGTACATTTTGGGGGGGGGGCAGCAGTTGGGAGGGGTGCGAGCGGGACAGTTTCAATCCTGGCTTGCGCCATTTCCCCTCTGCCTCCCCTGCAGAGACGGTGCTGGGGGGGAAATTGGCTCCCCCCAGCACCAGCTCCGCTCCCCCACCGCTGCCCTCCTGCGGTGAGTGAGAGCAAAGCTAATGTCAGCACATCCTCAAATCCGAGGTCTCCCCCGTCTTTCTCGCGCACCCTGGTGAAAGCTGCTGCCTGTCACAGCTGGAACCTCCCGCTCAGCCGGCTGAGCCTTTCAGCCACACTGAGCCCCTCACCGCGGTATCAGGGCACGTCGGGCTGTAAGCTGGGCCTGGTCTCGGAAGCTGGGCGTTGTTGCTGTGGGGTGGGAGAGTGGAGGTTGGCTTGGCAGGGAGGGGGCGCGTTCCACTGCTCACCACCAATGCAATTGTGCCGGGTACGCGCCTGCCCCTCGCACGCGAGCTCCGTGGTACGGCCCTGCGGGACCCGGCACTGAGCGTCGGCTGGGCTGGAAAACCTCTGCGGTTCCACACGTGCAGCGGGGCAGGAGCCTGGGTATCACCACGAGCGGTAACCGGTAAGCCCAGGCTTGCTGGTGAACCCTTCCAGCCCTCGGCAGCCTCGACCCGGTCCCACTCCTCAGCCCTTTGCAAGTGCCCGGCCCAGGGCCCCCTCCGGCGGCTGCTGGTTCTGTGATGCGCCGCCCTTCAGGCTGCCCACCCCTGGGCCTCACCACCAGGCCCCGACCCAGCCCTGCGTGTCGGGTTGCAGGGCTGCTCCGCCTGGGCCGTGGCTCCGCATCCGCTGCCTCCTCTGGGGCCTGAGCACGGCCCCCTGACAGGCCCACTTGAGTGTGTGCCCTGGGAGCAGGCAGGGGGTCAGGCTTAGCCACTTAATCCCCCTCCCTCGCTCCCCCTGCCCAGTTAATTAAATCTCCGAGGCAGCCCCACAGGAATGCGCTGGCTGGGCTGCCGGTTGCATTCCCTCCAGCCAGCGGCAGCAGGCGGGGGGGGGGGGGCTGTGTGCAGCCCCCGCTCCCTGCGCCTGGCTGGCCAGCCGAGAAGGGGGCTTTCCAGCCCAGCACGGCTCCGCCCGCCCTGCCAAGCTGCTGAAGGGCTGCCCCAGGAGTGACAGAAAGCAGCCGGGGTGCTTTCCGGATGCAAGGGCGGCCTGGCTGCGACACCCCAGCCGCCCACGCCCCGCCGCAGCGCCCCGCGCCAGTGAGAATTCCAATCCCATGACTCCGCCGCGGCGAGACCGGCAGGGCCGCTCCAGGCTGCGCAGGGGGAGGAAGGGAGTTTGGCAGGTGAGCCAGAAGGGAGGGGCCTGAGCTGGGAGTTACCTCAGGCCCCGGAGTGACCCAAGAGGGCCAGGGAGGGATGGTGCAGAGCACAACATTAGTAATTAGCCAGCTCATCCTCACCAGGCTCCGCCCCCCCGCCACGGCCAGCGACTGGCCCCCAGCAGAGCGGCCAAGGACCGGCTGGGCCACGGGGAGCCACATGGGGATGCTTCGGCCACTGGCCAGGCAGCGGAGGGGCCCTGCCTGGGCCAGGGCCCTCATACAGGCCGATGGGCTTGGTGTGCGGCTGGGGGCCGGTGGCACTGGGCGACTGTTCCTACCCCGACAGGCGCTTCCCTCTTGCTCACCCCGTCCCTCTCCAGGCCAGCTGTCCCCGGGCCGCCCCACACGTCTCCCCCACGCAACCTTCGCCAGCCCGGCGCCATCCGGACCCAACGCCCAACAGCAGCTACGGGAATTCAGCACCAGCTGGCAAGGAAGACGCCTCTTCCCTGCCGTGTGCAGCCCTGTGCCACCTTCGCTGGGCACGACCTGACACGGCCATGCCCCGCTCTAGGGGGCCACGGGCCAGTAAATCCACCAGGGACCGCCCCAGCCCTCACCCCGCTCTGGGAGCCAGCTGTGCCCCTTCCCCAGGGCTCAGTGCTACCCAGGCGGGATGCTCTCCCCGCCGTTAGCCTGGCTCTTTACAGATGGGCCCAGCACCCCCCCAGGCTAGGCCCCACCTGGCCCCGCATCCCGGTACCCAGTCCTGCTGCTGAGAACACTGCTTCTCCGAGCGCTCCCAGCCATGTGCGCCAGCCCCGGGACCCTCCGGCAGAGCAGAGCGCGGGGCCTCGCTGAGCGGTGGCTCCCCGGGCGGGCGGCCAGCGGAGAGGTGAGCTGCCGGGCTGGGCTCTGCGCCGCTGGAAAGAGTCCAGCCAGGCTGCTCATTAACAGCCCCCTTTCCTGTGTCTGACTATTTACAGAGCGGCCCCCGCGCCGGGCGGCCCCGACCCCAGCCCCATAGGACCGCATCCCCGCCCCAGGCCCGGCCGGCTGGGCTTTGCTGGAGACTCCCGCGCCCTGGCCTGGCGGCCGCTGCCCCCGCCCCACTCGGCTCCGTCCCGCAGGCGCGGCGGGTGTCTGGGCAGGGCAGCCTGGCGCTGGGGCTGTTCCGCTCCCCACCCAGGCCCCCGGGGGAGGGTGCCCAGCCGCTCCCCCGTCCCTGCTGCCCCCCAGCCACCCTGGCGCAGATCCCGGGGCCGGCCGCGGAGACGTCCCAGCAGCGGCCGCCTGACCCCCCCCCCCCCCCGGGGCTCCGCTGGGCTGGCGGCGGCTCCCCCCGCGCCGGGGATCTTGTCGCGGCCGGGCAGCACCGCGAGCCCCTAGAGCTCGGAGCGGGGGATGCGGCTCCCCCGGGACCGGCGCGGGGCGGTCGGGGCTGCGCCCGGGGAGGGCCTGGCGAAGGCGGGATGGACTCACCGGGCGATGCGGGGCCGAGCTCCGGGCGATGCGGGGCCGGGCCAGGGCTGCGGGCACCGGCTACAGCGCCTCGCGCCCCGGCCTCCGCGCTGAGTCCGAGCTGCTGCCGCCTGCCGCGCGTCCCCGAGCCTTTACGGGCAGGGGGCGGGGCCCCCGGGCTGCGCCTCCGGATTGGCTGCGGTGCGGGCCGGGGGCGGGGCCGGGGCGGGATGGAATCCTCGGGGACTGGCAGCGCC
This sequence comes from Pelodiscus sinensis, assembly GCF_052426305.1. Classification (NCBI taxonomy): domain Eukaryota; kingdom Metazoa; phylum Chordata; order Testudines; family Trionychidae; genus Pelodiscus; species Pelodiscus sinensis. The sequence goes on from NC_143066.1 coordinate 4,985,563, forward strand.
CCGGGATCTGCGTGCGCGCGGGCCAGCCCCGCTCCCCGCCGGCCGGTTCCCCCCCGCTCCCGGCCGCCCCGCTCCCCGCCAGCCGGCCGGTCACCCCCCCCCCCCCCCCCCCCCCTCGCTCCCCGCCGGCCGGTTCCTCCGACCCGCTCCCGGCCGCCCCGCTCCCCTCCAGCCGGCCGGTCCCCCCCCCCCCCCCCGCTCCCCGCCGGCCGGTTCCTCCGACCCGCTCCCCCACCCCGCTCCCCGCCGGCCGGTCCCCCCCCCCCCCCCCCCGCTCCCGGCCAGCCCCGCTCCCCGCCGGCCGGTTCCCCCGCGACCCGCTCCCCGCCGGTTCCCCCCCCCCCCCGGCTCCCGGCCAGCCCCGCTGCTCCCCGCCAGCCGGTTCCCCCCCCCCCGCTCCCCGCCAGCCGGTTCCCCCCCCCCCCTCCCCCGCCCCGCTTCCCGCCGGCCCCCCCCCCCCCCTCCCCGCCAGCCGGTTCCCCCCCGCCCCGGCTCCCCTCCCCGCCAGCCGGTTCCCCCCCCCCGCTCCCCGGCCCCCCCCCCAGCCCCGCTCCCCGCCGGCCGGTTCCCCCCCCCCCCCGCTCCCCGCCGGTTCCCCCCCTCCCCCATCCCCGACTGGCCCCGCTCCCCGCCGGCCGGTTCCCCCCCCCGCTCCCGGCCAGCCCCGCTCCCCGCCGGCCGGTTCCCCCCCCCCCGACCCGCTCCCGGCCGGTTCCCCCCCCCCCATCCCCGACTGGCCCCGCTCCCCGCCGGCCGGTTCCCCCCCCCCCGCTCCCTCCCAGCTGGTTCCCCCCCCCCGACTCCTCCCGCCTCCCCCCCTGGCCCGCTCCTCCCCCGCCCCTCCCCGCTCCCCACCAGCCAGTTTCCCCCATCTTCCCATCCGGCCCCCAACCCACTCCCCCCCGGCCAGTTCTCTGATCCGACCCGCTCCCCCCCCCCCCTCGCCCCCCCCCCCCCGATTTCCCCCACGGCCGGTTCCCACCCATCTTTCCAGCCGGCCCCCAACCCACTCCTCCCCATCTTCCTGGCTGGCCCCCAACCTGCTCCCCCAGCTGGTTCCCCCCATCTTCTCCAGCCAGACCCACTCCCCCCAGCTGCCCCCCAATGACCCCTAGCTGGTCTCCCTCCATCTCCCCCTGCCAGATCCCACGCTTTCCTCTGGCCAGCCCCCCCCCCCCCCCACCTCCTTCCGGTCAGCCCTTCTCCCCCTCCCCCTTGCCAGCCCTGGGGGTCAGCCCCGATCTCCCCCCAGTCAGCTTGGGGTCAATCCTGATACTTCCCAACCACACTGTCAGCCCTGCCCCAGAGCCCTGAGGGCCCATTCCAATCCTGCCCCAGTTTTGGGAGGTCAGCCCCAATCCCCAAGGGATACGCTCCAAGTCTCTGTCCCCAGCCCAGGTGTGGGTCCACAGGGGCCATATGCAGGCTGGGGAAGGGAGATCAGGGGCTGAAATCCAGGCCAGGCCCCTGCCTGGTTCCCTCTGGGGTGAGAGTCCCATGCAGCCAGCATGGTGCCAGGGCTGGGGGGCAAGTCTGGGGCTGATGCTGTAGTGGGCGCTGGCTGCATGTGCAGTGGAGTCCTCTGGCTGTGGGCCTGTGTGTGCTGGCTGGAGGCCGGCTGGTCTCCGCACTCCTCACACCCTTCGCCACCTTGCAAGCCCTTTCCCTGCCTGCCCTGGGGTGCTGGGGGGGGGCTTTCCTGCCAGGCTGTGGGCTGCCTGGCTAAGGGGCAGGGTGTGAGCCGAGGTGATGGCAGGACTCCTGGCTGGCACCCCCCTGCGGTGTGAGAGGCTTGTACCTCTGGGGGGTGCCAGCTGGGAGCCCCTTTCGACGAGCGGGAGCAGGGCAGGGGGAAGGACGCCCGGAGGGGCAGCGACTGGCTGCATGAGGACACGAACAGGAGCAGCCCCCTCTGGGCAGCCCCAACACCTACGTGGCAGCCTCCAGGACCCAGCCCCTGGCAGCCTGTGTTCCTGGCACACGCGCCAGCCGGATGAACAGGGCGATATTTGTATTACTGGCCGTGCCAAAGCTGTTGAGGCCAGATTGCAAGGTACCTGGACCGTGCAAAGCAAACCGCGGCCTGGCGCTCCTTTGGCGTCCGGCCCCGCCGGCTCCTTTCCTCTGCCGCAGGACTGTGGCCGCTGGAGCAGAGCGTCCCCTCTCCCAGCCGCTCAGGGCGAAGCCGCAGAGGTGGGGGCCGAGGAAGGGAGGATGCGCCAGGTGCTGGGACCCCGGCACAGCCGGAGATGAGCCCCCCCTCCCCCAGCTCCGGGTTCTGATTGGCAGTCGCTGCCTTTTGGAAGCAGACCAGGAACCTAATGGCCGTGGTCACGACCTCGCCCGACAGGGCTGGTCCCGGCAGAACCAGCAAAGCAGGTGCAGCCAGTGCAGGTGCATTTACCTGGCTGATCCTGCCGGCTTGGCAACTCTCCCGCAGTGCCCCGTGCCCCTGGCTGCCCGGGAGAATGCCAGCCCTGCAAGGCACGGAATAGACATCCGGGGGGATGCTGGTCGGTTCCTTTGCTCTATTGCAGATGGGGGCCAATTCCCGGGCTGTTCCTGGGCTTTGCCCAAAGCCCCCAGGCACCGGTTGGGGGGGTCTGCCCAGCACCACCCCTGTGTACATGCCCACGTACTCCCAGCTCCCTGGCCCGCGGCTCCCCGCACGCCCTCTGGTGTCAGTCCTGTGGAGGCAGCAGGATGGGGCTAGTGGCTCCTTACCTGCAGTCAGACCCTGCCTGGTGTCAGGACTTGCCGACTCAGAAGCCAGTTTGTCCTTCACTTCCTGCCTCGCCTTATTTGTAGGGCCCCAAAGCGCTTTCTCTAGGTGTGGGAGCCACTGCGCCTAGCATGGGATGCAGCCGCCTCTGGGGTGGAGCATGGAGGCAGGGGGCCAGCGCTCTGCAGCCAGCCCCTGTGTGCTGGGATTAGCCAGCGGGTGAATCCCCAGAAACGTTTGGTTTCTATATTGGGGACGAGTTTGCTCTTCAGCTTGGAAGGGTTCGCTGCCCCTAGCCTGTGTGGCGAGGGGACTGCAAAGTGGGATCAAGGTGTGACTCCTGCAGAGAGCCTGGAGCGAGACTTTGCAGAGGCGAGGGCCTGCCCCACCCCCCACAAGGGGGTGTTCCCCGGGAAGGCTCGCGATGCGCCTTCATCCCCACCATCGTTAGCCCGGCTGGCTCTGCCTTGCTCCCCTCCTGCTGATGGAAGCAGGGGAGGGAGGGGAGCGTCGGGGTGACTTACAGGCGCGCTGCTGCCAAGGGTGGGGGATTCTGCTCATCCCTCTGGCCCCAAACCCGAAAGGCCCCGGGCCCTGCTCCGAGAGGGGCAACGGCTCCAGGGGCTGCAACCCCAAAGCCGCCTTTCCCCCGCAGCCTCCAGAGGGCAGTTGGAGTGGGCTGGAAGTGGGGGCGAGAGGACTCGAGGGTGCAGTGCCCCCCCCAGGGCCGGGGGCCTGGCCCATAGCAGGCCGCTGTTTGGGACAGGAAGTGAATGCTGGGTCAGCTTCCCAGGCCAATCCCGGTGCAGGCCGGCAGCAGCCACCCCCCGGGTAACCACAAAAATGTCAGGCCCAACAATATATGGCCCCTTTGTTCTCTTTAAAGCTGCGTGTTTAGTTTGCTCCCCTGCCCCTATCTTGGGTAAACAGCCGCGCTGATTAGCCGGGCTCTTCCGGGTGGTGCTTTTATCGCCCCTTCTCCATTTCAGCCCCCTCCCCGAGGGCCCAGCGGGCGAAGTCCAAGGGAACCAGGCTGGCAGGCTGCTGGGGGAGGCTTCAAGCTGCCATCTAGCCAGGCCGTCTCTCTGACCCGGGGGGCCTCCGTGGGGGGGCAGGGGTGTTCCTCCCCATGGCCGGCTTGTGGAATGACCAGCCGTGGGGGGAGGTGGGTCCAGGCCGCCGCAGGGGTCCGATCCTGGGTGGCTAAGTCCTTGGGGCGGGTGCCAAAACCCGGCCTCTTGGGACGGCTGGAAGCACCGTCCCATGTGGAGACATGGGGCCTCCCGGGCTCACCCAGCCCCCGCTGCAGTCAGCGGGGGAATCAGACCCCCCCATGCCAGGCTCTGCAGCCCCCCCAACAGGGGAGGATGCTTGTCTTGGGAGCCCCCCCACACCGGCAGGGCAGGCCCGAGAACCGGCCGACCTGAGAGCCGGGGTGCCCGCGCCATCCTGGGCAGGGCAGGAGGGGCCCGCCCCCGGCCTGGCGAGGTCTGGGCAGGCGGCTGCGGCGCGTGGTTCTCTCTGATTGAAAACCCAACGGCCGCCGGCCGGACCCGCAGGCTTGGCAGGGTTCCTAGGCTAACGGGAGATTCCCCAGCTCTCGAGCCGGCCAGCAGGGTGGTGCCCCATGGCGGGGGCTGTATGTCAGTGAGCTCGGAGGGCAGCGGGGACTCGTGGACGAGCGGCGCGACGGCGCTGGGAATTGAACTGCCTGGGCCGGCAGGGCTGCGTTTGGCGGGCGCCCAGCCTGCGATGGTAGCAGCCCCGAGCCTCCAGGTAGCCCCGGGGCAGGTGTCCGAGCCCCCAGCCAGCTTGCCCATGGTAGGGCTCGGCGGTGTTTGGTTTGCCCAGGCCGCTGAAGCTGGGTATCTGCCAGACCCATGGCAGCGTGGGGGGCCTATGTGCCCCCCAGTTCTCAAGTGAACCCCCAGCTCCGCCTGCCTGCCTGTGGGGAATCCCTTCCAGCTCCAGCGCTGGCTGTGGGGAGCGTGTGTCCTGGTGCCAGGCTGACCCGAGCACAGTGTGGGCATGGCTCTCGGGGGCGTTGGAGAGACCAGCTCTCCCTCCCAGGCTGCCAGGGCACAGCCCATGGGAACAGCTGCCCCTGGGGCCCCCGCGTCTCCCTGGGGGTCTCCTGGGCTAGCGGCCAGGCACCGAGCATCCCAGCCACAGCCTGGGCGATGGGGGGCTGCCTACCAGGTCCCCTGGAGCCGGCAGCCCTGAGCCCTGCAAGGCCCGGTCCCGCCCCCACCTGGCCAGTCCCCTCCCATGCCCACAAGGGAGTATCCAGGTCAGCATGGCGGCACCAACCCAGCCACAGAGAGCCCCTGGTGCCAAGGAGTCAGCAAAGCAGGTCCCTCAGCTACACCGGTTCCCCTACGTGGCCACCGGCGACCCACATCCACACCGGCCGCGGGTAACAGAGAAGTCAGGGCCCTGGTGTGTCACTCCCAGTTCTATCCCTCACCCCACACGCCGCCCACAGGCGCACTGGGAGCCCTGGGGTTCGGTCTCTGCAGTTGTGCATTGATGCTAACAGGAGGCGACCTAGGAACAGGGTCGTATCCAGAGACCCGGAGCCCCATTCCCCGCCGGCAGACACCGGCCCTCTAGAGCAGGCAAACAACTGGAAACTGCAGCTCAGCCCCCGTGCGACTAAGCAAACCGCTCCCACGAGCTTCACCAGCCACCAGTCCGTCGCCACAGACCAACCTGCCCGTCTCAGCCTCGGCGAGGCCTCTAACCTGCCCGGCACGTTCAACCTGCTCTCACAAAACGTTTTCCTGACCAGCGACTTCGCTCTCTGCTTGACCTCATTCCAGAGTCTCTCCTGAGCTATTACACAGACATTCAGAAGCTTCTTTTGCAGACAAAGAGCTATTTCCCCCTTCCCAAGGGGAGAGACAACCTCCTGCTGGTCAAGGCAAACGTGGCTGCACACAGACAACTGCTCAGTCAGTCGCACAACATACCAGCGTTGTTACCAGCTACATGGATCCCGGCCCCATCGCTGCTGCAGGGCAGGGCTGGCTCTCCAGCGTGGTGCGGTTCCTGCTGTTCTTCCTGGGCCTTTTGGATTTGGCGCCCATGTCTGGCGTCTCCTCGGCTCGCTTGGCTTCCTCCGCGGCTGGCTCGTCGCTGTCAGCAAAGTGCTCCTCGTGCGTTCGAAGCCGCCCGCTCTTTGGCCGCGTTCGTAACTCAGATCTCACCCCAAGTCCCGCCGTTCCAGCCCTGGAGAGACCAAAGGGCTGTGCCTAAGAAGAAGGAAAGGGGCGATAAGAATCGAACCAATGGCAGAGCTCTTGGTTCAGGCTTGTAGGTGCCGTGGGACAGACTGCTGGCTTAAGTCAAGTCTCTGGATGCTTCCAAATCCCTGGCAGGCCCCGGCCCCTTAGTCAGGATGCTCCCATTGGGAGAAGTCTGGAGGCTTGAGCAGGAAAGAGGCACGAAGGAGATGTCCCCTCTCCAGGCTTGTTACAGCTTCTCCCGCGTGGCGGGAATCCCCTTGTGGAAAAGAACAGTAGCAAGATGGCGTCCAGTCATATGAGCTGTGCCATGGACCAATCAACTGTCCAGGAAGGACTTGGTGCTTTACAGGCAGGAGCCATTGCCCATGCTGGTCTGAACGCCCCCATGAAGGCCCATCACATCAGAGTGCTGGGTGCTGTACGTTTATTAGGTGTATTCTGGTAGTACCTAGGGGCACAGGACTCAAGTGCTGGGTGCTGAACATTTATTAGGTGTATTACGGTAGTGCCTAGGGGCGCCGGGACCCAAGTGCTGGGTGCTGTACGTTCATTAGGTGTATTGTGGTAGTGCCCGGGGCGCAGGACCCAAGTGCTGGATGCTGTACATTTATTAGGTGTATTGTGGTAGTGCCCGGGGCGCAGGACCCAAGTGCTGGATGCTGTACATTTATTAGGTGTATTGTGGTAGTGCCCGGGGCGCAGGACCCAAGTGCTGGATGCTGTACATTTATTAGGTGTATTGTGGTAGTGCCCGGGGCGCAGGACCCAAGTGCTGGATGCTGTACATTTATTAGGTGTATTGTGGTAGTGCCCGGGGCGCAGGACCCAAGTGCTGGATGCTGTACATTTATTAGGTGTATTGTGGTAGTACCTAGGGGCACAGGACCCAAGTGCTGGATGCTGTACATTTATTAGGTGTATTGTGGTAGTACCTAGGGGCGCAGGACCCAAGTGCTGGATGCCGTACGTTTATTAGGTGTATTGTGGTAGTACCTAGGGGCGCCGGGACCCAAGTGCTAGGTGCTGAATGTTTATTAGGTGTATTACGGTAGTGCCTAGGGGCGCCGGGACCCAAGTGCTGGGCCCTTTACACATGCTGACCCCTGACAAGTTAAGGTCTGTGGCTGGCGTCACAGAGCGGGAATATCGGGGGCGGGGGGATCTGTGGGTCAGAGGGGCAGCGCGGTGATGGCGCTGGTTTAACTCCTCCAGCCTGGAGGCAGAGGGCTGGTCACAGGGGCCGGGGACCAGTGGGGGGGTGAGCGACGGGCCGGGGCACAGGGTGGGAGGCAGGCACACGGCAGAGCAGCCCCTCCAGCCAGGCGCTGGTCTCCCTGCCCAGCGCTCGGAAATCCCCGGCCCCTCGGAGCGTCTGCTCGCCAGCTCCCTGCGCCCGGCTCCAGCAGGCCTGTAAATCAGGCCGGGGGGCAGACGTTCCCAGGCTGCGGTGAGTTCCCAGCAGACAGGTTCCAGGAGCGGCCACTGTAAACACGTCAGGCCGGGCGCTGTATATTACAGTCTGACATGGGAAGCCATAAATCAGGGGAGCAGACGGAGCTGGGCCGCGTTCTCACAGCCCCGTGCGGAGGCAGGGTGGGGGGGACCTCCGCTGCCCTCTCCTGGTGAGGACAAGTCCTGGCACAAGACCTGCCCTGAAACGGCAGAGCAGCACCTCCCAGTTCCTCCATTCGGGGAGCCCCACCACGCCGCCAGCCCTGCCTCCAGGCGCATCCCCGGAGGAGCATCGCCCTGCTGCGTGGGGTGCAGCAGGGGGCGCTCAGAGGCCTCTGTCCTGCCCCTTGGCATCAGGAGGCCCTGCCGGGCCAGGGTGCAGCATGGGAAGATCACCTGAGCTAGGTGAGGAGCAGGAGTCGTGGCAGGGGCTGCGGATCAGGACCAGGGGAGGCTGACACAGCCTCTATCGCATCCATGAATCTTTTAAATTACATTTCAAAACAGAAAGTGCTTGAGTAGGTGTCCCTAGTTTGCAGGGACTGGGAAGACAGGACAGAGTTCCTGAGCTGTCCAGCTGGGTGTTTGTTCGTGCCTAGCATTCACTGCTGGGACTCACTGCTGCAGGACATCCCAGAAACTAATCTGGCAGTGTTTGCAGGAGGGCTGAGTGTGTGGGGGCTTCCAAGACAAGCATCCTCTCTTGTGGGGGGGCTGCAGAGCCTGGCATTCGGGGGAGGATGCCTAACTCTTCCACTGACTCCAGCTGGGGCTGGCCTCACCAAACTGGGGAACATACCCCAAGCCCTGGGGTGCTGCACCGGAGCCAAGTCTGCTGGGAAATGTACCTCGGGCACTGGGTGCTGCACCGGAGCGGGCCTTGCCAGGGAACGTACATCAGGCACTGGGTGCTGCGCCGGACCCGGGCCCTGCCTGGGAACGTACCTCGGGCACTGGGTGCTGTGCTGGAGCTGGGTCTGCCGGGAAACGTATCTCGGGCACTGGGTGCTGCGCCGGAGCCGGGCCCTGCCGGAGAGCGTACCTCGGGCACTGGGTGCTGCGCCGGACCCGGGCCCTGCCGGGGAGCGTACCTCGGGCACTGGGTGCTGCGCCAGAGCCGGGCCCTGCCGGGGAGCGTACCTCGGGCACTGGGTGCTGCGCCGGAGCCGGGCCCTGCCGGGGAGCGTACCTCGGGCACTGGGTGCTGCGCCGGAGCCGGGCCCTGCCGGGGAGCGTACCTCGGGCACTGGGTGCTGCGCCGGAGCCGGGCCCTGCCGGGGAACGTACCTCGGGCACTGGGTGCTGCGCCGGAGCCGGGCCCTGCCGTGGAGCGTACCTCGGGCACTGGGTGCTGCGCCGGAGCCGGGCCCTGCCGTGGAGCGTACCTCGGGCACTGGGTGCTGCGCCGGAGCCGGGCCCTGCCGGGGAGCGTACCTCGGGCACTGGGTGCTGCGCCGGAGCTGGGCCCTGCCGGGGAACGTACCTCGGGCACTGGGTGCTGCGCCGGAGCCGGGCCCTGCCGGGGAGCGTACCTCGGGCACTGGGTGCTGCGCCCAGCAGGAAATCCTTCCCGTGGGCTGAGCCGGAAGCCTGGGGCTCTGTGGGAGCTGCGTGGGGTGTCCGGCAGCGGCGTGGCTGATCCCTAGGCCTGGCCCCAAGTGACCCCCTCACCTGGCCCCTCTGTCTTGCAGGGCAGTGATCCCGCTCGTGGACCCCGACACCGGGCTGCTGGTTCTGGCCGGCAAGGTGAGTCCTGCGGGGGCGGGGCCAGGCCCCGTGGCTTTCACCCCAGAGCCTTAGGGCAGGAGGGCAGGTCCCCCAGTGCTCCGGGTGGGGCTTAGCCAAGGCCCCCCCTTAGCCAGCCTGGGTGCACTGCTGGGCCCCGCCAGTGGGGGGCGACGCTGCTCCATCCCTGTAGGGTGTCCCCAGCTGCAGGGTGGAGGCAGCAGAATTTCCCTCCGGCTACCTGGCCCCACGGCAACTGGGGGGCCTGGCAGGAGCTGGCTGTGGTGCCGAGCCTGGGCCGGGGCAGCCTATGTCCCCCAGGGCCTGGACGGGCGTCTTGCCCTGCCACCGTGTCTCTGTTTCAGGGGGAAAGTCTGCTCTACTGCTTCGAAGTGTGCCCCTCGCTGCCGGCCCTGACGCCAGGTGAGTGCTGCCCCGCGCGCCCTGCCCCCCGCGCCCTGCCCCACGCGCCCTGCCCCACGCGTCCTGCCCTGTCCCACGTGCCCTGCCCCCCGCGCCCTGCCCCACGCGTCCTGCCCTGCCCCACGCGCCCTGCCCTGCCCCGCGCACCCTGCCCCACGCGCCCTGCCCTGCCCCACGCATCCTGCCCTGCCCCACGCGCCCTGCCCCACGCGCCCTGCCCTGCCCCGCGCGCCCTGCCCTGCCCCGTGCGCCCTGCCCCACACGCCCTGCCCCCCGCGCCCTGCCCCACGCGTCCTGCCCTGTCCCACGCGCCCTGCCCCCCGCGCCCTGCCTCACGCGTCCTGCCCTGCCCCACGCGCCCTGCCCTGCCCCGCGCACCCTGCCCCACGCGCCCTGCCCTGCCCCACGCATCCTGCCCTGCCCCACGCGCCCTGCCCCACGCGCCCTGCCCTGCCCCGCGCGCCCTGCCCTGCCCCGCGCCCCTGCCCCCCGCCCTGCCCCACGCGTCCTGCCCTGCCCCACGCGCCCTGCCCTGCCCCACGCGCCCTGCCCCACCTGCCCTGCCCTGCCCCGCGCGCCCTGCCCCACACGCCCTGCCCCCCGCGCCCTGCCCCACGCGTCCTGCCCTGCCCCACGCGCCCTGCCCTGCCCCGCGCGCCCTGCCCCACGCGCCCTGCCCCCCGCGCCCTGCCCCACGCGTCCTGCCCTGCCCCACGCGCCCTGCCCTGCCCCGCGCGCCCTGCCCCACGCGCCCTGCCTTGCCCCACGCGTCCTGCCTTGCCCCACGCGCCCTGCCCCACGTGCCCTGCTCTGCCCCACGCGCCCTGCCCCATGCGCCCTGCCCTGCCCCACGTGCCCTGGCCCACGTGCCCTGCCCTGCCCCACGCGCCTCGCCCCACACGCCCCGCCCTGCCCCACGCACCCTGGCCCACGCGCCCTGCCCTGCCCCACGCACCCTGCCCCACGCGCCCTGCCCCACGTGCCCTGCCCTGCCCCACGCGCCCTGCCCCACGGGCCCTGCCCTGCCCCACACACCCTTCCCCACGCGCCCTGCCCTGCCCCACACTCTGCCCAGCCCAATGCACAGTGCCAAGCCCTGTGTGCCCAGCCCCACGTGCCCTGCCCAGCCCCACGTGCCCTGCCCAGCCCTATTCACCCTGCTCCACATGCCCTGCCCAGCCCCATACGCCCTGCCAAGCCCCACGCGCCCTATCCCACGTGCCCTGCCCAGCCCAGGGGCTGCTTTCAGGCCAAATCATGGTTCTCTGGGGGCCCTGCATACAGGGTCCTGCTGCCCCCCCAGGGCCGTCCCGTATTAGCCGATGGGCTCAGGCGGCCCGAGCCGCGCGCTGATACCCCACTGGGAAGTGCCCGCGAGGCAGCGGGCGGGGGGAGCTGTGGCTGGCTCCAGGCCTGGTGACGGGCCCTGGGTGAGCCTGCAGCCCAGTGGCAGCCTGAGCCAGGGCAGGGCACTGCCCCCCCCCCAGGGCAAAGGCCCAGGCTGAGTGTTCACTCCGGGGTGTGGGTGCTGCAGGCGGGGGAGGGGGGGGCCTGTGGCAGGTGCTGGGAGCGGCCGGGCGAGGCGACGGAGACCCAGCCCCGGGGGCGGTGCCAGATGGGCAGGAGCTGGGGCCCGTGGCCTCCTCTGGCTGGCTCCGAGCCCAGAAAATCCCCCGAGGGGCACGCCAGCCGCCCCTCCCCAGCCCCCGGCGAGGGCAGCGCAGCCCGGCTCACGGCGCCCCCGCTTCCCGCCAGTGACCCAGTGTCTGACGGAGGCCAAGGCCAGGGGCGCCGGCCTGGTGCCAAAGCGGGCGCTGGACGTCATGTCCTGCGAGGTGCTCCGGGTCCTGCAGCTCACGGACGGCTTCATCGTCCCCATCAGCTACACGGTGCCCCGCAAGGTGAGAGGGACGGCGCGTGGGGGAGGGGGCGCCCGCGAGGAGAGGAGGGGGGTGCCGGTGAAGTGGGATGGTGCACGAGGGCCAGGGCGGGAGGTGCCCGCGAGGTGGGATGGGGGGCGGGGTGGGAGGTGTCCGTGAGGTGGGATGGAACAGGAGGTGCCTGCGAGGTGGGACGGGGGGCGGGGCGGGAGGTGCCCGCGAGGTGGGATGGGGCGGGAGGTGCCCGCGAGGTGGGACGGGGGCGGGGTGGGAGGTGCCCGCGAGGTGGGATGGGGCGGGAGGTGCCCGCGAGGTGGGACGGGGGCGGGGCGGGAGGTGCCCGCGAGGTGGGACGGGGGCAGGGCGGGAGGTGCCCGCGAGGTGGGACGGGGGCGGGGCGGGAGGTGGGGGGGGCGGGGCGGGAGGTGCCCGCGAGGTGGGACGGGGGCAGGGCGGGAGGTGCCCGCGAGGTGGGACGGGGGCAGGGCGGGAGGTGCCCGCGAGGTGGGACGGGGGCGGGGCGGGAGGTGCCCGCGAGGTGGGACGGGGGCGGGGTGGGGTGGGACGGGGGGGGGGCGGGGGGGGGCGGGGTGGGACGGGGGCGGGGCGGGAGTGCCCACGAGGTGGGACGGGGGCGGGGCGGGAGTGCCCGTGAGGTGGGACGGGGGCGGGGCGGGAGTGCCCACGAGGTGGGTCGGGGGCGGGGCGGGAGTGCCCACGAGGTGGGTCGGGGGCGGGGCGGGAGGTGCCCGCGAGGTGGGACAGTGACAGACGCTGGTTCTCTGCGGGGAGGGGGCGGGCGGCAGGTGGGGGTACTGGCCTGGCTTTTGCCGCTGGGGAAAGACGGAGGCTTCTTATGAGACCTCAGGGCCGCCAGGCCCAGGTCGGGTGCAGAGCCCCAGGCAGCAGGTGCCTGGCGCCAGGGGCAGCTCTGACCAGCCCCTGCCCAGCGGGTCGGCCAGCCCCACGGCCCCCGCACCGCGGAGCTGCAGGGGGCTGCCCTGCGTGAGACCCCCGGGCTGGAGGCCGACGCAGGCTCGTGCTCACAGCGATGGCCCTGGCGCATACCCGCTCCGTGCCGCTCACCGCCCGTCTCTGCCAGTCCCTGCAGGAGTTCCACGAAGACCTGTTCCCGGACTCCCCCGGGCCCGTCCCCGCTGCCTCGGCGCAGGCCTGGTGGGCAGGCGACAACACGCAGGTACCCGCCCGGTCACTGCCTCGGCCTTGGGCCAGGGGTGCGAGCCCCTCCCCTCACTGGGGCCAGGGGTGCGAGTCCCTCCCCCCACTGGTGCCAGGGGTGCGAGCCCCTCCCCCCATTGGGGCCAGGGGTGCGAGCCCCTCCCCTCACTGGGGCCAGGGGTGCGAGCCCCTCCGCCCATTGGGGCCAGGGGTGCGAGCCCCTCCCCTCACTGGGGCCAGGGGTGCGAGCCCCTCCCCCCACTGGTGCCAGGGGTGCGAGCCCCTCCCCTCACTGGGGCCAGGGGTGTGAGCCCCTCCCCCCACTGGTGCCAGGGATGCGAGCCCTTCCCCCCCCTGGTGCCAGGGATGCGAGCCCCTCCCCCCACTGGTGCCAGGGGTGTGAGCCCCTCCCCCCATTGGTACCACAGGCACGAGCACGTCCCTCTTATTGGTACTGGGAATGTGAGCCCCTCCCCCGGTGGTGCCCGGAATGCCACGCCCCCGACAGTGCCAGAGGTGCGAGCCCCTCCCCCCGGCGGTGCCAGCGCCCGGCCCGGTGCGGCTGCGGGGTTTGGCGCCAGGCTGGCCGCCGTGGGCAGGGGCAGTGCTGGGTGCCCGGGCCGGGGAGCTGTCCCTATGGCAGGCTCTGGCCCCAGGGGCTGCTGTGAGGGGGGGCAGCCACAGTGCCGGCCAGTGACCCTCTGCTGCTGCCCGCCAGGTGGCCAAGGTGAGCCTGAACCCCGCCCGCGGGCCCCGGCCGTCCTTCACCTCCTGCCTGCTCCCCGCCGCCCGGCCTGAGGAGCCCACGCCGCCTGCCGCCCACGCCGGGGACACGGACCGCAGCGTGAGTGCCGGGCGGGGGGAGCTGCCAGCCGCGGGGCCCACACGGACAGCGGTCCGGGAGGGCGGGAGCAGGCCCGGATCCCATGGCCCTGCCGGTCTCTGAGCGCTAACCCCACATGCTGCCCACCAGCCCTGCCCCCCAGCTTTGCCAGCCTGCCCCCCAATTCTGCTAGCCCTGCCCCCCAGCTCCACCAACCTGCCCCCCAGCTTTGCTAGCCCTGCCCCCCAGCTCCACCAACCTGCCCCTAGCTCTGCCAGCCCCACCCCCCAGCTGTTCTGTCCCTCCCATTCCCTAGCCCAGTGTCAGGGTGTGACGTAGTGGGGGTGCTTGCTGGGCTGTGGTGACCCCTGCTGTCTGGAGCAAGACCCAGCAGGGAAAGCCTCACTAGGCAGAGGTAAGGCCAAACTTGTTGAACCAGTGGCCAGACACCCCCCATGGAGAGGAACAAAGGGAGGTGGATGCTGCCCTGGCTGGGGGGCAGGGCTTGGAGAGGGTTAGTTAGTTCCTATCTGGAAGGCAGGGAATAAGGAGCTGGGGAGGGGGCTGGGACTCCCCTATCTCAAGGGGGGGCACTGAGGCCTCTTAGCCCCAGTTCCTGTAACCAGATTCCATCTGTGCTGCGCTGTGCTGGAGGAGCAATAAACCACCCTCAATTCCACCGGCTGGTGCAGTCTGTTTGTGCCATTTCGGGGTGCAGGAGACGCGCCGTCACACAAGGTCTCCCGGCCTCCCCCCCCCCCCAGTGCCAGGGAACCCTCTGGGGGCTGCCAAGCTGCTGTTCCCACCCTCCAAGGCGGCGCCAACCTCTGGCTGGTGCCTGCCCAGCTGCGTCGGGGGCAGGGCGAGGCCTTTGGCAGGGACTCTTACACCCCTTGACTCCCTTGGGCTCTGTTCTCCCCCCAGGAGGGAAGCGGCCTCTCATCCCCCCCCAGCTCGCTGAGCTCGCCCTCCAGCTCGGCCCCGTCCCCCTGCACCACCAGCTCCAGCCAGAGATCCCTGCAGAGCATTCTGGGTAAGTGGGCGCGGCCGGGCGGAGGGCTAGGAGCCGGGGGTTGCTCTGTGGGGTGGGATCCTCACGCTCGTCCCTGCCCCCCAGGGCCCAGCTCCAAGTTCCGCCACACCCTGGGCACGGTGCTGCCCCGCGGCACCCACATCACCAACCTCAAGGGGCTGAACCTCACCACGCCGGGGGAGAGCGACGGCGTCTGCGCCAACCGGCTGCGCGTGGCCGTCCCACTGCTGTCGGCGGGCGGGCAGATCGCTGTGCTGGAGGTAGGTGTGCAGCGCAGCCAGGCCAGGCGCTCCCTGTGAGCTGGGCCCGGACGCGGCCACTCCGGAGAGCGTCACACGCCACCTGCCGATTCGGTTTGTGTTTCTCCGGGTGGTGCACATGCCTTGGTGCACATGAATAATTTATTCCGCACACACATGGAAAAGATGAGAGGGGAAATCAGCCTCCACCCATCCTGGGGCTGACTGGTGGCCAGGTCTGCTGCCACTGCCGCCCACTGCTCCTCGCAATGCAGGGGCCCCAGGGGGCTGGGCTTCTTGCTGTGGGACTTGGCTTGGGCTTTGACAGCTGCCCACGTCCCTGAGGGCTGAGCACGCTGGCCCTCTGCAGCAAAGCCCCCAGCTCCAGGCCTGGCTGAAGGGGCGCTCCCCTGAGAGGTAGCAGTAGTGGGCCCATATCTCGCCTGTGAGCAGCCACTAGAGGGCGCTGTCGCTCACTCCCACTGCCATTTGGTGGCCAGGAGGGGGCGGTGCTGAGGCCGGTGGGGGGAGGGAGGTGCCAGCCCCTCCCTGGTGCCCGCCTGCGGGTGGGGGTGAAGGTACCCAGTTGCCGCGCTGAGTTGACTGCGGGTCTCTGCTGCAGCTGTCCAAGCCGGGCCGGCTCCCCGACACGTCCATCCCCACCATCGAGAACGGGACGCCAGTCGCAGACTTCTGCTGGGACCCCTTCGACCTGCAGCGCCTGGCGGTCGGTGCGTGAGCTCCCTGGCCTGCCCTGGCGCCCGGCTCCTCGCTGCCAGCTGGACAGTAACCCCCCAATCCCTCCCCCCAGGGAATGTTTAATCCCATTTCACAAGTGGGGAAACTGAGGCAGGTTGGCTTCTAGTCCCAGGTTTCCCATTGACTAGTGCGCAGCCATAGGCCAGTCACTGCCGCACGCCAGAGCTCCGTGCCTCAGTTTCCCCACCTGTGAAATGAGGCTGGTACGCCTGACTCCAGCTGGATGGTGTTTCCTTGGGGCTCCCCAGAGAGTTCCCTCCCCCGGGATTTCCTCGGGCGATGGAAACAGGCCCAGGCTGGGAGATGGGGGGCGGTGGGGAGGAAAGGATGAAAGTGAAGTTTGAGCCGTTCAGAAGCATGCGGGGCACCGTCCCGAGGACAGGGGTTGGGCGCGCCCGCTGGCTTCGGGGGCTCCCGGGCACTGCCCGGCGCTGTCAGGTTCCTTCTTTGCCTGCAGCTGGTGACGATGCCAAGATCCGCCTGTGGCGAGTGCCCCCGGGAGGCCTGCGGGAGACGCTGAAGGAGCCGGAGGCCGTGCTCAGAGGTAAGGGCTGTGGGCGCGGCTGGCAGACGGGGCGTGGCCCGAGGGCGTCGCTCGGCCCCGGCGGGGTGCAGACAGGGCCTGGCTCTGGGTTCGCCCCGCCGTGCTCTGAGCGGAGCGCCAGGCCGTTCCCCTCAGGCCTAGGTCCCAGCTGGGCCAGGGACTCGCCCGGGGAGGCTGCCCTGGCCACAGAATCTCCTCTGTTCCCCCAGGCCACACGGAGAAGATCTACTCCCTCAAATTCCACCCGCTGGCTGCCGACATCCTGGCCTCCTCCTCCTACGACATGAGCGTGCGGCTCTGGGACCTGCAGGCGGGCACCGAGGTGCTGTGTCTGAGCGGGCACCAAGACCAGGTGGGGCGACCGAGGGCATGGGCCGTGCGCCCGCCCCAGGAGCTGTGGGCGGGGCAGTGGGCGGAACAGCACCCGGCACAGAGGGCAGTGGGTGGAGCTGTGGGTGGAGCAGCACCCAGTGCAGGGGGGCAGTGGGTGGAGCTGTGGGCGGAGCAGCGGGGAGCAGTGGGCGGAGCAGCACCCAGCGTAGAGGGGCAGTGGGCGGAGCAGCGGGGAGCAGTGGGCGGAGCAGCACCCAGCGCAGGGGGGCAGTGGGTGGAGCTGTGGGCGGAGCAGCGGGGAGCAGTGGGTGGAGCAGCACCCAGCGTAGGGGAGCAGTGGGTGGAGCTGTGGGCGGAGCAGCGGGGAGCAGTGGGCGGAGCAGCACCCAGCGTAGGGGAGCTGTGGGCGGAGCAGCGGGGAGCAGTGGGCGGAGCTGTGGGCAGAGCAGCGGGGAGCAGTGGGCGGAGCAGCACCCAGCACAGGGGGGCAGTGGGTGGAGCTGTGGGCGGAGCAGCGGGGAGCAGTGGGCGGAGCAGCACCCAGCGTGGGGCTGGGCCCTTCCCCAGGGCAGGCCAAATTCAGGCAGCTGCCCCCTGCACCCCTCTCCTGGCCCTGCCCCGCCAGGCCCCTTGCTGCCCCACTTGGCTTTAACTCTTCCAGCGCCCGGCCGGCAGCCCCTCCCCCAAGCCAGCTGAGGCAGCAGGGCTTGGACTGGGGGCCAGGGGCTATCACCCCCTTGCTGCTGGCCGGGCGGGGCCAGGGCGCGTGTCACGGGGCAGCGGGTCTCTTTCAGATCTTCAGCCTCGCCTGGAGCCCGGACGGCCAGCGGCTGGCCACGGTCAGCAAGGACAGCAGAGTGCGGGTCTACGCGCCCCGCCGGAGCCCGGAGCCCGAGCAGGTGAGGGTCGGTCGCTGCTCCAGGGGGCGCGGGAGAGGGCATGATGGAGCCCTGCGTCTGGAGAGGGCACAGGGCTGGGAGGGGGGTGGCTGTGGGGCAGAGGGGTCCCTATGGGGCCGGCCAGTCCCGTGCTCCCAGAGGCCCTTCCTGCCCCTCAGTTCCACCCCACATTTGCCCTGTGCGACCTGTGCCCCTCTGCTGTCAGCATGGGGGGTGCCGGGGACTCACAGTCTCTCCCCCCCAGGAAGGCCCCGGCCCCGAGGGCGGGCGCGGTGCACGGCTGGTCTGGGTCTGCGGGGGCCGCTACCTGCTGGTGTCTGGCTTCGACAGGTAAGGGCTGGGTCGGCGACCCACTCGGGCCCCGCAGTCAGCTTCCCCCAGCTCCCCTCGCCATGGGCCTGGCAGTGCAGCCACCTCTGGGGGGGACGGCAGCAGCCGCCGCTCGCAGGCTGGGGCACTGACCTCTGCTCCCTGGTCCCGTCTGAGCCGGCGCCCTCAGCCGCCGCTCACTTCATGGCACTGCCCGGGGGCACGTGGCGACCCCCGGGCCAGTCACCGCCCGGCCGTGGGAGGAGCTGGGGGTTTACGTGCCTGGGGGCTCCGGGCCTGGCAGAGAGTGTGGGGCAGAGCTGGGCCCTGCGGCCGGGCGCTGCTGAGCCGCACCGTGTACCCCCAGCCGCAGCGAGCGCCAGCTGGCCCTGTACGACGCCGCGGGCCTGGCAGCCGGGCCCCTGGCGGTGGTGAGCACCGACGTGGCGCCCTCCACCCTCATCCCCTCCTACGACCCGGACACCAGCGTGCTCTTCCTCACCGGCAAGGTGAGTGGGGGCGGCCCCCGTCCTCTCTGTGGCTGCTGCCGGTGGCGTGTCCTGCCCGAGCCACCAGGCCTCCCGTGGCATTGGTGCCAGGGCTGAGCTGTGTCCTGGGGGAGGGCCCTGGCATGGGGGGGGGGTCTGGGAGGCGGGCCCCCTGTGCCCAGCCCCTGGGTGTCAGTGCCTCCGGGGGGGCTCTGGAGGGCTGGGCTGGGGGATGATGGCAGAGAGGGGTCGCCCAGCACTGTGGGCAGGGCAGCAGGGCCCTGCCTGGGCCCCCATTGGGAGGCCGTTGGCCCCGACTGGCTCGACCCACAAGGGCCAGGCTGCTGGTGGGGCTCTCCGTGTAGCCGGTCCTGCAGGGTGGGGCCTGCCCCCCTCGGGGCCCCACCACGGCCCATTGCCTCCCGAGCCACAGTGCCACACGGCTGCTTGCCACTGGCACCGTCTTGTACCCTCCCCTCGTGCCCACCCCACCCGCCCCTCGTGCACCCTCCCCTCGTGCCCACCCTACCCGCCCCTCGTGCGCCCACCCCTCGTGCGCCCGCCCACCCCTCACCCACCGTCCCCTCCCCCCCTCCCCAGCCCTCACCCACCTTCCCCTCCCCTTGCGCCCCGTCACCTCGCCCGCCCACCCCTTGCGTGGCCACCCTGCCTGCCTCTCGCCCACCCGCCTGCCCCTCTCACAGTCCCCTTCCCTGTGGCGTGTAGGGTGACACAAGAGTCTTTGTGTACGAGCTGCTCCCCGAGGCGCCCTTCTTCCTGGAGTGCAACAGCTTCTCCTCCAGCGACCCGCACAAGGTACTGGGGCTGGCGGGACGAGGGCCCTGCGCAGGGCGCTGTGGTGCCAGGTGGGCTGCCCACTCCCACGGCAAGGCCTTCTGCTGCCCCCAGGCGTGTTCTGCCTGGTGCGGGGCACCCCCCAGCCCGGCAGCGCTGCCCAGGCCTTGGCCAAGCCCCCTGCTCCCGGGCACTCCTGACAGCCCCCCCCCCCCGACTTTCCCGGCCGGCCGGGAACTCACCACCCGCTCCCCGGCATCGCAGGTGCAATGCCGCCCTCTGGTGGCCCCCCGGGGGAGTGCAGGGCGTCACAGTGCAATTCCTGGCCCGGCCGGTAGAGGGCGCTGCGTGGTACCAGGCATGTGCAGGGCCACGGGTGCGTGGGTCAGGTGGCGCTGCCCAGGGCACTGTCCCTGTCTCTGCCCCCGAAGTCCAGGCTGGCTGGAATCTGCAATGAGTCTCTGTGACTCCTCACTGCCCGCTGGCCAGTGCCCGGGTGTCCATGGGCGGGCACTGGGTTAGACGTGTGTCCTGCGGCCTGGTTCTCCGCAGTGCAGGGGGTGGCACAGGGGGGTCTGAGTCTCTGGGCTAGTACCTAGGCAGCCTCTTGCCCTACTGCTGGGTCGCACGGGACCCCAGGCACCTGACTGGCACAGCCTGGGCATCCCAGGAGCCCGATGGCACAGGGGCTGCAGAGACGGCTTGCTGGGGTGGGGCAGAGGCAGGTGAGGGTGGGGCTGGTGTGACACCCCAGGGTGCTTTTGGCAGGGGTCGGGATGCCAGGCAGGGTTCCTATGCCAACTGGGTAAGGACGTTCTGCCTCCACTCAGCCCCCTGCAGTGTCAAAGGCCGGAGGGGCTCTCCCTTTACACGCTGTCGTCCCGGGCCGTAATCAGCTGCCACGTTCCACACCAGAAGCAGCTGCATCTCAGGGGCGGTTCAGGCCTTCCCTCTCTGGCTTTGCATTGTCCCTGCAGAGGGCCGTGGGGCCTGCGCAGACCCTACACCCCGAGGAGGCAGCCTTGCCTGAACGCAGCCTCGTGCAGCCCCCTCAGCTTGCCCCGCCAAGGAGGGGGCGGTAACCCCGCGCCCTGGCAGTGAGATCCCGGGGGCGCTACCAGGCTACTGACCTCTCTCTGCTGCCGCAGGGCTTCGTGTTCCTGCCCAAGACGGAGTGCGACGTGCGGGAGGTGGAGTTTGCCAGGGCGCTGCGCCTCAGGCAGAGCTCCGTCGAGCCGGTCGCCTTCAGGGTCCCCCGGGTCAAGGTGGGTGGCACCGAGCTCCCTGGGCTGGTGGGGGGCTGGGCCAGGAGAGTCCGAGCCCCACCGAGCTGCCTCCCCCTTTCCCTAAGGGGCTGCCAAGCCCCCGCGCCCCACACAGCCTAACCCCGCCCCTCCTCCCCCTGCAGAAGGAGTATTTCCAGGACGACATCTACCCGGCCACCGCCGTGTGCTGGGAGCCGGCCCTCACCGCGGCAGCCTGGCGCACGGGCGCCAACGGGCAGCACCGCACCGTCAGCCTGCAGCCCCAGGACATGACACCGGGTGGGTGAGGCAGGGCACAGGGCAGGCAGGGGTTGGCCCTTGGCTGGTGCAGGGTGGATCCCATGAGCCTTTGCCAGGGTGCTCGGGCGAAGAGGGGTGTCCCTGGCCGTGGGGCACTGGGAGACGCTAAGGCTCAGGGTGGGCAGGGGAATGGGGGACCTTGCCAGGCGCAGGGCAGGAAGGGGCCAGGGAAGGCTTAGGGTGGGCAGGGGCTGGCGGAAGGGGGAAGGGGCCAGGGTGGCCAGGCTCTCCCTGGGACTGGAGGAGGCCCTATGGGAAGGCCGGTGAGCTGAGCTGGGTGGCGCCAGGGGGTGGGGTGAGAAGGCGGGTGCTGACGCTGTTCTCTCCCGCCGGGCCAGTGAGCGCGGCCCCGCAGGAAGCGCCTTCCCGGAAGTACGTCCCGGCCAAGGTCTACCTGGAGGAGAAGTCTGACGAGCAGAAGAAGGAGGAGGTGGGGCAGCCCCCAGGAACCTGTGTGGCTCACTGCCCCAGCCAGGCCACCCTGCCCCATGGCCATGGTCTGTTTCTGGCCTGGTGCTAGGGTCCATTGACCACGCTGGGTGTCTCCCTTTGGTGTCTCTGCCAGATGCTGACCCTGCCCACGTGCTCCACGGAGCCCCTCCCTGCCAGGTTCTGACCCCGCCCACCTGCTCCACGGAGCCCCTCCCTGCCAGGTTCTGACCCCGCCCACAGCTCCATGTAGCCCCTCCTTGCCAGGTTCTGACCCCGCCCACCTGCTCCACGGAGCCCCTCCCTGCCATGTTCCAACCCCGCCCACAGCTCCATGGAGCCCCTCCCTGCCAGGTTCTGACCCCGCCCACCTGCTCCACGGAGCCCCTCCCTGCCATGTTCCAACCCCGCCCACAGCTCCATGGAGCCCCTCCCTGCCAGGTTCTGACCCCGCCCACCTGCTCCACGGAGCCCCTCCCTGCCAGGTTCTGAGTCCGCCCACCAGCTCCATGGAGCCCCTCCCTGCCAGGTTCTGACCCCGCCCACAGCTCCATGGAGCCCCTCCCTTCCAGGTTCTGACCCCACCCACAGCTCCATGGAGCCCCTCCCTGCCAGGTTCTGACCCTGCCCACCAGCTCCATGGAGCCCCTCCCTGCCAGGTTCTGACCCCGCCCACAGCTCCATGCAGCCCCTCCCTGCCATGTTCT
This sequence comes from Pelodiscus sinensis, assembly GCF_052426305.1. Lineage (NCBI taxonomy): Eukaryota > Metazoa > Chordata > Testudines > Trionychidae > Pelodiscus > Pelodiscus sinensis. The sequence goes on from NC_143066.1 coordinate 5,007,115, forward strand.
GACCCCGCCCACCAGCTCCATGGAGCCCCTCCCTGCCAGGTTCTGACCCCGCCCACCAGCTCCATGGAGCCCCTCCCTGCCAGGTTCTGACCCCGCCCACAGCTCCATGGAGCCCCTCCCTGCCATGTTCAGACCCCGCCCACAGCTCCATGCAGCCCCTCCCTGCCATGTTCTGACCCCGCCCACCAGCTCCATGGAGCCCCTCCCTGCCATGTTCCGACCCCGCCCACCAGCTCCATGGAGCCCCTCCCTGCCAGGTTCTGACCCCGCCCACCAGCTCCATGGAGCCCCTCCCTGCCATGTTCCGACCCCGCCCACCAGCTCCATGGAGCCCCTCCCTGCCAGGTTCTGACCCCGCCCACCAGCTCCATGGAGCCCCTCCCTGCCAGGTTCCGACCCCGCCCACCAGCTCCATGGAGCCCCTCCCTGCCAGGCGCTGACCCCGCCCACCAGCGCTCCCCCAGGCAGGGGGAGTACCTGTCATGAGAGTGCCTGCCTGAGTCAGCCTCTAACCCGCGCCCAGGGCTGGGACCGAGGCTGCAGTGCCCGCGTTCTCAGCTGCCTTTCACGGATGCCTGGGACCATTGCGGGCCGGTGCCCACACTCTGCCCTTCTCCCTGCAGCTGCTGAGCGCGATGGTGGCCAAGCTGGGCAACCGGGAGGACCCGCTGCCGCAGGACTCCTTCGAGGGCGTGGACGAGGCGGAATGGGTAGGCTGGGGCTGCTGCGGGGTGAGGGGCTGTTGTGACGCGCTGCCCTCAAGGGGACAGCCAGTACTCAGCTCGCTGGCAGCCACAGGGCTGCCTGAGCCCCCTGCCGTCTGCTCTCAGCCCCCCAGGAAAAGCTCGGCAGTGGAACCTATGGACAGTTGCCTGGGAACAACCCTCCAGACCTCCATGCCCAGGGGGAGTCCTGGGGGGGCAGAACACCCAGTGATCCCACCCCTGTGCCAGGCACCCTGCCCAGGATGTGGGGGGGGCTGTGGAGGGGCAGAACACCCAGTGATCCCACCCCTGTGCCAGGCACCCTGCCCAGGATGTGGGGGGGGCTGTGGAGGGGGCAGAACACCCAGTGATCCCACCCCTGTGCCAGGCACCCTGCCCAGGATGTGGGGGGGCTGTGGAGGGGGCAGAACGCCCGGTGATCCCACCCCTGTGCCAAGCGCCCTGCCCAGGATGTGGGGGGGCTGTGGAGGGGGCAGAACGCCTGATGATCCCACCCGTGTGCCAGGCGTCCTGCCCGGGCGTGGGGGGGCTGTGGAGGGGGCAGAACGCCCAGTGATCCCACCCGTGCCAGGTGCCTTTCCTGGGCTCCTGGTCCCACTCACCCATCTTTCGTTGTAGGACTAGCCCTGGAGGGGTGACTCCTTTCCCTGGGACCACTGTCTCCTCCATGCCAAAGCTGCTGGCTCCCCACGCCCTGCCTGGCCTTGGCGGCTCCCACGCTGAGGACTTGCCTTTCGCTGGACCACGCCCGCCCCAGGCTTCGCCGCTGCCCGCCTCAGTGCCCCACCAGCAGCGCTCTGCCGAAGCACCCAGGATGCCCACTCTGTGCCGGGCTCTGCTCTGCTACCCAAGGGCTAATGGACTCGGCGAGCCAGACCCTGCCTCCCTCCTTGGCCTGGCCTGCCCCGAACGCTCTGCCGCTTGCTCGGCCGCCGCGCTGCCCCCGCTTCGACCAGGAGTGCGCACCTCAGCCCGACACACCAGCAGGCGCCTCCGGCTCGCGCTGCTCAAACTACCCCCCTCGGGGTAACCTCCGCCGGCAGTGACAGCCCAGGGGAGTTGGGGGAGCCGCTGGGGGGGGTCTGGGCCTCCCAGCCTGGCCTGACGTTTCCTTTCACAGCCACCGACCCTTCCTGGTGTGGTACCACCAGCTCTTCAGCCCTCAGAGCTGCCCCCAGGACAGGGCGCGACTGGCAATGCCCCCTTCGGCCAGCACGGGGCTCTAAGGCGGGGGGTCCCTGAACGCCTTACAGGCCTGCCCCAGAGCACTCGCCTGGCCTTGCTGCACGGTCAGGCCCTTCCTCCGGGCCGCAGGGATCACGGGCCGGAGGCTGGAATGCCCCCGGCACAAGGGGCCACCACGTGCCTTCTCTGTGTCTGCCGCCCTGGCTGCTGGCACCCGGCGAGTCACTGCCTGGCTGGCCCTGGCATTGTTCCGCCATCAGCGCGAGTGGGAATCGTGTGTTCTCAAAGCACAAGCCCCCCAAGGGCACCCTGCCCTGATCTCGAGGGCAGCCCATCTCGGGCAGGGTAACCCGGGGGGAGCCTCAGGGATGGGAGGGGCCATGGAGCCCAGCCCTGTGGTTGAGGGGTTCAGCTGCACCCCCAGAAATCAGGAAACCAAGGGAGCCCAGCCTGCGTAGCTCTACCTTGCCAACAAACCCAAGTGCCAGAGAGGGCTGGCACCATCGGCCAAGGCCAGGCTGGGCTTGTCAGGGGCAGGGCCAGGGGCCCGCTGGGTAAGGCCGAATGCCAGCAACCCAGCCGTGCGCAGGGGGCTTCCGAAACGGCACCGCAAATTTTAATAAAAGGTTCTTTAAAAACCCAATGGAGGCAGCAAGTCTATAACCTCGGAAAGGCCGTGCGGCGGCAGAGCCTTCTCCAGGGCGGGGCGGCCAGCTGCCCCTTGCCCGGCACTGGGCAGGGTCCCAGGAGGTGACCCAGGAGGCGGAGGGGCCCATGTTCAGAGGCCGGGCCCTGGGGGAGGGTGTGATGGCGCGTTGGGGGTCCCCCGTCTCCTGCACCCCAAAATGGCACAAACAGACTGCACCAGCCGGTGGAACAGAGGAATTTTATTGCCTCTCCAGGATACAGCACAGCACAGATGTAGTCTGGTCCCAGAGCTGGGCTAGGATGCCTCAGGCCCCCTTGAGATGGGGAGACCGGGCCCCTAAACTCCAGCCTCTTTCCCTAGGCTGTCTCCTCCATGCCCCCAACCAGCAACTAACTAACCCTCTTCCAGCCCTGCCCCCAGCCAGGGCAGCATCCACCTTCCTTTGTTCCTCTCCATGGGGGGTGTCTGGCCACTGGTTTGCATAGTGACTCATCCTGTTTTGCTGGGTCGTGGTACCCACGGCAGCCAGTGGGGGTTACCCCAGAGCCAGCAGCATAGAAACCAGCCAGGTCCCCCCACTACGTCACAGAGGGAACGCTTCCTGCAAAGGAACTGCCAGTGCCACTGGGTCCGGCTCCCACCGGGCACGGGGCCTGGCAGCAGGCGACCCTCCAAAGCCCGCCCCATGGGACTGGCTGGCTGGGCACGGCTCAGCCCGGCAGCGACTGCGCTGGCGGCCAAGGGGGCCAGGGCCTGGGCCATATTGGGGCATATGGGGCTGGCAGGGGGTCTCCAGGGCTTGGTGCCCTCCCGGGGCAGAGCACCCGCAGGGCTGCAGACGGGCGGAGGCATCACGCCGCGTGGGGGGGGCAGAGGCCCGCGGGCCGGGCCAGTGGCTGAGGACTGAGGCCCGCGGGCCGGGGCTGGCAGCGCTGCCCGACTGGGCTGCACCCCGCGCTCCGCTCGCCGGCAGGGGGCGCCTCGTGCCAGTCACATGATCAAACTAGCTGGGCCAGTCGGGGCTGCAGCTTCCCCGCCGCCCGCCAGGGGGCGCGCTCCCTCCGCGCTCCGCCCGGCCCGGCTCTATGGTGCCCGGCGCGCGCCCCCCGCCCCGCCCCCAGCGCTTCGCTCCCCGAGCCGGGCCGCGCGCAGGGACATGGTGAGCGCGGCCGGCCCCCGCCAGCCCCCCCCCCACGCGGCCTGGGGAGCGCGCCCCGGCGGGGGGGGCGCCCTGGCGGGGGGGGGGGGGGGGGGGGGTTATATGCGGGGGGGGGGGCGCTCTGGCGGGGGGGGTTATCTGCGGGGGGGGCGCTCTGGGGGGGGGTTAGTCTGCGGGGGGGCGCCCTGGCGGGGGGGGGTTAGTCTGCGGGGGGCGCTCTGGCGGGGGGGGCGCCCTGGCGGGGGGGTTAATCTGCAGGGGGGGCGCCCTGGCGGGGGGGTTATCTGCGGGGGGGGCGCCCTGGCGGGGGGGTTATCTGCAGGGGGGGCGCCCTGGCGGGGGGGTTAATCTGCGGGGGGCAGCTGCCCCTCCCCTGATGCCGCTGTGTCCGCAGGCCAAGTACCTGGCGCAGATCCTGGTGCTGGGGGCGCAGGTGCTGGGCAGGGCCTTCGCCCGGGCGCTGCGGCAGGAGTTCGCAGGTGAGCACCGGGCGCCCGCCCGCGCTGGGGCTGGCTGGTCCCGGCCTGGGCTGCGGTGCCCCGATTGCCCCGCGCGTGCCGGGCCCTGCCCAGGCCGATGGGGCCGGACAGAGCACAGCGGGGTCCCCCATGGCCCCACCCAGCCTGCAACCGGGGAATTGAACCTGGCGCCCTGGGCTCATAGAGCCACTGGGGATGTGAGCAGGTGTCTGGTCGCTGGGCTCCTCCAGCCCATCCCCGCCCCCACCGGAGCAGCCCCTGCCTGCGGGGAGTGGCGGGTGCTCCAGCCCCAGGTTTAACCAACTAAATGGGATTTTACATCGCCAACGGCCACCCCCAGCTCGCAGCCTGGTGGCACGTCCGGTTGTGCAGCCAGTGGCCCCCGTCCTGCTGCTCGGGGGGCAGCTCTCCTGGGAGTGCTGTGGGTGGGCTGTGCATGCGGGGAGCCAGCTCAGGGTGTCTCCGAACAGCCAGCCGAGCCGCGGCCAATGCCCGGGGGCCCCAGTCTGCTGCAGCCACCAGCCTCTCAGGGATCAGCCTGCAAGAGGCCCAGCAGATCCTCAACATCTCCAAGCTGAGCCCGGAGGAAATCCAGAAGGTAAGGGCACGGCGCGGGCCGAGCCACAGGCAGGCCTGCACACGCTGGGAGGTCGGCCCCTTGCCCCGGCCACTGCAGGCTGGTCGTCGCGCTCTGGCAGGCATGGCTGGGCGGTGGCAGGTCCTGTTCCAGGCAGTGCCCGTGTATGGCCACCTCACTGGGGCCCTGCCACCCTGCTGGCTGCTGGGGGGTAGGCTCTGTGCTGAAGCGCATGGACGCGGCCCCCAGCGCATTCCCATATCCTGGGCACTGCCTGGAGGGCCCTGTCACCGTGCGTCCCGCAGCCAGCTGGCAGCGCGCTGACATGCAGAGCGAGGGCAGGAGGAGCGGCCGCCCATGCTTGGCTTGTTTCCTTTGGCAGAATTACGAGCACTTATTCAAGGTGAACGACAAGTCGGTGGGGGGCTCGTTTTACCTGCAGTCTAAGGTAAGGAGGGGTTGGGCCGGCCCCATAGGGATGGGGGCTGGCTGGCTCTCTTGGGAGCTGTGGGGCTGGAGGCTTTCAGGCTCTCACTGCGCTAAGCCCCTGGAGCGGAAGCAGATCTTTTCCGAGATCTTTGCCAGGTGACTGTGTTGCTTGCAGTGTCCTTTGGGTGCCCCATCCCCGCATGCCTCTCTGGGCTCTCCTGTCACACGGGCTGGACCCTGGAAGTCCCCAGGAGCAGCATGTTGGAGCCTGAGAGAGGCCACGCTCTTGGGGGTCTGGCACCACATCTGTTTGCCCAGGGTTACGCCCGGGGGCACGTGGACTGAGGGAGCAAGCTGCCCAGGGCTGCAGCGTCTCAAGTTCCTTTGCTGTCGCCCGGCAGGGCCTGGCCTGAACCATTGCGTGTCCAGCTGTAACCTGGTGTCATCTGCCCCCCATGCCAGTCGCCAGGTGCTTTCTGCTGGCACAGCCATGTCCCTGAGCTCTCCCGGCCTGGGTGGGAGGTGTGACTCATCGGACGTCCTGTCTCCAGGTGGTGAGAGCCAAGGAGCGGCTGGTCGAAGAGCTCCGAATCGAGGCCCAGCGACAGAGCGAAAAGGAAGAGGGGCAGAAGCCAGAGACATAGCCACCCCCATGCCCTCTTCTCAGCCCCCTAACTTATAGCCAGCCAATAAATCCCCTTCCTGTAGCTTCCTCTGTGTGGTTTGGACTCAGGAGGCTCGGGGGCAGCGTTGGGGGGCAGCCCAGCCCGGTGCTCTGTGGACACCTGTTGTGCACTGGGACCAACAAACATGAGGTAGAGGGGCAGCTTTCCTTCCTGACCCATTTGCCCTGAAGCATGGCGTTCGCAATGCCTGGTGCCGTATGTAGCCAGCTGGCTCCTCCGGGGGGCCCCCTGCTTTAGCAACACTGTCCGTGTGCCCCTTGCCCCGTGTGGTTTGGGCTGGACACTTTCCCGCACGCCCACCGTGGCAGAGATGTCTCTTCCCGTCCGCTCCCTGGCCAGCCCCACCTGCAGCCTCAGGAGACTGGCTGCTGGGGAAGACTGGATGTACACGGGCGTGAGAGCCGTGCCAGCGGGAGCCCTGCGCTGGGTGTGAGCTGGTCTCTGCATCAAACCCCTGAGCTCTCCCTGGGGGGCGGGGGCAGCCACAGGATCCCAGCCGTTTAGTGGGGGGGAGACTGGGCCCCTGGCTTCACCTGGGCTCTGCAGTGAGGTTCCCAGCCCCTGGAGGCCAGGCCGGATGAGCTGTGGGCCCAGAACATGCCCCCATTTCAAAGACAGTTTTGCCAAACTGGGGGCAGCAAACAGAGGGTTCTTCCCAAGAGCCCTGCCACAGGCCTGCCCGCAGCACAGGAAATCCACCGGCGTGGGCCCCACAGACAGGATGGCCCGTGTGGCCCCTGGCCCCCCTAAATCAGCTGCCCGAGATGCCTGGCGCGTCTCCTGGGAGGCGGCGCTGTTCCACAAAGCCCTCCAGCCAGGGGAGCTCTGCCAGGCCTGTGCTCCCTCCTCTCCTGGTCAGTGCAGCAGCCGGCCAGGGGCAGCAGGCGACGTGTTCCCAGGGCAGGGAGCCCTGCAGCTCCCCAGGGGACAGCAACCCCAGCTGGGAGACCAGTGCCCCGGGGAAACGCCACGGAGGGAATACCCCTGCCACTGCCCACCTGGCCGAGAGCAGTCCGTCCCAGTGGTGTGCACACAGCCCCTAGGCGCTGCCTGGAACGGGCCCTGCTTGGCCCCCCACCCATCCCTGTGGGGCTGGCCTGTGCATGGGCTGGCCGTGGGCCAGCTGCACAGGGGAATGGTGGCTCTGGCCATACCCACCCCTGAGAACACTGTGGTTCATCCCAAGCCCTAAGGCTGACCTGGCTGCTTGCCCAGGGTCCTTTCTGGTCCATGGGCGGGGGGTAGGGGGGGACTTGTCCCAGAGCTCAGCAGCTCCCAATGCGGGGGCACTGCAGCATCCTGGCCCCCCCACTTTGTAGCACTTGCAGGCTGGAGCCAGGAGCTGGGGGGTCAGCAAGGCACCGAGGCAGACAGGCACTGCGGGCAGCCACTTGGCTAAGAGGTCCAGGCAGCTGTGGGCTCAAACCCGGCTCATCGCAGGCCCATGCCAGCGCCCTGCCTGCTGCCAGCCATTCCCCGTTCCCAGCCTGGGCAGCGCCCATCGCAGGTGCCGCGGGAGGCTGAGCCGGTGCTAGGCGGTGCCCCGAGAGGCAATCACAGGCCGACACAGCCAGGGCAACTCATCAATTCACTTTATTGGTTTCTTATGAACCGGCCTCTCCTGTGGAGGCCGAGGGCAGTCGGGAGCATCCGGCTTTGTTGCTTTCGTTAAACACTAGGCTACAGCAGTGGGCCGGGGGCGGGACGTACACTACAGAGAAAGGCACTTAGAGACGGGCGACCGCGAGCCTGCCATGTGCAGCGAGGACTGGAAAGAGACGTACACCGGCCGGGCAGGCCTAGTCTATCACAAAGCAGTGCTGTGGGGTGAGCCCCTGGGCGGCGGCCACAGCAGACAGCAGCATAGGCTCTGGGGCCGGCTCCTGGCCAGCCTTGCGCAGGGGCTTTGGAGTGGGGGGCTAGCTGGGGAGCCCCTGGTTGGAGGGTGGCAGCGGAGCAGGGGCCCTGCGGAGGGATGGAAAAGAGCTCCGCAGGCCCCTTGTGTACCAGAAGGAGCAGGAGAGGCAGGCCAGGGGTAGAGCCCGCCTCCCCAGAGAGGGGCAGATCCTGGAGACCCCTGGCTGCAGCACTGAGCAATCCCCCTGGGAGGGACAAGCATGAGGTGGGGACGAGGCCAGGAGACCAGGACATGGGCAGAGGCTGTGCTGGGCACCCCCTGTGGGTACAGCCGGGCCCGTGGGTACAGCCGGGCCCAAGGGGCAGGCCAAGGGTCTGTGTAGCGTATACATCCGGGCGTGTTGAATGGTGTGGGGCGCCAGCCTCGCCTGCCGGCAGAGCTGGGCTGAGCCTGAAGGCACCATCCGTGAGCCTGTGGTGCCAACCAACACGCCTGCCCTCCCTTGGCCACAGCTCAACCAGCAGACCCTGGTAGTACAGGGGCCAGCCCCACCAGGCCCTGCTCAGGCTGGGTAGCCCCCTGGTCTATGGGCCAGTGTGCCACAGGGAGACTACAGCTCCCAGGGTGCACTGCTTGGGGTGGTGCCATGCCTGCTGGGAGCTGTAGGCTTCTCAGGTGTCCTGTGGAGACTACAGCTCCCAGGGTGCACTGCTCAGGGTGGTGCCATGCCTGCTGGGAGCTGTAGGCTTCTCAGGTGTCCTGTGGAGACTACAGCTCCCAGGGCGCACTGCTCAGGGGGTGGTGCCACGCCTGCTGGGAGCTGTAGTTTCAGATCACGGCTATGCCCACCTTGGCCACCCCACTTTAATGCTGTAACTCAGGATGGCTTGCTGCCCCCTTGAGTGAGGGCTGTGGTGCCATATGGCCAGGTGGGGCAGTGATGTGGGGCAGCAGAGCTCAGGTGCCCTCCTAGCAGGCTGCTCCTCCCACCTCCCCGGTGCTGCAATGGGTGGAGTAGGGGGGACCAGCTTAGCTGGGGCAACTCCCCCCAGCAGCTGGCACCCATAACGGCTGGGTGTCTCCAACCCACCCCAGGACAGGCACAGCTAGGCCCACCGAGGGCACCAGAGGATGTGGGGCAGCCCATGGGTATGACTGGGGGCAGGCTGGCAGCTGGCGGGCGTCCCTCCAAGCTGTGACCCCTGGTGGAGGATGGGCCCAAGGAAGGTCTTAGGCCATGGACCCGTGCAGCTGCAGTGCGGGTGAGGTACCAGGCTTGGGGAGCGTGGGCATTGGGGGTACAGCCCCATGGGACTCACCTGCCCTGAGCCCTTGGGGGAAGGGGGAACGCTGGGTGTTAACAAGCACTGCCCCGGCCTGGGGGTCACAGCCAGGGGCAGGGGGCGCCGCTGGCCGGCCACATGCTTGCATTGTGCGCGAAGGAGCTAGCGGAGCTGCAGTCAGTTTGCCCCCCCGGCGGGCAGGGCACGGCGCTGGGGAGCGGCATACTCGGCCAGTATGCGTTGTCGGGGGCGGGGGGGGTCTGTCCGTCTGGCTCAGTCCACGGAGGGCAATGGGGCTGCGCCAGTCAGCCCAGTGCAGCCACGCCTCACACGGGGCCCGCTGGCTGTGTCCGGGGCCCGGCTGGGCAGCGCGTGGTGGCTGGGGGGGTGACACTGGAACACCCCTGCTTCGGCGGCGGCTGGGTGCCCCCGGGAATGCACGGCTTGGCTCCCAGGGCATGGCTGTGCTGCAGGCTGGCCTGGCACCAGCAGGTGACGGGGGGCAGCCGGGATGCTGGCAGGTGGTGGGGCGGGCGAGGAAGCCGCTAGCCCTAGGGCAGGGGCATGCCCTGAGCCAGAGGAAGGGGCCCAGGGCTGCCCGCTCTGTGGGGCATGGGGCAGGAATGTGCCCGTGTCTGTGGGTTCTGCTGGCACCGTCCTGTGTCAGCCAGGGGCGTGAGGCGTGCCAAGGGGGCAGCGCTACGGTGGGGCCTGGGAGATGGCACCCGGGGGCTGCAGCCTGGGAGGGGCCGCAGGGTTCATACAGCTACGGGGCTGCACAAGGGATCCCTCTCTCAGCCAGCAGGGGGCGCTAGGGCTCGAGCGCCTGGCACTGGGGGGTGGCCCCGGCTGGGCAGTGGGCCCCCAATGCAGGGGCGTGGCGCAGGCCTCAGGCAGGCGGCGCCTGGTCAGCACCAGGGACAAGGGCCCCACACGGCCCAGTCAGAGCAGGGGCAGGTTGATAAATAAATAGCAGCGCCTCCCCCTGCCTGAGGCCTGGGCCAGGCAGCCCTGCGGAGCCAGCCCGGCTGTGGCCCCTCCACCCCCATCCCTGTGCCAAGCGACCTGGTGCCCACTCCTGCTGGGACCTGCGCCAGTGTGGGTGCCCCGGAGAGCCAGCAGGAGGTGCCAGGGGGCAGCTGACTCAGGGAGGGGCAGAGGCCATGTGGGGGTCCCACGAAGAGGGGGGTGGCCCGGGGCGGGCGCTGCCCGCTGGGGTAGGGATTATTGCTATTCTCAGAAGAGTCAAATTCTTCTGTCGTGAGGGGCCAAGGGAGACCCAAGCGGCCGCTGCAGGGGGCGGAGCCGGAGTCCGGCTCCTCCCCCTGCCGGCAGATTCACCCGTCGAGGGCCACGGGGGCGCCACGTCCGGGCTTCGTTCAGTCAGTTCACCACGGCCGGCTTCAGCAGGAGGGAGCCGGGCGGGATCACCACCCAGCCGGGCGGCAGGGCCTCAGGGCTGCCCACGGAGCTGACGCCAGTGGACAGGTCCAGCGCGGCGCCAGGCAGCAGTGGCAAGCTCTCCGGGACACGCCTCAGCCGGGCCCGCTCAGTCCTGTCGCCCGAGTCTTTCGCTTTGCCGACTTTGGCCGCCCTGGCGCTGCCGGCCGGGCACTTCTCCGCGTCCACCTTGCCAGCCAGCAGGGACACCATGGGCAGCCCCAGCCCGGCGGCGCCAAAGGGGGACGCCAGCAAGGGGTTCTTGGCCAGGTTGAGCGGCCCCCCATTGAGGGACAGCACGGGGCTGGGCAGCCCTGGCAGCGCGGCGGCGCCACAGGAGAGGGCGCTGAGGTCCAGGGGTGCGGGAGCCAGGGGGATGGGCAGGGAGGCGCCCAGGCCGGGCAGCGCGTGCCCGCCGAAGAGGGCGGCCGGGTTGGGGATGATGAGCTGAGCCCCGCTGACGTAAGGCACTTCGGCCGGGGCGCCGGGCGGCTTGGGGGGCGGCTGCAGTTTGAGCAGCTCCTGCTGCTCGTGGGACACGAAGTGGCCATGGGCCTTGATGTGCTTGCGCAGCGAGCTGGGGTCGGTGTAGCGCTTGTGGCAGCCGGGCATCTTGCAGTAGTAGGGCTTGTCCACGTAGTGCGTCCGCGTGTGCTTGAAGCGGTCGCTGGAGTTGGAGTAGCGCTTGCTGCAGCCCTCGTAGGGGCACATGTAGGGCTTCTCGCCTGCAGGGGGAGAGAACAGCCACAAGCTGCCACGGGCTGCCCCACCCAGCGTGCCACGGGGCCTCTGCGGCTGCCCCACCCAGCGTGCCACGGGGCCTCTGCGGCCGGGCCACGGGCTGCCCCACCCAGCGTGCCACGGGGCCTCTGCAGCCGGGCCACGGGCTGCCCCACCCAGCGTGCCACGGGGCCTCTGCGGCCGGGCCACGGGCTGCCCCACCCAGCGTGCCACGGGGCCTCTGCGGCCGGGCCACGGGCTGCCCCACCCAGCGTGCCACGGGGCCTCTGCGGCCGGGCCACGGGCTGCCCCACCCAGCGTGCCACGGGGCCTCTGCTGCCGGGCCACGGGCTGCCGCACCCAGCGTGCCACGGGGCCTCTGCTGCCGGGCCACGGCCTGCCCCACCCAGCGTGCCACGGGGCCTCTGCGACCGGGCCACGGGCTGCCCCACCCAGCGTGCCACGGGGCCTCTGCGGCCGGGCCACGGGCTGCCCCACCCAGCGTGCCACGGGGCCTCTGCTGCCGGGCCACGGGCTGCCGCACCCAGCGTGCCACGGGGCCTCTGCAGCCGGGCCACGGGCTGCCCCACCCAGCGTGCCACGGGGCCTCTGCTGCCGGGCCACGGCCTGCCCCACCCAGCGTGCCATGGGGCCTCTGCTGCCGGGCCACGGCCTGCCCCACCCAGCATGCCACGGGGCCTCTGCTGCCGGGCCACGGGCTGCCCCACCCAGCGTGCCACGGGGCCTCTGCAGCCGGGCCACGGGCTGCCCCACCCAGCGTGCCACGGGGCCTCTGCAGCCGGGCCACGGGCTGCCCCACCCAGCGTGCCACGGGGCCTCTGCAGCTGGGCCACGGGCTGCCCCACCCAGCGTGCCACCAGACCTCTGCAGTCAAGCCCCGGGCTGCCTGATCCAATGTGCCACAGTGCTTCCACTGCCACAGGCTGCCCTGATGCTCACCTGTGTGGCAGGGGGCAACACCCAGACCTCCCCGCTTCCTCCACACTGACCTGTGTGCGAGCGGTTGTGGATTTTAAGGTTTTCCAGCCTGGAGAAACTCTTGTTGCAGGTTGGGCAGCGATGAGGCTTCTCATTGGTGTGGGTGCGAATGTGGATCAGCATCTTGTACCTGTCCGGGCAGAAGGGAGCCCAGGTGAGGTGATCCGGCCTGCAGGGGGGCCCCAGGGTGGGGGAGCCCAGGTGAGGTGATCCGGCCTGCAGGGGGGCCCCAGGGTGGGGGAGCCCAGGTGAGGTGAGCCGGCCTGCAGGGGGGCCCCAGGGTGGGGGAGCCCAGGTGGGGTGAGCCGGGCTGCAGGGGGGCCCCAGTGTGGGGGAGCCCAGGTGAGGTGAGCTGGCCTGCAGGGGGGCCCCAGTGTGGGGGAGCCCCGGTGGGGTGATCCGGCCTGCAGGCGAGCCCCAGGATGGGGGAGCCCCGGTGGGGTGAGCCAGCCTGTAGGGGGGCCCCAGGGTGAGGGAGCCCAGGTGGGGTGAGCTGGCCTGCAGGGGAGCCCTAGGATGGGGGAGCCCCGGTGGGGTGAGCCGGCCTGCAGGGGGGCCCCAGAGTGGGGGAGCCCAGGTGGGGTGAGCCGGCCTGCAGGGGGGCCCCAGGGTGGGGGAGCCCAGCTTTGGGAACCCAGGGAGCTGACAGAGTAGCTGCCCCCATCACAGGGCCCACAAGTCACCCCAGCCACCCACGGGCCCCGGTCTGATCCTGGACCCCGCCCTGCCCTATAACCACCCCGCCTCATTGCCCCCTGCCCCGCCCCCTGCCCTGCGGCGTGTCACTAGTGACTCGTGTGGGTGGAACTGACCCACGTGGTTCCCTGAAAAGCAGGAATCTGCCTGAATCTCCTTCCCCTCGATCTCGGGGTCCCGGCCGCGTCCCCCTCCCCCTCAGGGCCCTGCCCCTACCTGGCGTTGAAGCCGCGGCCGTGGCGGGCGCAGCCCTCCCAGTGGCAGCAGTATCCGGCGTCCTTCTCCGGCTTGACGTGGGCGTCGTTAACGTGGTCCACCAGGTCTTGCAGCAGCTCGAAGAGCCGGTTACACTGCGCGGGAGCGGGGTTAGCGGGGTCCCCACCCGGCCCCGCCTGGCCTGTCCCTGGAGCTGCGGGCATCTGGGGGGTGAGGCCCATAGGCACCCCCAATGGCCAGGAGGGGCAGTGTCCCAAAGGCCTGTCCAAGACAGGTGCCACCCAGCCCCCCTCTGCCCCACAGCACGTCCCTTGCAGCCCCCCCTGCTCCTTCTGCCCCACACCATACCCCCCGCAGCCCTGTCTGCCCCACGGCACACCCCCCACACTGCCCTCCGCCCCACGGCACACCCCCCACACTCCCCTCCGCCCCACGGCACACCCCACAGCCCTCTCTGCCCCCTCTGCTCCACAGCTCCCCCTCTACTCCCCTGCCCCATGGCATACCTGTCACAGCCCTGCACAGCTCCCCTCCACCCCTCACAGCCCACCACTCGCAGCCTTTTAACCCCCCCTCTGCCCCACGGCACGCCCCTCCAGCCCCACAGGCCCCATGCCCCTCGCAGCCTCCTCTGCCCCACGGCACCCCCCCGCAGTGCCCTTCACCCCACAGCACACCCCTTGCAGCCCCCCTTGCCCCATGGCATGCCCCTTACAGCCCTCCTCCACCCCTCACAGCCCACCCCTCACAGCCCTGTAAAGCCCCCCCCCCGCTCCACAGCACCCCCTCCGCAGTCCCCTCTGCCCCTCGCAGCCCTGCACAGCCCCCTCCGCCCCGTGGCACGCCCCTTGCAGCCCCCCAGGGCTCGGGGGGAGGGGATTTCCCGGCTCCTCCTCACCTTGGCCCAGCGACACACCAGCTGCTGGGGCAGGGGCAGCTCCGGCGAGAGGCGCTTCTCCTTGGGCGCGGGGAGGAAGGCCGAGGCCGGCAGGTGCAGGCCCCCCGAGCCCAGCGGCAGGAAGAACTGGAAGGAGCTGGGGAGGCCGTCGATGTAGCGCAGGGACTGGAAATCCTGCCGGGGAGACGCCGGAGAGCTGGGCAGAGACGCCAGAGGGGGCAGCATGCGGGGGGCCTGGGGCAACAGCGGGGGCAGGGCAGACACCGGCTGGGGTCAAGGGGGAGGGGCCAGGTCAGACACCCATGAGGGGGGAGGGGCAGGTCCGCAACACAGGTGGGGGGAGGGGGCAGGTCAGAGCCTGGCTGGAAGGGGAGGGGCAGGGGCAGGGGCAGGTCGGAGACACTGGTGGGATGGGGGGAGGGGAGGGGGCAAGTCCTCAACACAGGTGGGGGGAGGGGTGGCGGCAGGTCAGAGACACCGGCGAGGGGGGGGCAGGTGTTGCGTGGCGGGATCCCATCCTCTGCAGTGCAAGGAGCCCCCCCCAACTGGGGCTGCCCCCCCAGCTCTGCTGCACGGGTCCTGCCCCCTCCCACGGGCCCAGCCCCGCCCTGCGTCACTCACGTGGGGGGTGGGGGCGGCGGGCAGGTCCCCGTTGCCCTGCCGCTCGGGGGACAGCGAGGGGCCGCCGGGGGAGTCCGGGCCAGACGGGGGCGACAGGCTCAGGTCCAGCAGGGGCGCGGGGAAGCGGGTGTCCCGTTTGTCAGGGCACTTGGGGGGCAGCAGGGAGCCTGGGGGCACAAAGCCAGCGGGTGAGCAGCAATTCCTGTCCCAGGTGCCTTCCCCTGCCTCTGCAATGCAGCTACCTCTGGGGCAGAGCGCAGCCCCCCCCCAGCCCCACGGCTCGCGGCCTGCCCCCGCCCCAACCCAGCATGCTCCAGGGGACCCGCAGGGCAGCCCGTGGCCCTTGGATCTCCCCCCCCACCCTGGTGGGCAGCCCCCGGTGTATCCCGCACTGGGCCCCTCCCTCTCACCGGCCGGCGGGGGGCTGGGCGAGCCGGGGCCCGGCGCTGCGGCGCTGTCCCGGGGCGGGGCCCGGTGCTTGGTGCTGCCCAGCGCCCGCTTCTCCCGGGCCGCCCGCAGCTTGGAGATGCTGATCTTGAGGTCCAGGGGCTCATCCAGGGAGTGCATGGTGCCCGCACGGCGCCAGGGGCGGGGGCAGGGCAGCCAGGCAACCTGTGGGGCAGAAGGGAAAGGGGTGAATAGGGCCAGGCCCACAGGCATCCTCCCCCGCCTGTCCCAGCAGCCGCAGGATTAAGGCCGGGAGCCCCCCTCGCCCTGCCAGGCCTGGCACCCTAGAGCCTGGCCAGGGTCCGCCAGCCAGTGCCGAGCGCCTGGGCCCCGAGTCGCCAGCAGATGCTGCCCCCCAGGGCCCCACAGGCCCCACAGGGACGCCGGGCTCTCCCTGCTGCCTGGCTGGGGGCAGGCCCCGGGGGGGGGATCCTGGCTGCGGCGCGGGGAAGGGAGGAAGGAAGCAAATGTTTATCTCTGGCCGTTTGGAGCCTGGGAAGGTCGGCTCCAGTCCCAGCCTCCCTCCTCGGGCTGCCCTGCCCTGCCCAGGGCCTCTGCCCACCCCGGCGGGGGGGGAGCTGGCAGGCTGCCAACCGCCTGCTGGCTGGTTCCCGGTGAGCCCGGCTGGGCGGGCCCTGTGCTGCCAGCTGGGGCCCCGGCGTGGATGCCAGACCTGGCTCATTTCCTGCCCTGGCTCGCCCCCAGGCTGGCTGCCCCTCCCCCAGGGCCAGGGTGCTGCAAGGGGGAGGGGGCTCAGGCAAGACCCTTCCCCACCCCGTGACTCAGTTTCCCCACCCATGGTGGGAGAGCCCCCCTGCCCCTGCGCTGCCTGACCCCAGAGGTGCCCGAGCTGCAGCTCTGTGGCTGGTCCTGCCCGGGCGGGGGCCTGCTGGGAGTCTGGGGCCGTGGCCTCGGCGGGCGAAGGGCATCCCCATCTGGTGCCCACCCCCAGGAGAGCCTGGGAATTGAGGGCAGGTGCCCGGCCCAGCAGCTTCTGGTCCTGCCACTGCCTCGGCTTCTGCCCCCACCAGGCAGTCGGAGCGAGACCCCGCCATGTAGGGCACTCAGCCCCGAATGGGGTGTGCCCGGCCCCAGCCCCCAGTGCCCCCCGCTCTGCAGCAGCCTCCATTCATCCCTGCTGCACCCACCTGCCCCTGCTATGCCCTGCCCCAGCCAGCCAGCCCCCAGTTCCCCCTTCCGGCCCCAGAGCAACCCTGCTCCCCCCTCCCGGCACAGACTGTAGATAGGGGGCGGCATATCCACCAGGCCTGCTATACTACACCGGGCAGCCCCACAGCCATGCCAGCCCTGCCCTGCCCCCCAGCCCTGCCAGTGCCCCTCACTCCTGCCCCACAGCCCCTGCCCTGCCCCCCAGCCCTGCCAGTGCCCCTCTCTCCTGCCCCACAGCCCTGCCAGCCCTGCCCTGCCCCCCAGCCCTACCAGTGCCCCTCACTCCTGTCCCATAGCCCTGCCAGCCCTGCCCTGCCCCCCAGCCCTGCCAGTGCCCCTCACTCCTGCCCCATAGCCCTGCCAGCCCTGCCCTGCCCCCCAGCCCTGCCAGTGCCCCTCACTCCTGCCCCACAGCCCCTGCCAGCCCTGCCCTGCCCCCCAACCCTGCCAGTGCCCCTCACTCCTGCCCCATAGCCCTGCCAGCCCTGCCCTGCCCCCCAGCCCTGCCAGTGCCCCTCACTCCTGCCCCACAGCCCCTGCCAGCCCTGCCCTGCCCCCCAACCCTGCCAGTGCCCCTCACTCCTGTCCCATAGCCTTGCCAGCCCTGCCCTGCCCCCCAGCCCTGCCAGTGCCCCTCACTCCTGCCCCACAGCCCCTGCCAGCCCTGCCCTGCCCCCCAGCCCTGCCAGTGCCCCTCACTCCTGCCCCACAGCCCCTGCCCTGCCCCCCAGCCCTGCCAGTGCCCCTCTCTCCTGCCCCACAGCCCCTGCCAGCCCTGCCCTGCCCCCCAGCCCTGCCAGTGCCCCTCACTCCTGCCCCACAGCCCCTGCCAGCCCTGGGGCCCCCATGCAGAGCACAGCGCCCATGTCAGCTTTGGGGTGGGGTCTGTGCTGCCACTGGCTGAGAACCCAGCACTCGTCTTCCTAGTGCCCCCCCCTCTTTATCCTCCAGGAGCCCCTCCCCCGCTGCCTCTTCCTCCCCCCTCCTCCTCCAGGCCCCTGGAGGCCCAGAGTGGGGTCAGGCTGAGCAGGGGGTGGCACAGTGCCAGATGGGGACACCGGCCAGGTGCTGCGAGGCAGTGGGGGGGGGGGGGCTTCAGGCCCCCAGCCCAGCCCCACTGGCCCCTCCCCCTGCGGGGCCCCCAGCACCTAGGGGCTCATGTTCCACCCAAGCCCGGCTTAACCCTGCACACACCCCCTCAGGCTGCCAGGGCTGTCACCACAGAGCTCCCTCCCTAGGAACAGGCCCCCCCCAGCCCCCAGCCCAGCGAGCCTCCGCCCCCTGGCTCCAGCCCAGCACCCTTGGGCCTCCCCCCCCTTTGCAGAGGTGCAGGCAGACCCCCTCCCCCTTGGGCTCAGGCCCCATGCACCCCCCCATCCAGACTCTGCCCCGGGGGGCGCAGGGGGTCCCGGGGTGGGGGCTGGGCTCTGTGCCAGTCCCAGCCAGCGTGGCAGGAGGGAGCAGCTCCCTGCAGTGCCCCCCGGAGCTGGGCTGGGTTTGTTTTCAGGGTCTGCTCCTGACCCTGCAGCTGGCCCTGTGCCAGCCCCCCCCCCCCCCCCGCGGCTGCAGCTGCAGCCTGGCGCATGAATGGGGGGCTCTTTCCTCTCCCGCGCGCCCGGGGCTGGCAAGCAGGAAGCGGAGACTTCCTCGGAGGGGGGCCAGCCCTGGCTCAGCTCCCCTCCCCCACCAGCATCCTTGCGCCCCTTCCTGGGCCCGAGTGGCACCTGCTCCCTGGCTCTGCCTGGCTCGAGCAGGCCTGTCCCTGCCCCCCCCCCCCGCTGGCCCCCCGCCAGGCCAGGCTCAGACACTCTGGAATGCAAAGCGCCTCCCGGCCCTGCGTGGGGGCCAGGAGCAGAGGGGAGGGGCGGGGAGGGGGAGCCAGGGGCTGAGCGGGGGAGGGGGAGATGCAGCCCCCCCCCCCCCATCCCCTGGCAGGACAATGGGGCGGTGCCCAGGGAGCCGGGGCTGCTGCATGGGGAGGGAGGGCCCCAGCCCTAGAGAAGCTGGGTAGGGCGGGGGAGCCGGCCACGCGGCGCCGACCTGCTTGGGCCAGCGGGAGGCTGCAGAAGGAGGGCAGGGGGCTGGGCTGGGGCTTGCTGCCACCCCCCAGCCAGCCCCAGGGCCCCCTTCCAACCAGACACACATGCAGGGCGCTCCCCTCCTCCCAGGCCCAGCCCTTCCCCTCCCCAGTCTCCTGCACACATCCCCTTCCCCCTCCCTTGCACGCACACCCCTCCCCCATGCCTAGTACACACCCCCTCCCCCATGCCTTGCACGCATACCTCTCCCCCTCCCTTGCACACACACACCCCCTCCCCCATCCCTTTGCACACACCCCCCATCCCTCCCCCCTTGCACACACACCCCTTCTCCTCTTACCCGTACACCCCTCCCACCCCCTCCTCTGCACATGCACTTCTCCCCCTCCCTTGCGTGCACCCCCTCTTCCCTCCCACCCCCGTCCCTTGTGCATACACATGTGCCCTCCCTGTAGCCCCTCCTGATGGGGGCTGTGCAATCCCAAGGCAGGGTGAGATCCTGGGGAAGGGGCAGGGGGACCCCCACTGCCATCACTGGAGAGCCCCTCCCCAACAGGGAGCCAAAGCAGCTGCTGGGGGGGTGGAGCCAAGGGAAGGCCACCCCCTGCCTTAGGTACCAGAGGGGAGCTCAGCTCCCCCTTGGGCCATCAACTCTATGGGCCTCACCCTGCCTGTGGGCAGTGGGGCTGGAGCACCCGCAGCTCCCCTGCCTGTGTGGGCTGGACTCTGGGCCTGCAGCCGCTGGCGGGCTCCAGCGCCTCGCCCATCGCGGGCACGAGGCTCCCAGGCTGCAGGGAGGGGAGAGCGGGGGGCGCCGGAGCCCAGCCGCCCTAGAGCACAGCACTGGCCCAGCTCCATGTCTCGCCATCCAATCCCCCCGGGCCGCCAGCGCTCAGCCCCCAGCGCGCCGCTCTGTGGCTCAGCACCCTGCGAGAGGTGGACGAGCCAGAGCTCCCGGCGCCCTGCGTGCCAGGCCACTGGCCCCGCCGGTGGGTCAGACGCTCCACTGAGCCAGGCCCTGCCCACGGCTCATCCCTTCACCCACCCAGAGAGCAAACACTCTCTGCCACCCAGGCAACGATGCCAGCTACGGGGAAACCGAGGCCCAAACCAGCCTCACGTGTTACAAAATATTCCTAAAATATTCCCGCTTCATCACAGCCTGTCTGTGTGTCCACCTGTTCACTTGTCTGTTCATCTTCCCTCCTGCCTGTCCACCTGCCTGTCTGTCCATATTCCCCTTCCCTGTCCACCTATCTGTCTGTGCATCTGCCCGCCTGTCCATCCATCTGTCTGTCCACCTGCCTGCTTGCCTGTTCACTTGTCTGTCAATCTGCCTGCTTGCCCGCCCACATGGCCACCCACCTGCCTGCCTGTTCACTTGTCTGTTCATCTGCCTGCCTGCCTGTCCATCTGTCCATCCACCTGTCTGCCTGTCTATCTGCACACCTGTCTGTCCACCTGTCAGCTGCTTGTCTGTCTCGCTATCTCTGTCTACTCACCTGTCCATCTGCCCATCCTCTGTCTCACAAACACAAGCAGAGATCCCTCTGCTGCCAGCCTGTCATCTTGCCCCTAGGGCTGGGCAGAGGAGAGGCAGGAGGTGGAAGAGAAGAGGGCCGAGGACAGCAGGGAAATTGGGCCAAGGGACCAAGGTGGAAATCTGGCCATCAGCAACCATGGGGGGAGAGGTGCTGCGGGCGTTTGCTACATGGGCTCTGGGGGCAGGGGTGCTGAGGGGGGCTTGCTACATGGGTGCTGGGGAAGGGCACTGGGGGGAGGGGCACTGTGGGTGCTTGCCGCATGGGTGCTGGGGGAGGGACCCAGGATGAGCTCCTTGGGCAGGGAGCCCATTTAGACAGCAAGACACCCCCCTCCCCCCGGGCAGGAGCCTGGCAGCCCCCTCTCCAGTCCAGGCACTCTGGCTGCAGAGGGCCTGACGGGGTGGGGGTGGTCCCATGGAGTTGGACAGGGGAGACTGGGGCTGAGTCACATTGCCCCCCCTCCAGCCGGAGGAGCTCCCCTCCTGTGTGCCCTGACCAGAGCCCAGCCTGAGCCAGGCACCTGCACACTGCACAGCTCCTGCCAATGGGTGGAGAAGGAGCTGACATGGGGACCGGCTAAGGCTGGGATTCAGCACACCAGCCCCAAGGCACGAGGGCACCCCGCATTGGCACTTTCTCCAACAGCCCCCCCCTGAGAGCACAATGGTACTGTCCCGACAGGCCCCACCCCCGAGAGCACAATGGTACTATCCCGACAGGCCCCACCCCCGAGAGCACAATGGTACTATCCCGACAGGCCCCACCCCCAGAGAGCACAATGATACTGTCCCGACAGGCCCCACCCCCGAGAGCACAATGGTACTATCCCGACAGGCCCCACCCCCGAGAGCACAATGGTACTGTCCCAACAGGCTCCGCCCCCAAGAGTATGCTGGTACTGTCCCGACAGGCCCTGCCCCCCGAGAGCTCAATGGTACTGTCCCGACAGGCCCCGCCCCCAGAGAGCACAATGGTACTGTCCCGACAGGCCCTGCCCCCCTAGAGCACAATGGTACTGTCCCGACAGGCCCCGCCCCCAGAGAGCACAATGGTACTGTCCCGACAGGCCCTGCCCCCAGAGAGCACAATGGTACTGTCCCGACAGGCCCCGCCCCCAGAGAGCACAATGGTACTGTCCCGACAGGCCCTGCCCCCAGAGAGCACAATGGTACTGTCCCTCCCTTACCCCCCCCATTCTCAGCCCAGCCCGGGCAGACCCGACACTGTGGCTTGTACCCGGCTCAGGGCACAGCCCCCAGGGTCACAGCCCCTCACTCACACTCCCCTGCACACCCCTCGGCCCGCCCCTCGCACGCACCCCCAGGGCAGGGCAGGGCAGGGGCGGGCATGGCCACGTCCCGGCGGAGCCAGGGCAGAAGACTTGAACCCGCTGTGCCACGCACCAGGGCAAGGAGCAGCCAGGCCCCGCGCTGCCCTGAAAGGCTGCTGTGAACTGTGTGTGCCCAGAGCCAACAACGGGCACCCACCCTCTCCCCCGCTGCTGCCCCTGCCCTCCCCTCCCCCATCCCACTGCCCCTGCCCTCCCCTCCCCCATGCCACTGCCCCTGCCCTCCCCTCCCACAGCAGTTCCTCGGCCTTGCTGCCCTCCTTTGCCTCGACACCCCGCAGCTGCCGGGAGGTGCAGGAGTGTTGCTTAGCGCACAGCCAGGCTGGGGGAGGGCAGGCATGCCATGGGGCAGACCCTGCAGGTAGGGGCGCCTGGCTACGGTGGGAACAGGCCTGGCCCAGCTCTGTCCCCCTGGGCCCGCGCTGGCGGCTTCCCAGCGGGGTCCCAGCTCCACCCGGCGGGGCAGGCGGAGGAGGCCTGAGCACAGGGCGGGGGTCTGGCGGGGGGCCCGGAGCCTGCACGCCAGAGCAAGGCACAGGGCAAGGGGAGCCGAGGGCCTCCCCCAACCCCGCTCCCCAGCCGGCTGGCCTCATCCTGGATTCCTGAGCTGCTGCTGGGAGCCAGCATGGGTGGGGCCCGCTGGCTGGGAACGGGCTCCGAGCCGCGGAAGAAACGACTCCCGAGCGAGCAAGCAGCTGCCAAACCAAACTGGCCCTGAAGCACAAAATTCCTGGGAACAAACCTTCCTCGAATCCAGAGGAACCGGAACTGCAGGAGCCGCCCCGCCCTGCCCCCCAGACACGGCCGCCCGCCGCAGCAGGGCCAGGCCGGGGGGCCCAGCCCCCAGCCCGGGGCAGTGCGGTGAGGGGCTGCCGACCCTCCTCCCCCGCAGCCCCCTGCCTTGCCAGTGCCAGGGGCCCCGCCCACCGCTGCCCTCCAGTAGAGTCCTGCCAGCCCCAGCTGTTCCCGGCCTGCCCCCCGCCCCGCGGGTGCCCCCCGGCCCCACGCCCTCCTGAACAAAGGGGAGATTGTGCCGGGCTTTGTGACGCGACCAAACTCCTTTTGCCTGTGGCTCAGCCGTGGCTTTGCGCCCAGGTGCCCTGAGACCCTTCAGAAAGCGGGAGCTGGGCACGTACCCGTGGGCCAGTGGCACAAGGGGGTCTGGCCGGGCCCAGCCCGCGGGCACAGGGAACGTGGCAGGGCAGGCCACGCGCTAACGCGGCTCATCGCCTCGGGGAGAGACAGCCCCTCCCCCCACGTCCTGGCCCCTCCCCCGCACCATCTGCACCCCGCATCTGGCTGCTTTGCCATGCCAGGGCTGGTCGCAGGCGTTGAACTGCCCAGCCCCGGGGACCGAGGCTGCTGGTTCCCACCCAGGTCAGGGCAGCCGGGCCACCCGAGAGCTTCCCGAGTTGGCGATGGAGCCCAGCCCCTCCCTGGGGTGGCTCTGCCGAGGCCCCTCCAGACCGGCTCTCTCCAGGGGTCCCTCCGAGACAAGGGCGGGTGTGGAAGCTCCCAGGGTCCCTAGGGAACCACAGCAGGGCTCCAGGGTCGACAAGCCCCCACTGAAATGCAGCCACCTCTGGGCTGGAGCAGGGCAGCGGTTTTAACAGCAGACAGCGCAGGGCAGGCGGTGAGAGGCCCCGGCTAAGCGCTCTCCGGGCACGACAAGGGCTCCCCGCCGGGTCCAAGCCGCGCCCCAGGAACTAAAGGCGACCGACCCAGGGCTGGGGCTGGAGAATGGCGCACACGGGGCAGGCGCCTCAGAGCAGCGGGGCCTGTTTTCAGAAGCAGCTGGTGGTTTGGAGCGGCCGCCCGGGGCTCGCGCCGGGTCAGATCTCCCCATCGGGGGATGCCCAGCACCAGGGTATCCTCGCCGGGGCACACCCAGGGTGCGGAGAGCAGCCTGCGGGCTCTCCCCGGAGCCAGCGCTGGGCAGACGCCCGGAGGCGCCAGCCCACAGCTGGGGTGTAAAGGCAGGGCCCTGCCGGCGCCTGGCACTCTGCCCAGTGAGGGAGAAATCCAAGCATGCCAGCCACGTTCCCCGGCTGCCCCCTTCCCCGCCGGGCCCAGCCGCAGGGCCAGGGGCGCCCTCAGGCACGTGGGACATGAGCCAGGCCCTGGGGACGGGCGCTGGGAGCAGGCTCCTAGGGCCCCATGGCTGATTCCCTCCGTGCCCCCTGCAGGATCGTGCTGGGCCACGGGCCCCTCTCTCCGCAGGGGTCTGGCTGAAAGAGGGGGGAGCTGCCTGGCCTCGTGGCACGCGGCTACGGCCCCATGCTGCCAACGCAGCACAGAGCCAGCAGCTGCTTCCCCCAGCCTGGCGCGCCCCGCCGGGGCAGGAACAGCCAGGAAGCCAGCTCCCTGGGCTCCAGCCCGCCAGGCTGCATGGGCAGCGATGCCAAGGGATCACCGGGGGGCACCGAGCATATGCCGGCCCGGGGGAGGCTGGGCTGTGGGATTTCTGAGCCCCCAGCTTTCAGCATCCCCCCTCCCCAGCCCAGGGTCCCTAGGGTGCCCCGCCCTCGGGCTGGGGGCTCACTGTGCCACTGGCCAGCAGCGGGGAGGTAGGAAGGTGGCATAGCCAGGCCCAGGAGGAGGCTATTGGGGTGGGGCTCAGCAGGCTCTGCCCCCAGACTCCCCCTGCGGTGCTCCTGTTCCAGTCGGGGGCGGGGCCGGCTACCTTGGCCTGCGCTGGCTGGAGCGTCTGGTGGCCCCCCCGGGCACGTTTCGGGATTCCCTGGGTGCCCGAGGGAGCAAGTGCCAGCTGTGCCCAGCAGCGCTAGCGCCCCGGCCCCCGCAGGGCTCAGATCTCGCAGGGGCTAGACAGACCAGAGTGGCTGCCACCTGCCCTAGTGGGCTTTGGTGGGCTCTTTTCCCTCCCCAGCTGCCTGGGCCTAGCCCCGAGCCTGCCTCAGTTTCCCTGCCCCCAACATGCCCGCACAGGCCGTGTTCTTGCCCTTCACGAGCACCAGGCAGGGGACAGCCAGCCCCTCCCCCAGCCTGTCTCCCCTCAGGCAGCAGCCCGGGGGGAGGTTACTCAGCGCCTGGCCGTGGGCTCAGGTATTGGGGCCGTAGCCGGGGGAGGGGAGCCATTAGCACCCACGGGGGGGGGGGGGGGGGAAGGGAGCAGTTTCCATGTCCTCAGCTCGGGGTCAACCCTGTGCCAGCCCCGCAGGCGTGGCCCGTTCCCTCCGCTCTCCCGGGAGAGCCCCCCCATGGCGGCAGAAGCCGCTCAGCCCGGGAGGGGCCGAGGAGCCAGCGACGTCCTGAAGGCTTCACCTGGGCCCCTGCCAAGGGGGAGCCGGCGGCCCCAGGCTGTCTGTGGAGCCGCAGCTGCGGCGTGAGGCCGGCCAGAAATAGCAAGGGAGAGAACCGGGGCAGGGCCAAGAGACACAGGGACTGGCGGGAGGGGCAGGAAGGGAGCCCAAGCAGGGTCCGCGGGCCCCCCGCACCGGGGCAGGAAGGGAACAGCCCCGGGCCCCGGCAGGTGAGTGGGGGCGGATCACGGCTCCCTCCAAGGGGCCGGCCGGGCCCTGGAGCCCGGGGCACAGAGCAGGGGACCCCGCGCCCTGCCAAGGCAGCTCCGACCCCCAAACACCCACAAGGAGAGCACGGGGCCCTGCCGCGCCCCAGCACTTGCCGACACCCCGAGGCAGGCCAGCGTCCGGGGAGGGATGGGCCACGCACCCCTCAAGCCAGGAGCTGGGGCGCAGCAAAGGGGAGCCCATCACCCACCCTTCTGGGGACTCGCCCTGGCCCAGACTTCCAGGAGAGAGGGGCCCCAGGCCGGGGTATTGAGAGCTGCTCCCGCAGCCCCCAGCTGCAGGCTGGGTCACACATGCCAGCTGTGGCCGGACACCTGCTTCACCGCCCCACGGGGCCGGCCGGCCAGGGGCTGGGGTGGGGGAAAGACTTGGGGGCAGGGCCTGAGCACAGACAGGATCTGGCGCCAGAGCCAGGTGTGGGGCTGCCCAGGGCTGGGGACAGGCCCCACGGGCTCTGCGGGGGAGGGGGATGCTGGGGGACCCAGGCCAGCTCGTCACGTCCTGGCACTGAGCCCCTGGGCTCATGGCGATCGGCCGCCATCAGCTTGGGAGCCCACCCGGGCCAGGGCTGGGCAGGGAATGCCGGGTTCTCATGGCGCGGGTGAAGGGGGGGGGAAGAGGTGGGGGCAGAACCCTCCCCCCCCGCGTCTCTGGTCGGGCAGGGGCTGCAGGACCCCACACGGGCCTCGTGGAGCTGTCAGGGCTGGTTGTGGGGTTCCCGGCTCAATGGGGCACAGGAGGGAGGCGGGCGGCCGGGGGCCGGTGTGTGTAATTCGGCAAGACCCAGGTGCGAACAAAGCAGGGAACAGCTGAAGCGGCTCTGCCCCGGCCTGGCTCCCCGGACAAAGGGCCCGGCCCAGGGGCCCAGGAGAGGGTGACTCAGAGAGGCAGGAGCCCAGCCGGAAAGCCAGGCCTGCCCGTACCGCCCAGCCCCTTTTCGATGCTGGTTCAGAGCTCACGGACCTCGGCTTTGGGGCCTGGGGCAGGGGCAGGGGCAGCCAGGGCCAGCAGGACAGGGCAGCCGGAGCGCCACACCTCAGCCCCATGGCGGGGCCTCGGGTCGCGCTGGAGTGGGGACGAACGGGCAGCCTGGGGGGGGGCCGAGGGGCAGCGTGTGCCACCGCCGGCGATGCCAATGTCAGCCTCGGAGAGGGGCGGGGCCAGCCACCTGCCCACCCGCCCCCAGAGCGGGCCTGGTGGAGCCAGAACCCCCTTCCCACGGCGCAGGCCACACCCGGCCCGCGGAGGCTGGGCGAAGTGCTGCCCGGCCGAGGCGGCGGCGTGGCACGGCCGGCCAGGTCTAGCGGGGGTGGCGTTAGCTGCAGGGCCCTGCGTGGGCCTGGTGGGAGGTGCACGCTGGGCCCCTCTGCAGATGCCAAGCACCCAGCCGTGACGGGCAGGGGATGTTCCTGCAGCCAGCGCCCGGGATCCCTGAACCATTCCGGGGTCACTGCCCACGGCAGAGAGTGGGGGCCAGGTATCACTAGGAGGGGGGCAAGACAGTGTTCCTCCAATTTTTTCCACCCCAGAGCTGAGCGGAATGAATTTTCTTATGTGAACCACCGTGGTGGGGCCGTGCGTCCCTGAGGGGCCATGCGCCGCGGTGGGGCCGTGCGCCGTGGTGGGGCCGTGCGCCCCGGTGGAGCCGTGGTCCCTGAGGGGCCATGCGCCGCGGTGGGGCCGTGCGCCGTGGTGGGGCCGTGCGCCCCGGTGGAGCCGTGCGCCGTATCACAAGGGGTTCTGAGTGTGGGAGGGGGCTTGGCGCCAGCATTCCTGTGGGCTGGGCGTTTCTGCAGCCGCCCCGAGAGGTTTAAATGCTGCCCAGCTGATTAGCGGCGCGCCCCCAGCGAGGGGGTTTGCCAGGTGGTGCACTTCTGCACATGCCTCAGTGCACATTGATTATTCCACACGTGGGTAGAAAAGGGAAGAGGGAACGTTACTCCAGGCTGGGGCGGAGGGTGCAGGAGTGCGGGGCTCTGGCTGGGGGTGGGATGAAGTGTTTGGGGTGCAGGATGGGAGCTCCAGGGTTGGAGAGCGGCTCAGCGTTGGGGTGCAGGCTTTGGGCTGGGGATAGGGGCCAGGGATGAGGGCTCTGAGGTGCAGGAGGGTGCTCAGGGCGCTCCCTGCTGGGGATGGTGTGACGTAGTGGGGGTACCTGGCTGGTTTCTATGCTGCTGGCTCTGGGGTAACCCCCACTGGCTGCCGTGGGTACCACGACCCAGCAAAACAGGATGAGTCACTATGCAAACCAGTGGCCAGACACCCCCCATGGAGAGGAACAAAGGAAGGTGGAATGCTGCCCTGGCTGGGGGGCAGGGCTGGAAGAGGGTTAGTTAGTTGCTGGCTGTCTGGGAGCATGGAGGAGACAGGCTAGGGAAAGGGGCTGGAGTTTAGGGGCCCAGTCTCCCCCATCTCAAGGGGGGCTGAGGCATCCTAGCCCAGCTCTGTGACCAGACTACATCTGTGCTGTGCTGTACCCTGGAGAGGCAATAAACTTCCTCTATTCCACCGGCTGGTGCAGTCTGTTTGTGCCATTTCGGGGTGCAGGAGACGGGGGACCCCCAACGCGCCGTCACAGATGGCGAGGAGGGGCCGGACCCGTTCCCCCGGCTCAGGGGGCCAAGTGTCCCTGGCATGTGCTGGGGGAGCACGGAGAGAGCTGTGTCCAGCTCCCCGCCTGCCAGGGGCGAGACCCCTCCCTCCGTCCAGCGGGCTCGGGCTCTCACTGTGCCGCACCTGGCACAACAGGCGCAGGGGCACTGGGAATACCCCTGCGTACTGGGACTGCCCCCCTCCCGCCCTGCCAACCCCTCTTCCCTTCCTAGGGCGGGGCTGAGGGCTGGGTGGGAGCCCTTCTTCCCTCGGCCGGCAGGGTGTGCACCGGGGCCGCGCGGGCACTGGGCTGGCAGCAGGCCGGCTGAGCCGGGGGCCAGGCAGCTGCTCCCCACGGCCCCAGCCCCAGCACACAGGACCCAGATGGGCTCCTCTCGGCTGCAGGGCAGGACGCGGCCCGACGCGGCGAACAAGTCGGCCTTTTAGCAGCTCGCAGGCTGCTTGGCAGCGGGGCCGCCCGCCGGGGCCTCCCTGCCCCTTTGCGAATCAACAGGCCAGCTGGGGGCTGAGCTGGGGCGAGGCTATTTGCGCCCCTCCCCCCCAGCACCTTGGCAGGGCCAGGCCCAGATCCGGGGCACTGAGGCAGACGCTGGTGGGCCTCAGGGCAGGGCAGGCTCCGGACAGGCCGCCAGCCCGTTCCTACCCCCCTGCTGGGAATGCCTGTGCACGGGACGGGCTTCGCCGGGGGGGTACGAGATGCCAGGATGGGCAGGGAGGCTCTGCCTCGGGGCCTGGAGCCAGCGCCTGTGCCAGGAGCAGGTGGGGGCGGGGGCTCCCTGGGGGAGAAGGGAGCACGGGGTAGGGCGAGGGATGGAGAGCTCAGCGCCCCCTCGGCTCCATCTGTTTGTTTCCCAGCGGCTTTTCCCCCGGGAAGGGAGCCAAACCCAGCGGCTGGCCGGAGAGGCGGGACTGGGGGGGAGGCGCAAGGCAGGATACCGGCTGCAGATGGGGCCCAGCTCACACGGGAGGCAGCCAGAGGGCCGTGGCCCCGGCACGGGCTTAGGGACTGGAGAAGGTAGCCGGCCTGGCTCCGGCCGAGCCCCAGGAAGGGCAGGGGACCTGCTGGAGAGTCACTCACTGCGGCACAGCTGGGGGCTGAGCTGGCACCGTCAGGCCTCGGGACCCGGAGCAGCCAGGGCTGGGGGGGCTCTCAAAGGCAACACACCCTCGTGCTTCCTGCATGGGTGGGCTTCACACGGCCCCTGCGGCTGCTCTACCGCCCCCGCGCCCGAGCCACGGCAGAGCCTCCGGCTCTCAGCCACCTGCCCAAGAAAGGGCCCCCTTCCCCCGCCACAGACCCGCTCCCCAGCCCCCAGCCTGGCCAACGCGCCCGCCCCAGCGTCCGAGGGGCACAAGCTCTGGCAGGTGCCTGGGCGGGTTTCTCTCTGCCTGGGCCCTGCTCAGGGAGACGGAGGCAGACGAATCCCAGCCGAGCCTTTCCCGCACTCGGATCCCGGCCCAGCGACTGGCCAGGGAAGTGCCCCCACGCCTGGCAAACCCTGTCACGGTCCCTCGCACGGCCCCTCCCTCACCGCGGGCGCCGGGAGCCGGCCGGTCAGGTCGCTACGGCACATTTCCCAGCAAGGCCAGCACAGAACAGACAGGGCAGCGCCAGGGAGAGCCGACGTTCACGGGCCGGGCCATGCCAGCCTGCCCTCTCCCACCCGCCCGGCCAGCCTCCCCTGCCCCCCCTCCCAGCCCCCAAAAGTCCCCAGCCAGCCTGCCCTCCCCCACCCAGCCAACCTCCCCTGCCACCCCCTCCCAGCTCCCCAAAGGCTCCAGCCAGCCTGCCCT
This sequence comes from Pelodiscus sinensis, assembly GCF_052426305.1. Classification (NCBI taxonomy): domain Eukaryota; kingdom Metazoa; phylum Chordata; order Testudines; family Trionychidae; genus Pelodiscus; species Pelodiscus sinensis. Next base: position 5,036,238 of record NC_143066.1, read on the forward strand.
CCCCCACCCGCCCGGCCAGCCTCCCCTGCCCTCCCCCGCCCAGCCCCCAAAAGGCCCCAGCCAACCTGCCCTCCCCCACCCAGCCAGCCTCCCCTGCCCCCCCTCCCAGCCCTCCAAAGGCTCCAGCCAGCCTCCCCTCCCCAGCCCACCCGGCCAGCCTCCCCTGCCCCCCTCCCAGCCCCCCAAAGGCTCCAGCGAGCCTGCCCTCCCCCACCTGCCCGGCCAGCCTCCCCTGCCCTCTCCCGCCCAGCCCCCCAAAGGCTCCAGCGAGCCTGCCCTCCCCCACCTGCCCGGCCAGCCTCCCCTGCCCTCCCCCGCCTGGCCCCCCAAAGACCCCAGCCAACCTGCCCTCCCCTGCACAGCCCCCCAAAAGCCCCAGCCAGCCTGCCCTCTCCTCTCCACCCCACAAAGGCCCAGCCAACCTGCCCTTCCCCACCGGGCCTCCCAAAGGCATTCAGCCAACCTCCTCTCCCCCACCCAGCCACCCATACGCCCCAGCCAAACTCCGTTCCCCCACCTGTCTGCTCATGGCCCCCTGCCAACCACCCCACCCTCGCCCGGCCACCCAAACCCCGGGCTAGACAAACTCACCGACGCCCTGCCGGCTGCACCACGGACCCCTCCCGCTCCAGCCCTCGACCGGTCCTCCCGCTGCCCCATCGCCCCCCCGGCTGAGGGAGGCCCGTTCCCGCGGGGCCGAGCGCCGTGGATGTGCCGTGGCTGGGCCTGCGTTGGGGCCTGGCGGGAGTGTGGGTTGAGAGGCCAGGTGCAGCTACCACAGGGCATGCAGCAAGGAGAAGAGGAACCCGCCCCCAGTGCGGGGGTGGGGAGGGAGACTGAGCGGGCCGGTACCCAGGTCTCCCATCACCCTCCCGCCTCAGCAACTGCCCCTGCCAGTGAGCAAAGGGGGGCAGGGGGGCTGGAGGGCAGGATTCCGGGCTGTGCAGAGGAGCATGGGGTGGACAGGTGGGGAACAGAGCTCTGGGGGGTACTGGGGGGGCACCGGCTAGGCCCCGGAGCTCCCTCTGCCTCCGTGACTCCCACTGCATGGCCATCGCCAGCCCTGCCGCCTCCTCCCCGCACCACTCCCCGAGCCAGCTGCGCCCCCCACCCCACTGTCAAGTTGGGGCGTCACAAGCACACCCAAGACGAGCTCACCTGGCCCCAGGCAGCCAGACCGCGCTGAGCAACCCTGCGGGGCCTCCAGCAAGCTGCCATCAATTGCCTTCCGCCTGGAAAGCGTAGGCAGCCTCGGTCAGCGCTTTCCTGGGGAGTGCGGGGCACGGGCCTGGAGGTGGGGGGACTCGGGGGTTCAGCCAGAGCCCGGCACGTGCCCGCCTGCTGTTTCCCAAGGGTTCCTGGTCTAAGCCTGCTGGGGCCAGAACCGCGCTGCAGAAACGCCGGCTGCCCTCTGCCGCGCCCTTGTGCTGGAGCCAGGGGAGGGGGTTTCAGCCGGGCCCCAAGGGCAAGTCTCAAGCGAGTCGGGATCAGGGAGCCAGCGGGACTCCCGAGTGTTCACTCACCACCGACATGCTGACACCTCTGGGGGGGAACCCAGCAGCTGCATAACGGCCCGGCGAGGGGGTGGGGAGAAGATCAGACCCCAGTGAAACCACCAGGGGAGGGTTTCTGGCCTAGCTGGGATTTGGCCAGGATCTCTCACCTCTGCAGGGGGCCACGCCAGCCAGCGGGCAGGTACCAGCTTGGGCAGCAATGCCAGCGGATGGCAACACAGTGCCCACTCGCACCCAGGTGGGGCATTGGCCAAAAGGAAAGAGCGCCCCTAATGAGCCAGATACCCCATAACCCCCTTCTCCTCACCCCTCTCTTGGCTCCATCATCACCCCCTACCCACTGCCCAGACCCTGCACCTGCTGACTTCCCAAATGGCCCCACGTCGGTAGCCACGGATGGGCTCGCCTGCCCGCGCTGGCGCTGTGGCCTGGCTGTGGGCATTGCCACGGGGGACCTGCAGCCCAGCTGCCTGGTCTTCCAGCTCTCCTTGGCAGAGACAAAACAGACACGCGGGGGCATGGGAGGCCGCCACGCTGCCACGCCTCACCCACCCACACACACATCCCAGATAGGCCGGGGGCCGCTGGGCAGGAACAAAACCGGCTTCCCCGCGGGCACCCCCTGCACCTGGCTGGAGGGACCCTGCCCGCGGCCTCCCCTCTTCAGCCCGCCGTGCGCCGGGAATTCCAGCCGTGCCAGCAGGTGCCAGGCAGACGGTGCCAGCTCAGCCTCCCATTCATTTTCCTTTCCAGGGCCGGCTCGCTGGCGGGTCCCGACACTCGCTGCCAGAGCCAAGTGAAATTCGGGCCTCCTTGGATTGGAAGCCCTGGGGGCCGGGCCCATCCCCCCTGTCTCTGGGCAGCACCCTGTCCAGCGGCCGCGCTCCAGCGGCTCCAAAGCAAAGGGCAGGACTCAAACCCAGCCCCAGCCCTGTCCGGCCTGCACCGGAGGGACCCGGCAGTCCTGTGCACCAGCGATTTGCCCTTTTCTCACTTGTGCAGCTGAGTGGCTGCCTGGCTGGGCGCTGGGAGCTCCATTTTATTCCCTGCCCTGCATTTGCAGCGCCTGGCAGAGGCAGGCAGGGAAAGCAAGGTCCTTTCTGCTTCCCGGAGGAAGGGACAGAGGCAGGTTCACGGGGCCACTGCCTCGCCCAGCTCCGCCAGACTGAAAGGGGCGGGGGGGGGGGGGAGGCCACTTGTTTATTGGTAGTTGGGGGGGGGTCCTTTGAACCTGCCCTTCCCACCAAGCGGCTGCTTTGCTCCCACTTAATGTCCGGACACAACTTCCTCCTGCGATCCAGACCCCCCCAAGGCAGCCAGCTGCAGCTGATGGCTGGTTCCAAAAATGTCTGGGGGGAGGGGGGATGAAACTTTCACACCGAAGTTTGCGGCTTTCCAGCTAAAATAAAGGCGGGGGGGGGGGGCAGAACAGCAAAAGGTGCGCGGCACCCCCGGAATCAACAACCTGCTCCCCCTGCGCTGCCTCTGCCACAGCAACCCGGAGACCCCCCCACCCAAAAACCGGGGGGATCCGCCCCCGATCTCGTGCGATCTGCACCGAATGCGCCCCCCCCCCGCCCCAGAGCACGACAAAGAGTTGGCAAGGGGGAGGCGAAGCGGACTCCCTTACCTTCCCCCCGGGGGGGCCGCGCCGCTCCCGGCTGCTTTGTGTGAGTCTCCTGCCGGCGGCGGGTGGGGGGCCGGAGGATCCCCGCGGAAGGTTCGTGGAGCCGGCCGGGCAGGTCCCCCGGGCAGCCGGGGGCCGCTGGGCAGGAGCAAAACCCGCTTCCCCGCGGGCACCCCCCGCGCCTGGCTCCGCCGCCCGGGATGTCCGCTGCCGCCTCTAGCGCTGGAGTCGTGGCGCTCAGTCCTGGGGAAGGAGGGCGCAGGGGCTGGTCTCCGAGCCGCGCTGCTCCCGGCGGCAGGCGCCCGGCTGGGGAGGGGGCTGCGGGGCGAAGCGAGCGGGGGCTGCGGGGAGATGGAGCGTTCCTTCTTCTCCCCCCGCCTGGGTTTTTTCCGGGGGGGAGGCGTTTGCAAGGAGAAGGCAGCGGCTCGGAGGGGCTCGCCCGTTCCAGGGAAGCGAGGAGGAAGGAGGGAGGCCGGGAGGGGTGGGGGTGTGGAGGGGGTGTGATTTCCCAGCGTGATTTATGGCAGCCCTGCGGAGCTGTCTGAAATTGACCAGCGCTGATCAGTTTCAGACCAATTCTCCATGGCGAGGCTGAGCCGGAGCCCGGGCGCTGAGCGCATGCCCCCCAGCGGCTCCTCCCCTGGCCAGAGGGCAGCGCTAGGACAGGCTGGAGAAGCAGGCACGGCGCAGCCCGGGGAGGGAGAGACACACAATGCGGCCCCGGCCCGCCACCCACCGCCCCGCATTCCCCAGGAAATCCCGGCAGGAATCCAGCTCCCCCGCAGCGCCAGGCGCAGGGGGAGGCCACAGGCCGCCGCCGGGGGAAAGGGGGGCTGGGAACCATGCGCCCCAAGGCGGGGGGCGGCTGGGAAAGGCCGTTCCGGCGCGGGAGGGGCTGCCCTGTATCCCTGTCCCCTGCAAGGATAGGGAGGCCCCAGGGGAGGGGCCCAGGCTGCTCCACACCACGAGTTTCGGGGAGGGGGGGAGGATGCACAGCGGGACCTAGGCCCGGTGGAGACTCTTCTGAGCCCTGCCACCCACTGGCTGCGTGGCCAGGGGCATGTCCCGATCCGTAGGGGGGCTCCCAGGCCAGGCATCCCGGGGCCCCACGGGAGAGGGGCGCAGGACCCCTGTAGTGCACGGGGCCGCGGGAGGCTCTGGGTGCAGGCGGGCGGGCGCTCGGCCCAATGAAAGGGCAGTGCCCGTTCAGGCCCCCTGCAGCCGGGGCTGGCAGTGCCCCGTGGGCAGGGCCAGGCGGGATCCCGCCCCCTTGCCAGCCTGGGCTCTGGGCGCTTGCAGGCGGGGAGGGTCCGTGGGGCGTTGCCTGGGCGGGGTCACCTTGCTCCAGCGAGGGACCCTGCGGGCAGGTGCGCCCCCGGCCTGCCCTGCCAGGCCCTTGCGGGCGCGGCCGAATGGGTCGCAAGAGAGGAGTTTGCACCCCCAGGATCCCCCCAGCCCAGGCCCCACGAGCACTTGGAGGGACTCTGGGGGGATGCTCTGCTGGGGGCTCCCACCGGATATGACGTAATTTGAGACCAGTGTAGCCAAGGGACCCCTTTTGCCTCCGAGCCCCTCGGGAACCCGGCGCCTGCGTCTCTCCGGCCAGCCCATCCCCCACACGGCCGCCTGCGTGGCTGACGTCATCGGGGCAGCCCGACGTCACGGCAGCTGGGCGCGGCTGTATGGCCCGCGGGCGGCCCGCGGCTCTTTCCGACGGGCGGAGGCCGCTGCCCCGGCCGGGCCCCGCGATCCGCAGCCAAGGGGCCGCCCCGCTTCCGGAGGGAGGAGGCGGGGGAGGATCGGAGCTCGCCGCAGCGCCGGGCGGGGGCACATTCCCCGGCCCTGGCCAAGTGGAAACTCCCAGCGGTGGGCACGGGGCAGCCCGGTGGGGAGCGGGAGCAGCCAGGGCTGCTCCCCAGGGTCTGCCCCCCGCCTGGCCCGGGGGGCGCCAAGGGAGGATCGGAGGGAAAGGGGGGCTGGCGAGACGGGGTGGGGATTAGGACAGGGCTGGTGAAACCCTGTGGGGGGCAGTGCCCGCGGGGGGCTGAGCAGCAGAAGCCCTTTGGCTCTGTAGCTGAGAATCCTGCTTTGGTGCTGGCTGGGAGGGTGGGCAGGGCCTTTGTCACAGCTGCATGGAGATCAGCCCCCCATTTCCCAGGGATCACAGGTAAGCTAGGTGGGAGCCCGGCTCTTGAGCCTGAGGGAGGCCTTCAGCTGCCCTGGGGCCATGCAGGCATTCGCTGAATCTCCCTTTAAAATCGCTCACCCCGTCCCCGGGCAGCTAGAGAGACTAGAGCAACTGCCCCATTAACAGCCCCTTCACATCTGTGCTGAGGTTGCAGGGGACAGAGAAACTGTGGGCTGAAAAAAAAACAACCCCCATTCCTATTCCTCTGCAGGCAGGCCCAGACAGCTGGAACTAGCTACTGCTGCTGTCTCCCCCTGCTTCCCTGCCCCCAGCTGTATTTTCCTGTCTGCGGGACATGTTAGGTGTCTCTCAGTGTTCCTTGTAAACTGGGTGCTTTTGCAGCCGCTCGACAGATTCTCATGCCACCCAGCTGATTAGCAGAGCACCCACAGCTAGGGTTTTGAATGTCTACGGGTGGTGCACATTCACGCATACCTTGGTGCACGCAAAAAAATTTATTCTGCACATAGCTGGAAACGATTAGAGTGAGCATTGCTCACAATTGTACCGCCATCATCGTACAAACAGCTTGCACTTCCTGAACAAGGATGTGCCAGCAGCATGTTAAATTGCATCATAACCCCCTGAAGCAACTGTGATCTCCCCCCATTTTGCAGCTAGAGAAAATGAAGTCTAGAGAGAGGCAAAGTAACCTGCCCGTGGTCTATGGTGGAGTAGAGGCCAAAATCTTGGCTCTCCCCTACCAGCACTTCCTTGTGAGCCCCTCTCCTCATGATGGTTTTACATTCAGTGTCCTTGCCTAAAATGACATTAAAACACTAGGCTAAAATGAGGAGGAGTCCTGTGGTCAAGAAATCAAAAGCCAGAAAATGCTAGAATTAAGGTCGCCCTGCCCTTGAATTATGTAGTTACAACCCTGCTTCCTAGAATACTCAAGGAGCTGACTGAGGAGATACCTGAGCCATTCACAATTATCCTTGAAAACTCAAGGAAGACGGGAGAGATTCCAGAGGACTGAAAAATGCTAGCATGTTTGGCTATCTATACAAAGGGAAATAAGAACAACCTAGAGAATTACAGCTTAACTTCAGTACCAGGATAGATCATGGAGCAAATAATCAAACAATCAATTTGCAAACACCTAAAAGATAAGTAACAGTCAATGTCGATTGTCAAGGCCAAATCACGTCAAACCATCCCGATCGCTTAGGGTAACAAGCCTCGTGGCTAGGAGGAAGCGGTGGACGTGGTATGGCTTGCCTTTAGTAAGGCTTTTTATACTGTCTTGCATGACATTCTCAAACCCCTATCTGGTCTGTCTTGTGCACTGAATGACACAGAGGCCCCATGAACATGTAATTCTGGATGTGTGTGACCATGTAATGAAGGACTTGTATCCTGGGCAAGGGGGCAGAGTTAAGGTTACATAGGCAGCCTTAATTCTGGCATTTCCTATTTTCTGTGCACCTTACTCTGCCATCTTGAGATTATTTGAAGCAGTTTTAATGCAATTTCCTATGTTAACCCCCCCCCACACACACACGCATTGAAAAACCCTAACTTTCATCTTGTAGAATTGTATTGACCCCACCCCATGAGTTACCTTTAGTTCCACCCCACCAACTTCTACACGGCTTGAGTTAAGGGTAGCAATAGGAGGCTGTAATTGCCTCTGTGGGTCTGCCACTAGAGGGCGATGGAGACACATTTTGCCAGTGGACCTCTTGGCTCTTTGCTAGATAGCACTGGCATGCTGAGTTCTAGTCCAAGTTCTGGGAAGTGTGCTCTAGTGGTTACAGACTCTGTTGTCCCCCCTCAGTCTCCCAGCCTCTCCCTGTTCTCTTCTGCTCTTGCCCCTTCTACTGCCAACTGCCCTCCCACTCCTTGCATCCTCCCCCACCACACTCCAATCCCCTTCCCCTGAACCATTCTCTGCTCTTGGGCTGCGTCTGATTTAAATCCCCCCTGCTTCATTTGCATAAACATGGCTGCCGCTTTTCGCCAGTCTAGACGGGGATCTTTCGGAAAAGGCTTTATTTTCCGAAAGATCCCCGTCTAGACTGGTGCTTTTCTCCAGCAAAGCCCCGAGCCGGAAAAAAGCGGCAGCCATGTTTATGCAAATGAAGCGGGGGAGATTTAAATCCCCGCTTCATTTGCAATTGCGCTGTGTCTAATATGCATCCCTTTTACAGAAAAGGGATGCAGTCTAGACACAGCCCTGGTGTGGGGAGGGGCAGGAGCATGCCCAGGACTTTCGGGGACTGCAGCTGCTGCCCTCTAACAAGTCCCACCTCAGCAGGCAGGGAGAGAGCTTTTAACACGACCAGATTGGGGGTGTTTTCAAGCCCCCTCCCCAATGTGGCAAGGCTTTGCTCTGTGACACGAAGGCACCGAGTTTCTCAGGAACAGCATTGCTAGGAATACGTGTGTTAGCCTGGGAAAAGTTATTTCCCATAAGAATGAGGGGTCACCAAATGAAATTAATAGGTAGCAGGTTTAAAACAAACAAAAGGAAGTTTTTCTTCATGCAGCACACGGTCAACCTGTGGAACTCCTTGCTGGAGGATGTTGTGAAGACCAGGACTTTAACAGGGTTCAAAAAATAATACATTCATGGAGGTTAGGTCCATCAATGCTTATTAGCCAGGATGGGCAGGGATGGTGTCCCTAGCCTGTGTTTGTCAGGGCTGGGAATGGATGACAGGGAGGGATCGCTTGGTGATTCCCTGTCCTGTTCACTCCCTCTGGGCTGCTGGCAGACAGGACACTGGCCTGGGTGGACCTTTGGTTTGACCCAGTCTGACCGTTCTTATGTAACAATGTAGTTCCCCCCAGTCTTGTTCTTGGAAGTGGCTGAGCCATTTTAGCTGGAACGTAAAATCAGCCTGAGGTGAACACCCAGAATGGGAGATTTCAGCCCCAACGGTTACGGTCTGGCACAGTTCCAAGCAACCAATTCCAGGATCCTCCCATGGGAAATGTCGGGCGACCTTACCCGTCGAGGCTGCTGGCTGGCGGGTCTGCCTTCACCCCAGGGGAGCTGAGTGCCACTGGGCAGTGCTCTGGGCCGTGGAGAAAGGGTTGGGTCATAGCTGGGGGTGGAGGATTAGAAATGGCCCAAAGCTACAGCATTCAGAGGTGGATTTCATTGTCCCCCCACCAAGCCTGGCGGCATCCGGAGCTTGGGCGTTGGATCAGGCCCATCTCTAACGCTCTCGGGAACAGTGTTTGGCCGCCCGAGGTGAGGCTTCCCTGCTGATGCTGCCAAGCGGTGGCAGGTGGCAGGGCTCCCCTGGGCTGCCACCGGCCCTGACAGCACAGCCTCCAGCCATGGCCGGGCTGGCTTTGAGCTGGGCCGGGAGGCGAAAGCATGTGGACAGCCTGTTAGCTCGCCGAGGTGGCATCGTGCACGAGGAAACTGACTCTGGCAGAAACGTGTGTTTGGCGTGTTCTGTCAGCCATCTCGCGCCCGGTAACCATCGGCCGCCCGCAGCCTGGGGGCAGCACAGTGCCGACCAGAGCTCAGCTGGTAATGGGGGGAGGCAGGGATCAAGCCATTTTGTACCCGCTGATGTGGCAAGTGCAGAGCTCCCTGGCTCCGAGCTGCCAGGCCCGGAGGGGGGGGCTTTGATCTGCCAGGCCTGGAGGGGCGGGGCTTTGATCTGCCAGGCTCTGAGCTGCCAGGCCTGGAGGGGCGGGGCTTTGATCTGCCAGGCCTGGAGGGGCGGGGCTTTGATCTGCCAGGCCCGGAGGGGCGGGGCTTTGATCTGCCAGGCCCAGAGGGGTGGGGCTTTGATCTGCCAGGCTCTGAGCTGCCAGGCCTGGAGGGGTGGGGCTTTGATCTGCCAGGCCCAGAGGGGCGGGGTTTGATCTGCCAGGCTCTGAGCTGCCAGGCCTGGAGGGGCGGGGCTTTGATCTGCCAGGCCTGGAGGGGTGGGGCTTTGAGCTGTCAGGCCCGGAGGGGTGGGGCTTTGAGGTGGACTTTGATCTGCCAGGCCTGGAGGGGCAGGGATTTGATCTGCCAGGCTCTGAGCTGCCAGGCCCAGAGGGGCGGGGCTTTGATCTGCCAGGCTCTGAGCTGCCAGGCCCAGAGGGGCCAGGCTCTGAGCTGCCAGGCCTGGAGGGGCAGGGCTTTGATCTGCCAGGCTCTGAGCTGCCAGGCCCGGAGGGGCGGGGCTTTGAGCTGCCAGGCCTGGAGGGGCGGGGCTTTGAGCTGCCAGGCCTGGAGGGGTGGGGCTTTGAGCTGTCAGGCCTGGAGGGGCGGGGCTTTGAGCTGCCAGGCCTGGAGGGGCGGGGCTTTGAGCTGTCAGGCCTGGAGGGGCGGGGCTTTGAGCTGCCAGGCCTGGAGGGGCGGGGCTTTGAGCTGCAGGGTAACTAGTCTGAAGCCACGCTGGCCAGCCACTTGGTCGCCGAGGGGAGCCCGGTGCCATGTCGGAGCACGGCTCCAGCCATGCTGGCTGGCATCTCCTGGCTTGTCACAGTCCCCAAAGGGTGGAGATGACCCCACCTCGGGCACCATGATATCTCCCCGTCCCCCCCGGCCGCAGGTTTGCTACTGGTGGCACCCACAGCAGGCAGCATTTAGTCCAGGGGCAGCCCAGGGGCAGAGGGCGCTGCCCGGTCTCCTTGGCCCTTTGAGGGCAGCTGGCAGGGATGTGCCGGGGGCTGGTTGTTTTGAGGGGGAGCTGAGGGAAGCTTCTTCTTGAGGGCCCTTGACACACTTTGCAGGGGCCCCGAGCCTGTGGGCCCAGCGTGCTGCCGCTGAGACCGAACACAGACGCAGAGTCGCTCCACGAGGGACAAGCGGGGGAGATGCTGGCCAGGGAGTCCCCACAGCCATGCGCCTCCCCAGCGCCCGCCATCCCGGCATTCCCAGGCCCATCCTAGCACCGGCCACGCCACTTCGCCAAAACAAGCCCCAGAGCAGATCTTTTAGACAGGCTGCAGGGCCGCCGATCGCCCAGAGGCTGGCTCACGCCAAGGGCCCCGCATCCCAGCTGGACACTGAGAAATGCGCAGAGCTGGGGGCTGCCTGGCTCCCCTGTGCATGAGCAGGGTCCGGGGAGCGTCTTTACGGGACGCCTGGGAGCAGCTGTTCCCCTTACACACCTGGATCCCGCGCCGAGTGGCTCCTCTGTGAGCCGCAGGGACTGCGAATTCCCACCCAGGAGGGGCAGTGAGAAAGGGCTGATCTCAGCAGCAGGTGGCATGTCCTGCCAGACAGGAAAAGTCCATCAACAGGCCCAGTCCTGTGTCATGGGACAGTAAAGCCCCCTCCCTCCCCATGCAGATGAGTCACGCCAGTGGATTCCTGAGTTTGCAGCTCGGAGCACATGGCAGGATGCAGCCCCCCCGAAAAGCAGCCTAGGACCTTTATGCTGCTGGGCCACGGGGGCAAGGTGGGCTCGGCCTCAGCAAGAGCTGCCCAGCTGCTTAGCCTAAAGGACGCACACGGCCTGCAGAGGACGCACGTGTCTCTGCCTTTCTGGAATGGAAGATTGGAACTCACCCGGGTATGTAGATTTTCCTGCTTTCACCCGGCCCGGCCCTCCCTCCTAGCCCCCTGCATCAGGCAGCTTCGATTCTTGATTGCAGGACTGGCTGCGGTGTTAGCTGTGGTGGGAGCCCTGCGGTGCAATGGAGTGGGGGCGAGTGAGCTGAATCTTGCTGGGATCCTGCCTGGAGGGGACCATCTGCCTCACAGGCGGCTCCCCAGGGCGGTGAGAGATCGGAGCTAGAGCAGGGATGACCCTGGCCTTCAGCCCCGGGCGGGCAGCTGCCAGGAAGCGGTGGGAGCAGGGAGAAGTCCGGACTCCCAGGCCTGTGCTCTGCCTGCTGGCCCACTGCCTCGCCACTCCGAGCAAGTGGCTTTGCCCAGTGGGAAGAGTCCAGCTGTTTCCTTGGCGGGACCCCCGCCCCCTTTCCTGGGCTCTCCCTGCCGGCAATGCCCGGGGGTGGGGCAGGCTGGGCACCAGGGCATTTGAACACACTGCAAGGGGTGGGAGGGGGATCACAGGCCGGCATGTGCATCTCTGGAACGGCTCCCCTGTGTGCATTCCCCCTTCTGGGAAACGGGACAAGGCCTTCCCGGCCTGTGTAGTACCTGCCACCCCTGCTCCTGTTAGCCGGCACCCGGGAGCATGCCAGCCCCGAGGGCCAGCCAGACCTAACTGCCCCGCTTTGCCACAGGCCTGGGGCACGGTGCACCCAGGATCTCTGGGGCAGGGGTTCCCAGTGGCTCAGCTGCCAGGGGCTGTAGTTCCTGCACTTGGCCCCTAGGAGGTGCCCAGGTGGCACTGGCACTGCAGAGCACTCGGTTTGCCAGGCTCCGCTGGAGAGCCGCCAGGAACCGCTGTCACCGTCCGAGCTGCAGGGAGGGGCCCCTCTGTCTGAGCCATGCCAGGGCCTGTGCCGGCACCTGGAGGGCAGGGGGCCAGTGATCCTGAGGCCAGATAAGGCCACATGCCTGCTGGGGCTTTTCGCTCCCCCCTTCAGATCACCCTGCTGGCGGAAGGGGTCGCAGGGTGGGGCTGGCCTGGATGCTGGCGCCCTGGGATGCCTTGGTCCCCTGTGTGGGGGAGGCTGCGAGTTCCCCTTGGAAGCGCGGCCGACGTGCTGCTGCTGGTTCTCCCACCTCCGGAGGCTGGATCTGGGGTGGGGGCCGGGGGGTGGCTCCCATGCAGCTTCCTGCCAGTACAGGCCACTGCTTGGCAGACCCGGCAGAGAAACAGGCCGGGGCGGGGAGGAGGCTCAGGAAGACAAGAAAACCACCCCCTGGGAAGGGCCTGAGCCAGCTGAGCAGGGCAGCACACAGCTCAAGAGGGCTGCAGCGGGGCCCCTCGGTCCCCCAGTCCTGCCCTGCTGCTCAGCCGGGCTCCAGGGCTCCAGGCTCAGCCCCTGCAGTGCCCCCTGCTGCCCGGCAAGACACCCACGGCCACGCAGGTCCTGCTCCCAGAGCTGCTCGGCGGGGAGGAAGACAGTGACCCCTCCTGCTGGCCACTTCAGGGGGGAGCCAAGGGCCCCCCCAGTTCAGTGCCCTGCAGCCCCCAGCGACACAAGCACCGGTGCCAGGTGCATGCTGCCACAAAGCCCCACCCCGCCCCAGCCCTGGGGTCTCCGGTGGGCGCGCTGCCGGCTGAGCCGCCGCCTGTCAGCAGCGAAGCCCCGGGCAGAGGCCACGTCGTCCTCCACTCAGCCGTCCTGCCGGGGTTCCGGCTGCTGAGGCCTGACCCCCCAGATCTCTCGGGGCGCAGCCGTGAGGCCGCGGCAGAGACCACGTGCTCTTGCGTAGGCCACAGAACCCAGGTGTCCTGCTGCGGCTCCCTCTCTAGCACACGGCACACCGGGAGCTGCCGAGAGGGCTGTGCGCTTGGCCTCCGTACCCCGAGCTCGTGGGGCCGGGGGTAGGGGGAGCAGGGCCGCCCCGGCTCATACCCCTCTGTCCGAAGGGCTGGCTGGGCCTGGAGCCTGACCCCCCTGCTCAGACCAGGAGGGGGCAGAACCAGCTGAGCCTAGGGAGTCACAAAGGGGGTGGCCTCCCCTGCCCCCCAACCTCCTTAGCTGTATCTGGCAGAGGTGGGATGGTGGGGGAAGAGATCCTTGTTACGCCCCTCCCCCTGGGCAAGGCTTAGAGAGGCGGTGGCAGCCCCGCCCCGCCGGTCCTCCCAGCCACTTCTATGCGTAGAGGCAGTGGGCATTATAGATGGGCCCTGGCTGAGGAGCTGGGGCTGGACTGACACCCCGGAATTAACCTGGCCTCCAGTGGTGCTGATATGGAAGGATGAAGGGGCCCACCCCTCCTGTGACCGATCCTTCAGCCCCTCCAGGGAGAGGCCTGGAGCCCTCTAGAGCTACAGCCACTCTGCCGGGACTGGCCAGGCAGCGGGTTCAAGGCGCCAGCCGGTGCCCAAGGGGAGGGGCGTGTGAGCCAGCTCCGGGGCGGACAGGGGCTCGGATCTGGTGCCAGGCGGAAATCGCCGAGGGGATGGGAGGAGGAGCCGCGGGAGTCCCCGGTTCTGCAGCTGGTTGGTTTGGGGCGGGAAATATTTCCCCTGGAGGTGGCAGCTGCCTGCCAGTCTCCGCACGTTGCCTGGGCCCCAGCTGTCTGCTTGGCACACGTGCCGGGTGGGTGGGTCTCCGGGCAGGGAAAGGACAGCACGCTGCAACGCCGCCTCCGGCTTCTCTCCGCGGGGCCCACGGCCGGGGATTCAAGGAGCCTTTCTGGGGCGCGGGCGCTTGGGCAGCTGTGCCCGTGGGCCGCCTGCGGCCACAGGAGCCCCTCGGAGGGCTGCACGGACGGGGCATGGAGCTGAGCCCCAGGTTTCAACCCTGGAGGGCCTCTGACAGCAGCAGGGCCAGCGAGTGCGGTTTCCCCGAGCCAGGGAACACGAGCCGAGCTGCTGGCCCGGATACCCCCTACCCCCCGCTGCTGGATCGTTGCAGCGCTTCTCGACGCCCAAGAGACCCTCCTGCCCAGCTGCTCCGGGCCTTGTGTGCACTGGGACAGCGGGGAGCTGGATTGGGGGGACAGGCCCCAGGCTGCTCCTCGGCCGTCTGGAGGGTCTGCCATGGCCTAACCAAGGACTGGTGCTCCCTGGGTGCCCATTCTAGGGATTTGCTCTCAGGTACCGGGAAGCCTGGGGGCGGGAGGGGCCATGTGGGATGCAGGTGCAGGGGCCTGGAAGGGCTCTGCATGCCACAGCACGCCGAGGCACGTCTGCCAAAGCGCTCCGGCGTCGCTTTCTGAAACCTTCCCTGGGAAGAGCCAAGTGATTCCTCGTAGGGAGTTTCCTTTGGGCAAAGAACGGGGAAATGTGGCAGGGCCAGCCTTCGGGGCATCCCCAAATACCGGAGATGTGCTCCCCAGGCCTGGCGGGTGGCACTTTTTGGGCTGCCTAGGGGCTTGTCCCTGGCAAGCCGAAACTTGGGACAGACTCGTGCGCCGGTGCTAAGAATAGCCCCAGCCGAACACCTCCCCAGCTCCGAAGGGTCAGGAGGTGGCCGACCTGACCTGCAGCCCGAGCACAGACAACCGCACAACTGTTGGCAATGCCGGAGGGTGAGCCCGGCTCCGCAGCCTTGCGGCCGAGGTTTCTGCTTGCCAACAGACCTGCCCGCAGCGGCCTCCCAAGTTGTACTCTGCTGTCTCAGCGCGTCCTGACAGCCAACAGGCCTGACCGGAGCCTCGGTCCCCACTGCCATCATCCTGTGCCTTACTGAATGGATTTACCAGCCATCCTCATGAGGCCGAGCGCTTGCCAGCCCCGGCCTTTCATGCTCAACCGAAAAGTACCCGCAAATTGAGAAATCCTCCAACCTTCTGTGCCATGGGAAGAAAATGCTGCAATCTCTGTGGGTTCGCTGGTGATTCCTCTGCTGGGCTAGTGGCTTAGGCTGTCTCCAGAATCCTTCAGGGAATGTCTTCTTTTCTCTTAGGAGACAGGTCAGCAGCTGTTGAAACATTTCCAGCGAGGAAACTGTCTTTTCCTTGAGTGTGTGGGTAGGGACGGCGGCAACCCTGGGCAAATTCTTCCAATGGTTAATTACTTCCCCTGTTAAACATTTGCTCCTTATTACGGGTGTGAATTTATCTAGCGTCAACGTCCAGCCACTGGATCTTGGTATATTTCTCTCTCTGCTACATTGACGAGCCCATATTAAATATCTGCTTCCCATGGAGGTACTTGTAGACTTTGATCTTGAACTATCTTGAGCCATCTCTTTGCTAAACTAAAGAGACTGAGCTCTTCAGTGTGTGACTACAAGGCCCTTTCCTAGGGCTTTCTCTGAACTCTGTCCAGTTTACCCAGCAATGTGCATCCTCTTTCACCTGGGGGACTCCCGCTACAGCAGATGGGCGCTCAGTTTCCTGGGGGCACTCAGTCACCCCGAGATGATCCACAAGGATACTCCTTAGCATGGGGCATGCTTTTTACCATGGACGTGCGTGTGGTAGGGATTGGACCAAGGCCACTAGAAGGTGATCACTCTTAGTCACACCCTGCCTGGGCTGACCTTGAACTGAGAACCTATTAAAGGCAGGCTTCAATAGCAGTCCCCGGAGCCAGCTAGCAGTGCCCCCAAAGCTTTGATAAACAATGGGCATGAGGGTCTCACTTTGTACTTAGAATTCCTATTGAAACTCCCCAGGACAGACCTTGGAATTTGGGCCACTGTGAAGGAATTGAATGGACTAGCCTGTGACAGGGAGTGACATCATTACTGGTGTGGAGAGGGTGAATAAAGAAAAGTTATTTATTAGTTCCCATAATAGGAGGACTAGAGGACACCAAATGAAATTAATGGGTAGCAGGTTTAAAACTAATAAAAGAAAGTTCTTCTTCACACGGCGCATAGTCAACCTGTGGAACTCCTTGCCAGAGGAGGCTGTGAAGGCTGGGACTATAACAGAGTTTAAAGAGAAGCTAAACAAATTCATGGAGGTTAGGTCCATAAAAGGCTATTAACCAGGGGGTAGGAATGGTGCCCTGGCCTCTGTTTGCCAGAGGCTGGAGATGGATGGCAAGAGACAAATCGCTTGATCATTGTCTTTGGTCCACCCTCTCCGGGGTACCTGGTGCTGGCCACTGTCAGCAGACAGGCTACTGGGCTAGATGGACCTTTGGTCTGACCCAGTATGGCCATTCTTATGTTCTTATGACATGCTGTTTAGCTACCCTGCCTGCCAAAGTTTTCAGCTACATATAAGGAATTTTTTGAATCAATAACTTGGTAATAGTTGATCCGGTGCTGTAGGAATAATAACCTCACTCCATAGGCTGAAATTCGGTACAGGTTCAAGTCCAGAACGCTCTGGTCTGGAAACATCTGTCCTTCGGAATGTTGTCAGGTAGCTGGATGTCGACTTTTCATAGGTGTGGCCAAGTTTCCTGTGGTCCCATAAAGTTTGTTTACGGACACCAGGCCTGGCGCTCAGTGTTCTGTGCTGTTATTTAGCTCTAATTTACCCCTCAGTGTCCTCTAACAGCCCAGTAAGCAGCGGGCGTGTGGGTAATGCTGCTAGACAATACTGACCTCCCGTGGTCCGGAAAATGTTCTGGTTTGGAACCGGTCAGGTCCCAAGGGTGCCAGACTAGAGAGGTTCAACCTGTAGATGCTTTTCTATTGCTATGCCTTTCCTGAGAAGTGCCCTGCCAGTGCTCTCTTCCTCTTCTCAGGATTTTTTCGTCTTTGTTCTTCTCTTCTGTCTTTCTCCCACATTGCCCCCTTCTCCTTCCTGGGCTGGGATCTTTGCATTTCTCCACCCTAGTTTTCCCTTTTTCCTGATTTGTCACTTTAAATCTGTTTTCTTTCTTCTCTCTTTCCCCTCCCCTTGCCTCTGTGCCAGGCTCAATATTAATTGCAGAAAGGAATTGACTAATCTTAGGCCCTGATCTCGCTGCACAGACTTGCCAGCATGCTAACTTCACGCACCATGAGTGGTTCTGATGATGTCATGGGAGCTACTCAGTGCATAAAGTTAAGCATGCGCACGTTACCAGCTCTTGTGATATTTGGTAGTTTTATTTTGCTTAAGGCACCAGCTTGCAGAGAATCTCAGCTCTCACTTCAAAATTCGAAGGTTCCTGATGGCATAGAACAGCATGTACAACATGTAACCTCTCTAGGCTCAAAACCCAGAAAGCAAATAAAAGTATCCACAGCATAGTATGTGTTTAAGCCAATTGTATGATTTTCTGAGGCCTCGCACAGGACTTTTCAATGTACAAGTTGTAAGTCTTTGCAGGATCAGAGTTTAGGATTGTTCGGTTTCTCTCCTGCTTCAAACTCTCTACACACAGAGCTGTAGTACAAAGGGAAACCGGCTTAGTCAGTTTCTGCATAGAGCCGCTCTGGATGCAATAGGAAACTGACTAGGATTAGTCAATTTCCCTTGGCCTCCACCTCCCCTGCTGCTGGGCTCATCTTGGACCTGCCCCCTCCCCCACCTTCACCTCCTCCCTTCCAGCTGCTGAGCAGCCATGTGAAATTAAGACTATTAATGTGCAGGGGAAATCTGTAAAGTTTCAGTGTGTTTTACCAGCCCCGGGCACCACCTGTTCCTTTCCCTTCATCAGCAGGGCTAGTTCTTGTTTTCACACTTGATGTTTACATCACAAGAAGTTTGATATGACTCCAGCTGTGTCTACACTAGAGGTGATGCTGGCATTGCCCTGGAGTTAAGTTTACCCGACAAGCTTTTTTGCTGGCGATGCTGACAGAAATACTCTCAAGTCTAGCTGCGTTTAGACTGAGGGTACTCAAGGGGTCAGAGGTGTGGGGTTTTTCATACCCCAATCAGCATAGCTCTGCTGGTGCAAATTTTAGGTATAGGCCAAGCCTGAGTCTAACCTCCACGAATTTGGTCCATATTCACTTCTGTTATGGGTTAACTGCTTAACTCCTTTCTGTAATCTATTGCCAACATGGGAAGCTATCGGTTGCTCCTGTGGAATAGCTTTAGTGCTGTGTCCAGTTTGGGTTTCACTACCATTACTGAAAGATTACAGACCTGTCCAAAGGTGCGTACCGACTGCAGGAGAAAAGATCTACCGCTGGAGTTTGTGTTCATGTGCAGACTTTGAGAGAAACACCTGCCAATCTTCCTGCATCATTAATTGGACACCTGTATTAGCAGCTGGAAACTGTTTTGACAACACAGCTAGCAATTCAATTCCAACTGTATTTCTCTGGCCATTGTCAGAGAGTCACAAATTGCAAGAATTATTCCTAACTCTGCCATTGGCCTCGCTCAAGACCCAATGGAGCGAGTCCAGCTGTTACTCGGGAAAGTGACTGCAGAGAAGGGAAATTATTATATAGTGTCTGGTCCAATAAGGATAATGTGAATTTCAAAGATGGTGTCAAACAAAGTCTTTTCACAGTTTTCTTGCACCGTCAGTATTGTGTGTTGCCTTGTGTGGAATTGTGTGGCCCCCTCTAGTGTATGTACCCTCAGTGGTCCCCAACCTTTTGGGGCTGCCGGGAGCCCCGGGGGGGGGGGGGCTGCGCATGCGCCAAGTGCCCGGGGGTGGCACCACGCATGCGCCAGGTGCCCAGGGCACAAGAATGGCTCGAGCCGGCCCTGGTCACTAGGCGGGCACACATAAATGCCCCGGTGGGTGCCATGGCGCCCACGGGCACCATGCTGGGGACCAGTGATGTACCTTATCTTCTCTGGAATCCCAAGGTACGCTGATTGGGGCTTCTTACATGAGACTGCAAATTAAAACTGGCTCAGTTTCTCTGGCCTGGCTACATAAGGAAATTAGGTTGGTATAACTACATTGTATAGGCTGCGTGTAAAAAGGCCACATGCCTGAGCAAGGCCGTTCAACCCACCAAATCCCACTGTGGAGGGAGGGGGATGAACTGTGCTGCCAGGGGAACCCCAGCACTTGGCCTAGGTACTGTCTTCCCTGAAGTACCAATGCCGGTTTAACAGTCGACAGGCCCTACGTTAAGTTAGGGAGAGCAGCGCTGGGGTAATGATCCTGTGCGGATGCCCGGGTGCCCCCCCACATTGATAGGAGCCCTTCTGTAGAACTGCTCATCTCCAAGTGCTTCACTGAAAAGGTCAGGAGCATTTTCTTCATGTGGGGAAACTGAGGCACAGAGCAGGGATGTGACTTGCTCGAGGTTCTCCAGCTCTGCAGTTGTGCCTGCTGCCCATGGAACCCAAATCTCCTGAGTGCTAGCCTGGTACGCTAGCCATTAGGTCACACTGCCTCTCGCTGTGCACACCTTGGGGAGAACAGGCATGGGATTCTTCCCCCCTCCCCCCCTCAGTGCAGTGGGGCCCAGCTGGCTCCGCAGAGGAGGAGCTCAGGGAAGCAGAACAGGGCACATCTGCTAGTTTCTCCTGTTTATCTCCTTCCCCCCTCAGGGCCCTTTGTGAGAGCTGGCCTCATGCACAGCCTGGCCTTGCCTAGTGCTTGGGTCAGTCTATGGGGCAGACACAGGGTGAGTCTCCCCACCCCTGCTGGTCAGACAAACAGCAGAGCAGCCTGCAGGCCGGCTGGGTGCAGAGGGACCCCAGACAGCTGGGGAGGGTGAGGGGAGCAGCCAGGGCAGCAGGGAGGGAGAGCAGCGCTGGGGTAATGATCTTGTGCTGATGCCCGGGTGCCATGGGGCATTTTCCCTGCACCTACAGGCAGACTGGCAGCAAAGATCCCCCAGAGCCAGGCGGCAGGAAAGGGGGAGCCCAGGCAAGGGAGTGGTGGGGAGGAATGCCCTGCCCCACATGCCACTGGGGAGCGACCCCCGCCTAGCGCAGCCCCTGCCATAGATGTGGGAGGGGCTAGGCACGGTGGGAGCTGGGGGAAGGGCACGGTGCCCAGCCCCCGTCGCCCCAGGGAGCGGGCGGCGGGACCCAGCTGCGGGGACACGAGGGGCCGGAAGGTGATTTCCGCCTGCGGGCGGCGCGGCAGTCTCCAGGCCCGGCCCGCCCCGCCCGCGCGTCCCGCCTCCTCCTGGGGCTCCGGCCGGCCCACGCAGGCGGGGAGGCCGGATCGGCTCCGCCCCCGCCCCGTCTGGGGCTCCCCGGAGCGTGGCCCGGCCGTGTCACTGCAGCCCGCGGCTCGGACACGAGCCTGCCCGGGCGCTGGGTCCCGTCCCCGGCCATGCAGTGCGCGCCCAGATCGGCCACGCACCCCCCACGTGCGGGCCAGCCTTTCCCCGCCACGCACCCCCCCCCACGTGCGGGCCAGCCTTTCCCCGCCACGCACCCCCCCCACGTGCGGGCCAGCCTTTCCCCGCCACGCACCCCCTCACGTGCGGGCCAGCCTTTCCCCGCCACGCACCCCCCCACGTGCGGGCCAGCCTTTCCCCGCCACGCACCCCCCCCACGTGCGGGCCAGCCTTTCCCCGCCACGCACCCCCCCACGTGCGGGCCAGCCTTTCCCCGCCACGCACCCCCCCCCACGTGCGGGCCAGCCTTTCCCCGCCACGCACCCCCCCCACGTGCGGGCCAGCCTTTCCCCGCCACGCACCCCCCCCACGTGCGGGCCAGCCTTTCCCCGCCACGCACCCCCCCCCACGTGCGGGCCAGCCTTTCCCCGCCACGCACCCCCCCCACGTGCGGGCCAGCCTTTCCCCGCCACGCACCCCCCCCACGTGCGGGCCAGCCTTTCCCCGCCACGCACCCCCCCACGTGCGGGCCAGCCTTTCCCCGCCACGCACCCCCCCACGTGCGGGCCAGCCTTTCCCCGCCACGCACCCCCCCCCACGTGCGGGCCAGCCTTTCCCCGCCACGCACCCCCCCACGTGCGGGCCAGCCTTTCCCCGCCACGCACCCCCCCCCCACGCGCGGGCCAGCCTTTCCCCGGCCATGCATCCCACCACGTGCGGACCAGCCGTTCCCCGCCACGCACCCCCCCCCCACGCGCGGGCCAGCCTTTCCCCGGCCATGCATCCCACCACGTGCGGACCAGCCGTTCCCCGGCCTTCCGCTCTTCTCGGCCATTACCCGCCCCCCCTCCCCCCCCCCCAGTGCGGCCCCAGTGCGAGCCAGCCCCCTCTCCACGTGCGGGGCCAGTCCTCCCTCTTCCCCCGTCAGCCATGCACCCCCTCATGTGCGGGTCTAAGCCCCCCCCGCCGCCAGCCGTGCACCCCCTCATGTGCGGGTCTAAACTGCCCCCGCCGCCAGCCGTGCACCCCCTCATGTGCGGGTCTAACCCTGCCCCCCCCCGCCAGCCGTGCCCCCCTCATGTGCGGGTCTAACCCTGCCCCCCCCGCCAGCCGTGCACCCCCTCATGTGCGGGCCTAAGCCCCCCGCCGCCAGCCGTGCACCCCTTCATGTGCAGGACGAACCCCCCCCCGCCGCCAGCCGTGCACCCCCTCATGTGCGGGTCTAACCCTGCCCCCCCCCGCCAGCCGTGCACCCCTTCCTGTGTGGGGCCAGCCTCCCCCATGTGCGGGGCCAGCCCTACCCCTTAGTGCATTTCCCCCATGTGCGGGGCCAGCCTCGCTCCTCCGCCCCACACGCTTGTCTCCCCCCGCATGCGCCCGACCCCGCCCCGCGCCGGCTCTGCCCCTCCTCCCCCCCCCCCCCCCGGCTGCTCCGTGCCCGCTTGCCAAGCTGTCAGCTGATGGGCCGCATCACTCCGTAGTGGCGCAGGGAGCCGGGCCGCTCGGGCGCGGGCGGGGGGCGGCGCGGGGGCGCGGGCGGCGGCGGGGCGGGCGCGGGGGCGGCGGGGCGCGCGGCGGGGCGCGGGCGCGGGGGCGGCGGGGCGCGCGGGGGCGGCGCGGAGGGGGCCGGGCGCGCGGCAAATAGTCCTTTGTTTACATGGGCCGGTGGCTGGCGGAGGCGGCGCCGGCGGGGGAGGGAGCGCTGCGCTCGCACCAGCTGTTTCCCGCCTTGCGCGGCAGAGGCGCGGCGCGCTCAGCTGGCCCGCATGGAGTACTTCATGGTGCCCGCGCAGAAGGTGCCCGCGCTGCAGCACTTCAGGAAGTCGGACAAGGAGGTGATCGGCGGCCTGTGCAGGTGGGTGCCGGGGGGGGCGCGGCACGTGGGGCGGCGCGGGGCCGGGCGGGCCGGGCCGTGAGGCGGGCGGCAGAGCGAGGGGGGGGGGGCCCGGGCGCGCCCCGCCGGCCGCACGTTGGGGAGCTTTAAAGGGGGGTGTGTTTAGCGCGGGGCCCGGCCGTGACTCGGCAGCCCTCCCGCGGGGGCCGCTGGGACATGTAGTGCGGGGCATGGCGGCCCGGCCACGCTGCCCCGCACAAAGCGGCCCGCGCGCCCCCCCCCCCCCCCCCGGCCGCCCCGCGCGCGCGGCCCCAACCGCCCGGGCCATGCGGCCGCGCCGGGCAGGTGCCGCACGTGGGCCGCGCGCCGCCAGGGCCTGCCCATGTGCGCGGCGCCGGGCCTAGGGGGACCCCCGGGCGGGCCGCTCCCCGCGTGCGTGCGGCGAGGGCCCGCTCGGTGCAGCCCGGCCATATGGCGCTGCTCGCGCTCCCGCGTGGACTAGCGCAGGCTCGGCTCGGAAAGTTCAGTCTCCTCGCTGCTGGCTCCCTGCAGCACCAGGCTTTGTGCCGTGGCTCGCAGCTGGCCTAGCTCTCGCTGGGGAACCGGTGCTGGACAGGCGGGGATGGTATCTACGGTTAGCCCGAACCGCAGCGGTTTGAAGGCCTGCCCACTAGGGTGCCATCCAGTGTGGGGTTTTTTTTTTCTGTGGCTCTTGCAACTTTGCAGGAGGTTAGGATCTCCCTAAGCACCTTGAAGTTGTATTAAGCTGGAGTATCCTGCTTGGAAGGACACTCCTTTGGGTAGAATGTTACAGGACAATGTATTCCCTCCTCTCCTGGGAAGTTTGAGAATAAAATCTGAGTCTTTTCAGTTTCACACATGTTGGATGCTGGCGGGATGATTGAAATCTAACTTTTATTTTGTTGTTGGTGAGGGAAATAGCACTAAAATGCATTTGTTTCAGAAGAATAAATCCAGCCCAACTTATCTGAGACAGGACAGGTTTGTACCTTTGCTTTCACTTGGTGGTTGAAATAATTTCTGCTTGCTACCAGCATGACATTAACCTCTTAGATTGTAGCAGGATGACTTCCCATAGTCTGTTTCGTTGTTGAAGGATAAGATAAAGTTTTCCTTAAACACTCAGAATGCTGCAGCAAGGCTGTATTCCTGGTAGGGATGTAATAGCATAACCATTTAAATGATGTAACCGATAAGCACATGCTTATTGGTTACTGTAAAGGTTACACACCAGCTCCTAGCCTCACATCTGGGGAGCTGGCTGCCATCTTGCACTGCTGGCTCTGTATCAGAGCTCATGGCTCAGGGGTGGTAGCCAGCTCCATGGGAGCAGAGCTGGGAGTGGGGCCACGAGCCAAAAGCTGGCTCCCGGCGTGCACTGGCTCCCAGGGAGCTGGCTGCTGCCTTTATCAGCTAGTAGCTGTGCAGCAGGCTAGAGCTGGTGCATGCTGGGAACCAGCTGCTACCCTGTGTAGTATGTAGGGCCCGAAGCACAACTCCACTCCCTGGAGCCCACAGGTCCTTCCGAAGAGCTGGCTGTGCAGTATAAGCTTTTTACTGCAGATCCTGCAGCGTGTAACCATATAACCACTAAGACTTTCAGCAGTTACATTTATGTACTTAACTGCTTTTTAATGTCCCTAATACCCAGAGCTCTTTGGCCTGTCATGGGTTCATAGAAGCCCTGTGACTGCTTTCTGTGCTGAATCCGCTTACTGTGTTTGGGCACACTTGTGCAGGAACATCTAGCACTGGTGAGAATGAATCAGTTACCACCTTCGTACTGGTGGACAAGTCTCTGTTATATAGTAGGGCTGTCAAGTGATTAAAAAATTAATTGCGATTAATTTTGTGCGCCTCCAAAAGGGCCCCAGTTGACCCTGGGCACCATGCAATGCTGTCCCTCAGAAGCACCTCAGCGGCGTTTCCAAGGGGCAGCGCATTAGGAGCCTGGGATCAGCTGGGGACTCCGGCTGATCTCCGGCTCCACTGTTGAAAAGCCCCTTTGAAGTGCCGCTGAGGTGCTTCAAAGGGGCTTTGCAACAGGGGAGCCAGGGATCAGCTGGAGTCCCCTGGCTGATCCCCAGCTCTTAATGGCTGCCCCTTTAAAGCGCCAAAACAGCACTTCAAAGGGGCAGCGCAGCATTAATGCCTGCAATTAACATGTTAAAAAATGTAATGCGTTAATCGCAGGTGTTAACGCAGGTCAATTGGCAGCCTTCGTATATAGGCTGTAAAACTGATGACTGCTTAAGTCTCTGGAGCCACAGATTTATTGATTACATGGGTGTCTCACTAAATAAAACACTTCAGGACTCTTCTGAGAAGTGCTTTTTGTTGAGACTGATTTGTCTCCTTCAGCTGTGTCATAGCAACTTCAGTCTTGCTGAATAACTAGCCCTTATGGGTACGCCAGTTGGAAGATACCTGCCTGCAAAGTGTGTTCCGTTTATCCCCTACTAAACGGCAGCTGAAGTTACAGTGGCGAGAGTGTGAGGACCAACAACTGTTGACGAGAGAGTTCTGCACTTGTACAGAGCTCCTCTTCTGGTCAGGGTGAAAGGGCAGGTGTTTCATGCTGCTGCCATGGACTCTCTTAATGCTGTGCTGCAAACTCCTGTGCCAACACAGGTTTATGTTGGTTTCCTCTCCCCTGGAAATGAAACCTGGGCAGAAGTATGAGGAACCCCTGGCAGAACTGGTCCTCTGCCACATTCTTATGGGCCACTGGTCCTCTTCGAGCCCAGTGCAGGCAGATTCTAGGCAAGCTTCTTCCTGCCTGTCTGTATCTAAGAACTTGGCTTCTCATCTGCAGGGGCCTGCCCCGCACTGGATCTCTTTAGAGCAGAGAGTCGTTCATATTGAATTGGGTTTCCCTGGGGGTGGTGGTGCAGGGGGGGGGGGGTCTATGAAAAACATCTAAAGGGACTAGCATGAATATCCATTGAACTTGCTTTATTTGTGGCCAATGTCTAAATCTGCTCTCTCGACTCCCAGGCTATCGCCCACTGTCCTGTTTAATCCACAAGACGAGCTTCCAAATGCATTTTCTCTGGTTCGCTTCGTCACCTTTTTTAAAAAGGTCTCTCCCCAGGAAGAGCAGTTGGGGGAAGGTTATCAGAGGCCCTCTTGTGAGGAAATGGGTTCTTCCTCTTTCTCTCTTCTTAAGAACCTCTGCTTCCTAGATGGCTCTCTTGAGCCGCCTTGGTCTGCTTTCCCCATCGGCCAGGTACAGATTGGAGCGGGAGCTCATAGGCGTGCACTGTCCCACCTCTAATATGGGGATGATGCTCAGCAGGGGCAGATATAGGGCAGGGCGAGTGGGGCGGCCGCCCCGGGCCCCGCGCTTCAAGAAGCCCCACACATGCGCCGTGGCAAAGGGGGGCCCCATAAAATTGTGCTGCCCTGGGCCCCGCAAAATGGTCATCTGCCCCTGATGCTCAGCAGACTATAGGCCCAGCCCCAGACCAGAATGGAGCAGGTCGCTGCCCCATTGAAGATAAGGAAGGCTTAGTGGTGGTTTTAGTGTAGGACAATTGGTCTTGTTGCAGCCACGCCTGGATTAGAAGCAGTCCCATTGTCCCACTTGGTGAGGTGGCTTGTGATCTCCAACCAGGCTACTTTCTGGATGGATGGAGGGATCCCTGGTTTTGTGAGGGTGCAGGGTAGGAAAGGGCTAGCCTCAGTCTGTCAGAGGGCTAGTTGAATCCTTCCCTTTCTGCAATGTGTTCTTGCCTCCCCCTTTCCTTCAACCAGAAAGAGTTTGATCCCCTAGCCTAGCCCAATGTAATCCCTTATCTTCCCCCCAAATACCAGTTTTGCTTGGCCATAGCTGTGATCACTGGAGTTTCTGTGGCCTACCCTCTGTGGTGACGCCTTTCCAGAGGAGGAAAAGCCCAGGGCTCCACGCATGTGCTGCTGCTCCTCTTTGCTCATCTCGCTCTGTTTTCCTGCCATGGCAACTGTGACTTTTGGGGACACGGAGGCTGACGGTCCCCAGCATAGAGCTGTGGTGCTGGAGGTGGAGGGCCCCAGACTAGAATGGCCTACGCCGCAGTTCAGGTTGGAGCGAGAGTCTTGTTACTTTCGGGGCACAATGTAAGATCCCCCCCCCTCCAGACAAGCCTCTTTCCCCTCCGCCTCTGTCAAATAGCCTGCCTGCCACTTCTTACCTAGAGCGTGCGGTCAGAATGCCCTCTGGGATAGGAGCAATGGTGAGACTGAGGCGCAAGTTCAGCTCCTATTGCAGGTAGCGGCTGACGTGACCGAGCATGTGCCTGCGTTCTGCAGCGAGGACATGGCCTTCCACAGCCCAAGAGTACGTAACCCTTTCCCCCCAAAAAAAGTATAAAGTGGAGGTGGAATTCTTGTTCCTCTGCATCTCTCCCCTCGCTCATTGTCTGAGCAATGTTCCTGCTAATCTCTTCCATCCGTGTGTGGAATAATTTTATGTGCACCACGGCATGTGTGACCCTGCACCACTGGAAGAAACAAACCCTAGCTGTGGGCACTCTGTTAACCAGCTGGGCAGCACTTGAATCTCTCCTGAGCAGCTGCTCAGGCTCACCAGGAACGCTGCCTTTGATGCTTAACTGTAGGGCTGAATTGCTGTTTGCACAAACTGCAGGGAGTGCTTGAGCCTACGCTCTGCTGCTAGCAACCAGGCCCTCCTCGTGCATCCCAGAATCCTGTGTGCCATGCCACCACGGGCGCCAGGAGAGCCGGTTCCATTGCTTATGGGATGCTCCTGACGTCTGAGGAGAATTCACTTGACTGGCCGCCCTTCATCAGGAGGCGATGGAACGCCTGGAGTCCGGACACAGCCATTCCTGTCAGCGTTCTGGGAGCCGAGTGCCAGAGCTGGTCTTGGGGAGGATGAGGTTTCGGTTTCGGGAGGTCCATTGGCCCCTGTTCTCCCCCCCCCCCCCCCCCCCCCCCCCCGGGGAAGGCTGTGTGAGCTCAGTCTGACTTCATAGTGTGTGTCAGGAAGAGGAGACCCGTTCCCAGGCGTGGGAATGCAAGTGAGAGCTTCCAGGGCAGTCTTCTCAGTGGCCCTGCCTGCACCTGCCCTGGAATCATGCTTGTGCCATGCAATCCTGCTGTCCTCCTTCGGTATCGCTCCAGAGCCCATGGGCGAGGTGCTGGCTCATCTGGAGTGGCCTCGGAGGTAGCAGTGAGAGACACTTGCCTTCTGATCCTTCTGGGTATGTTTGGTGCAGAGTCATGTACTTTCCCTCGCTGGGTGAGCAAGAGAAGGATGGGGCTCCGTGTTCAGTGGCTGGAGTAGGAAGGTGTTTCCCCGAACTCGGCGTGGGCTCTGAGGCGCAAGCTGGGTTCCTTCCTCCTTGCCCGTCTTCCTCAGTAACCAGGGCACTGCCAGACACAGGCCCCTGCGTGATACGGGGGCAATCCTGTTGCCTTCCCTAGGGTGGCTCAGGAAAAGCTGAAGGTGGAGTTGGGCCCAGCAGGGGATTGAGGTAAGACAGTTGGTGCACAAGACTGAACCTGGCAGACCTGCGCTCGCTGGGCTAATGCAGGCTAGACTGGGCGGTGGGGGGTGGGGGGCTTTGAATACACATGAGCCCAGGTTCGACAGCTCCGCTTAAGCACAAGTCTGGTCTGGTGACACAACTCTGTGTCTCCTACCTTCTGGGATGTCTCCTCCCCAGGGCTGGTCAGAACGGGCCAATTCTCGGCTAATGCAGAGCTCTCGGCCAGGGCTTTGCCTTGGCTGGGATGTGCTGAACTACTTCATGACTGGACGCTGCTGGCTTCTGACCCCCTGTAGTGGTGTCCATAGAAATTGGACTTCAGCTCCCAAAAGGAGAGGATTGGCACCATGGGGTCAGGGGCTAGCTCCTTGGTGTGCTGGACTACCCACACCCTCTGCACGTCTGTTGCAGATCATGAATGAAAATGGGCAAATAAGCTGTAAATATCCTCGTGCGATTTTGAGCAATGTGATCTTTCTTCACTGACAAACTGCCGCTGACCTTTCATATATTGTCTTCGCTTGTGCCTAGGGATATGCATTTGCATCCTCTGTCTTAAGATCTCCTAGCACTTGCAGTGCTTAGCCTCACTGGCTCTCTGCAGATGGACTGTAGCATAGCTGGCCAGGACTAGTGACTGCCAGACTCATCAGGGTAGTTAATAGGAGCATGGCTGTCGGGGTGAGCTAATGCAGAACTGCTGAGGGACTGAGATCTTGCTGGCTGCGAACAGGTGACAGCGGAGAGCAGGTGGTTACAAGTGTGATTTTCATTGTTCTTGAATTCCGGCATGACTTGAGCCGAATTCTCATGCAGTCTCGGCTGTTGTACATACTTAATGGAGTCGTCCACAGCCTTAGAAAGCCGCTTCCTAGGTCTAATTCTTGAACTAGTGGCTATTAACAACGTCGTGATGGGAAAATATAAGAAAAATGTGGTCTGTGGCTTTAGCTAAAGGCTTGCATCTCAGGGCTAGAAGTCACCTCTTTAACATGGAGCGGAATTCTCCGTTCTCCAGTGGCCTGAATCCGTGGTGTCCAGTTGTGAAGCAGTAGCCGCTATAGTGGTTTGTGCTATAGTGAACTAACTAGCCAAATAGCCACATGTGGCTAGTGTACTGGACGCTACGGGCCTAAAGCTTTTAAGTGACTTTCAAGGTACGTGGCCTTTGCAATTCACTGGCCTCTCTCAAAGCGCTGTCTCTGGCAGCGGCCCAGGCCTGGCACAGGCTCAGTGCAGGTCCCGGTCTCCGGGTTGCTCTGAGGCCTGGGCTGCATGGGCAGGCCTGAGGCTGCTGTTGGTGCTTTACCTGAGAGGCAGGGAGGGGTCGATCCGGAGCTCAGGGTGTGGTGTAAACACTGCTGCACCTCATTGCGGCTCCGCTTCCTCTTTAGATTTAATAACCTGCGTTCTGGGCTAGGGACAGGTCACCCTGTTCTCTCCTTCCTTGGGCTTGCAAAGTGCCCTCCGTGGAGAAGTCTGGACTAGGACTGTAGGTCGTGTTGACCTGTTATCTAGAGGGGCTTTCAACGCTCGTGTGGACGGGGTTTAAAACCTGTGAGCTGATCGTGGTCCAGCCCGAGTTCCCCTGCTGGATTGACCACAGTGTTTCTGCCTCCCTCCCAGCTGGGTGGCATTTGGCGGGGGAAGTGTTTTCCTGGCGGCTCTGCCAGATCACTTGGGAACAGAAGGCGCAGCGGAGGCAGCAGGAAGCAGGCGGGACCTGGGGCTTTGGGTGGGGCGGGGGCTACCTCTGCTGGGAGTGATCATCTGGAAGCCATCAGCAGGAGAGGGAGGGAGCTCTCCTCCAATTCATCCAGGGCCACACACACAGGCTGGCCCTGCAGGGACGTAGATGCTTGCCGCTTTCTTACCATGGAGAAGTTGGGGGTGGAGGTGAGGGGAGAAACCAGAGGCCCTTGCTGCAGCTCACCAGCTCTATCTTAAGCTTTTAATCCTCCCTCTTCCCTGCCTAGCCCCGCAGCTTTCAGCAGCCCTCAAAGCCCCCCCGCGGTCCCCCCGCCCTCCACGGAGGAGCCAGGATCAGCTCAGGGCCTGGCTCGGCTGGTACCGGAGGGTCCCTTTATCTTGGTCTTGCTGAAGGATTCCAAAAACCCTTCCTAGCTCTCTGTCCTTGTGTCCTGCCAGGGCCGAACCTAGACCTGGCATAGGGCCGCCAAGCAGGCTGGGCCCGCGAGGAGAGCCCGCAGTGCCTGCTTGACGCGAGAGGGCGGTGAAGTAGAGCCAAACCACCACATTAGAAGATGGGCAGGGCCCTGGGTGACAGCTGGTCCTACGAGAGGTGCTGTGGGCTCTGACGAATGCCTGTGCTTGGGCCCGCCGCTCTAGACCTAGTCTGAGATGCCCCTTGTCTCTCCCCATGGCGCTGGGCGTGTTTAGTGCTGATTCAGGGCTGAGTGCCACCGACTGTCTCCCCACTCTGCAGTGGCCTCATGGCGAGGCCTTGTCATAAGAATGGCCAGACTGGGTCAGACCAAAGGTCCATCCAGCCCAGTATCCTGTCTGCCGACTGTGGCCAATGCCAGGTGTCCCAGAGGGAGTGGATCGAACGGGTAATGATCAAGCCATCTCTCTCCTGCCATCCATCTCCACCCTCTGACAAACAGAGGCTGGGGACACCATTCCTTACCCATCCTGGCTAATAACCTCCATGAATGTAAGTCCATTAATGGCTATCTAGTTCTCTTTTAAACCCTGTTACAGTCCTAGCCTTCTCAACCTCCTCAGGCAAGGAGTTCCACAGATTGACTATGCGCTGTGTGAAGAAGAACTTCCTTTTATTTGTTTTAAACCTGCTGCCCATTAATTTCATTTGGTGGCCCCTAGTTCTTATATTATTGGAACAAGTAAATAACTTTTCCTTATTCACTTTCTCCACTCCACTCATGATTTTATAGACCTCTATCATATCCCCCCTTAGTCTCCTCTTTTCCAAGCTGAAAAGTCCCACTCTCTTTAATCTCTCCTCATATGGGACCCGTTCCAAACACCTAATCATTTTAGTTGCCCTTCACTGAACCTTTTCTAATGCCAGTGTGTTTTTTGAGATGAGGAGACCACATCTGTATGCAGTGTTCCAGATGTGGGTGTACCATGGATTTATATAAGGGATTCTCTGTCTTATTCTCTGTCCCTTTTTTAATGATTCCTAACATCCTGTTTGCTTTTTTGACTGCCTCTGCACACTGCGTGGATGTCTTCAGAGAACTATCCACGATGACTCCAAGATCTTTTTCCTGATTAGTTGTAGCTAAATTAGCCCCCATCATATTGTATGTATAGTTGGGGTTATTTTTCCCAATGTGCATCACTTTACATTTATCTACTTTAAATGTCATCTGCCATTTTGTTGCCCAGTCACTTAGTTTTGTGAGATCTTTTTGAAGTTCTTCAGTCTGCTTTGGTCTTAACTACCTTGAGCAGTTTCGTATTGTCTGCAAACTTTGCCACCTCACTATTTACCCCTTTCTCCAGATCATTTATGAATAAGTTGAATAGGATTGGTCCTAAGACTGACTCTTGGAACACCACTAGTTACCCCTCTCCAATCTGAAAATTTACCATTTATTCCTACCCTTTGCTTCCTGTCTTTTAGCCAGTTCTCAGTCCATGAAAGGATCTTCCCTCTTATCCCATGACAACTTAACTTACGCAAGAGCCTTTGGTGAGGGACCTTGTCAAAGGCTTTCTGGAAATCTAAGTACACTGTATCTACTGGATCCCCCTTGTCCGCATGTTTGTTGACCCCTTCAGAGAACTCTAATAGATTAGTAAGATATGATTTCCCTTTACAGAAGCCATGCTGACTTTTGCCCAACAAATTATGTTCTTCTAGGTGTCTGACAATTTTATTCTTTGCTCTTGTTTCAGCTGATTTGTCCGGGACTGACGTTGTCCCACAGCGCTTAGCTCTGGGGCCTGCGGGAGACCCCGGCCTGCACCTGTGTGGCTGTAGAATGAGCATTGGGGCCAGAACAGTGTTAGAATCCCACCGTGTGCTAATGCCGAGGGGGAGGGGAGAGTCCTCCTGCACCCCGCAAACCCACGAAGGGGTGATGGAGTGCGTGAGCCCAAAGAACGCTCCTATTCGTGGCGACAGGAGTCCCCGTGCGATTAGCAGCTCTCGCCTGCTCTGGGACTGGATTGCCCCTGTACCCACTGGGGCAGTGTGGGGGAGGGGGGGTCTCTCAGGTATGGGTCACCTGCCCAGCTCTTCCCTCCTTCTGCCCAGCAGAGGCAGCAGCACCATGGTCCTCTGCCTCCTCTGGGCAGGACGTGTTTCTGTGGAGCAGGCCTCGCTGATGGGCGCAGGGTAGATTGCCAAGGCACGGTGGCCCGAGAGGGACTAACCAGGTTTCTGTCTTCCCTTCAGTGGGATCAGCACCCACTGTGCCTGCGGGATCATCCCATGTGGCTGCTTGTAAAATGTGGGGTCCTGGCGATCCTGTGGTGGATGGAACTATCAGGAGGAGGATGGGGGGAGTGAATTGTAGCCTCAAACTGGATTAGCCACATTCCCCAATGCCTCCAGATCGTCATGAAAACGCCCCCCGCCCTGTTCTGGGTGCAGGTGTGTGCTCGCGGCCCCGGAAGAGGACCTCCGAGGTGTTGCTTGAGGAGAAGTGCAGGGGCAGGAGAACAGTCTTGTCTGGCTCTCAAAGTTTCTTTGTCTAGCAGTCGGGTCTCTGTTTGGGAAGAGCCCTCAGGGGTTCTCACAGCACTGCAGGAGACCTGGTAGAAAGAGAGAGCCTCCATCTGCAGGCTGGGCATGGGGATACTCGAGCCTTGGCCGCCCTTGCTTAACCCTCTGCCTCTCTTCCAGCCTGGCCAACATCCCACTGACCCCCGAGACCCAGCGGGACCAGGAGCGGCGGATACGCAGAGAAATCGCCAACAGCAACGAGCGGCGGCGGATGCAGAGCATCAATGCTGGCTTCCAGTCTCTGAAGACCCTCATTCCCCACACGGACGGGGAGAAGCTCAGTAAGGTAAGGCTGTACTTGGCCGCCAGGGCGTGCTCGCCCCGGGGTGGGCCGCTAGCTTCCGGCAGCTCCTCACTTGTGCGTACCCCACTGCTTTGGAGCAGTGCCGGTCCGCGGTGGAGTAACTAACGATGCCGGCCACGGGGCAGTAAGCCATCGCGATGCAAAACCAGTTCACTCGGCAACTTCTGCTGATGAGGCTGCTCCTGTGATCAGGTCAAATCTGGAGCAAACCCTGTAATGAGAAAATAACTTGGAGGAAATACAAGTAAGCGGCGCACAGCCGTTGTAGCGGAGGTAAGCTGCCTAGAGCTTCCAGGCCTTGCCATGCACAGACTGCTCTTGGATTACTGTGGTGTCGAGCAGAGTCCGTTCGCCAGCGCGCAGGCTGTGTCTTTCACGGTGGTGGTATCCGGCCACGGAGCGGCGTTAGGTCTCTTCGCTCTTTAGCGAGGAGGGATTGGAAACCTGCTGGTCTTAGTGCCTTCCGTGAGAGCGTTCTGTGAGGGGAATCCCTGGGGTGTGCGCGTGTGACGTATCTGAAGGGGCCTAGGCACCAGAGCCCGATGTCCCAGTGCCGTCCTAGCTGTCCTGTCCAGAGCAGGGGGCCAGGCTCCTCTCAGCTGGGGCGGGCACAGGACAGAACGGAAAGGCTCTTAGCTCTGTTGGAAGTGTGTGTGTGTGTGGGGGGGGGGTCGCTCCCTCCCCTTCCTCCTCCCCGATCCCAAAATGCATCCTCCGCCCGGGAGAGCGGCGAGCCCTTTCCCATCTCCTGCCAGACGTAGCAGCGCTGCAGGGGACCCGGGGCAGAGTCTCTGTGCCTGGGCTGTGCAGGGCAGGGTTCTTTTGCCAGCGAGCCCCTTCCAGTGTCTCGTGAGCAAACTGGCTGGCACGGACGTGCATCCCGACCTAGACCTGGAGCCAGTGAGGCACTGAGTTCTACTGACACAGGACTAAGGAGCCCAGCGGGGTTGAGCAGCGCACAGATCTCGCTGCTGCTAATCCCTGCCGGTGTGTGGGCTCCCTGTTCGCCCCTATTCCCCCTTGGCTCCCCAGGAGCATATAAAGTTGTGCCAGACAGTGCTAGTGACTTTGGTCTCTGCTGCTGTGAGCGTCTCGTTAGAGCCACCGCTCGCTCCTTTCCTTTTGCACCTGAAACGTCTTGTGACATCGCAGGTGTCTACACGGTAATGGACGCCGGGGCTGGGGCCTTTCAGAGGGTGACTGTAACTCCTCACAGTGAAATGACTCCCCTGGCTCGCATGGAGCTCTGCAGTGCGCCCCACGTCTCCCCGCAGGGTGAGCATTGTGCCACCTGTTAGCTTTCCACCTGCTGGGTGGCTCCTGCTGGGCTGGCTAGACAGCCGCTGGCGATGCCAGCAGAAAGGAAAGGTGGTGCTGGGGCGGGGAGGGGGATTGGGGCTGTGGGCATGTGAAGTACTCGGCTCACTGGGGCAGCAGCAAGGTGGGCGTCTCCCATGGTGCCCTACCTTTGTGCTTAGCTGCCCTGGCGAGAATGCCCTCCCCAGAGGAGTTTCATGGTGCTCCTCAGCCTGAGCTCCAGGGGCCGGCTGGTGCCCCAGCGCCAGTGGGTTTGTAACACAGAAACTCATCTGCTGGGAATTGGGCTGAGACAAGCAACTCGCCTGGCAGGCCAGGAAGCACCTCGGATGCTAATCCTACCTCTTGGGGCTTGCGAGAGGCAGCCAGCGTGCTGGGCGTGGCCCAGGAGGCTGGCTCTGGCGTGGCCCATTGGTGACGTACTAGGAGCAGGAGTAAGCCGGACTGCAGCTGGGTACCCTGGCTGCACTGAGGGCAAGGCGCACCTCATTGTTTGGAGGGTGCAAAGCAATGGGAGGTGGGAGTTGATCTGGAGCAGTGGCAGCTTCTCCTACCCCTGGTCGCCCCTTGGCGCGAGGGGCTCCGCTGTCTGGGGCGGGGGGCACATGGGGCCACAGGGCTTGACACGCTGCCTCTCCTGTGCCACTAACCCTCTTCGCCCGCTCTCCCCAGGCGGCGATTCTCCAGCAAACAGCTGAATACATCTTCTCCCTGGAGCAGGAGAAGACACGTTTACTGCAGCAGAACACACAGCTCAAGCGGTTCATCCAGGTAGCGCAGCCGCGGCTGTTCTCGCCACTCCCCTGCCCTGAGCCCACGGTACCCCATGGCCAGCCTGAGAAGCATGTGTTCTTGCCCAGGGTTACCCCTTCCCCCCCGACTCCCTGGCACTGGTTAGCTGATGGACTGTCGCTTGGTCTGTGTCACTGGGCGGGGGGGGGAGTTGCTTGGCTCTCTCCCGGCCTCTTGCTTCTCCGCCAAACTCTTCCAGAGCGGGTGAAAACCGGGTGGGGGAGAGGGAGGCTTCCTGCCTCTCCTTCTGATGTGCTGACGTTGGGGATAGGCACTTTCCCTGCCTGGCTGCTGTATCCTCGTTGCTTGTCCCTCTGCTGGGGTGAGCCAGATCTTGGAGCTTTGCCGCATCTGTGTTGCGGTGAACCTGCAAGAAGCCGCGCCAGCCTGATGTAACCTGCCCCTGCAGCGGGCAAGGTGAATGGGGAGTCGTGAAGCTGATTAGCTGCTACAGGTGCATTGTGCACAGTCACTTGGTTCTCCCTCTGAGACTGCTCGATGCTTGTGCAAGGGAGGGTCTGGCTTGGGGCTGCAGGTCAGGACTCTCCCCGCTGCCCAGTCCTGGCCCCTACATGGCTGTGCCAACAGTCCGTAGCCACCTGAGGCTGTGCGGGCAGCTCTCCGCACTGGTGGCAAGTCCCTGCTGGGGGTTTCAGTACTCCGGCAGGGCCGAAGGCGGGCTCTGGGTAACCCTGGCTGGGGAGCAGGCAGTGTTTTCAGACTGGATTGAGCTAGTTGCGTGTCACTAAAACATGGGCGGCTTCTAGAGGCTGGGTGGGGGTTCTCGGGCATTTCTGGAGCGTTGTCCAGGGAGCTGTCAGACCAGTGCATCCGCGGCTCATCTCTGGCTGCGCTCTTACTGGCTCGCGAGTGAAGCGGGGTTTGTGGGAGACTGCCCAGAACTTGGGGTACCATGGGGGAGGGTGTCTGAGGGGGGACAGCGCTTCCCTGGGCCCAGGTCCTGAGCAGATAGTTACCTGATACCGTGCTGGGCTGGCATGTAGCCCCTTCCATGGGGGGGGGGGGCTGTTTTCACACGGGCGGGGTGAGCGTTGGGTTCCCTAGCTCCATAAAGAGGACACTGGCTGGGCACAGAGCCAGCGGCTCTGCCTGCCTTTACCCTGATACAGGCTCTTCGCTTGCTGGGTGGGGGGTCCCCATGGCTGCGGCCGGGGGGGTGGTGGCTGCTGTCTGGCCCTGCGGTCGCTGTTTGGCCCCTTGGCCTCTGACTGTGCGTGTCTGGCAGGAGTTCAGCGGCTCCTCCCCGAAGCGGCGGCGGGCGGAGGACAAGGACGAGGGCATTGGCTCGCCGGACATCTGGGAGGACGAGAAGGCTGAGGATCTGCGCCGCGAAATGATCGAACTCCGGCAGCAGCTCGACAAGGAGCGCTCGGTCCGCATGATGCTGGAGGAGCAGGTGAGGCCTGGCGCAGGGGTGGGCCGCCGGTGCTCCCATTCTGGGCAGGGGTGTCCGTGGGATCGGCCAGCCTCCGAGGAGCCCGTCGGGGGCAGTGACGGGAGGAAGGAGAGGACCCAGGCTGGCTCCTCAGTCTGCACTCCGCTCTCCGCACGGCGGTGCAGGCTAGGGATGTAAAATCCCCTTGAATTGCTTAATTGGTTAACTCCACATTTAATCGGTTAAGGGGGCATGGCCAGGCTGGCTGCAGGCAGGGGTTGCTTTGGATGCCCAGGGCAGCCCCTGTCTGTGCTGGACCCTCTGGGACTGGGGCAGCCCTGTGCACATGGCAGGCAGGGAGCTGCTGCAGCCCCCCCCACCAGTTCACTGGAACCTTTCCCAGCCCTAGCGCTGGCAGGCTGCAGTCGTGTGGCGCCCTCTCGTGCCCGCCGGCAGGCAAGCACAAACCGACGAGTGCCTCCGCACATCTGCGCTGCCGTCTGCCGGGGATCTCGGGCGCTCTCGCCTGGGTGAAGCAGCTCCCGTTCGTAAGCCACTGCCGCCCAGAGGGCAGTGGCAGCTGGCGTGGGGGCCCCGCTCTGCTGGACGCTGTGTCCTGTAGGGTACAAAGGCTGCTCTGCCCGGGGTCCAGGCCCCCAGCCCCGTGGCTAAGGAGCTCGTTCTGCGGCTGTCTGCGCCGGTCTTGCTAGGGTGGCTGAGCTCCAAACCCGTGGCTTGTGCGTGGGGCTGGTGGACACTGCAGCGCCGCTCCTGTGGAACTCACGGGCTCCGCCCAGTGCTGGCGTCTTGGTGTACTCGGGCCTTCGGGGCTCTCGGACGGGGAACCCTCGGGCCCCAAGGGAGGTGGAGACGGAGGTGCCGACGCTCCCTCTCTGCAGCTCTCGCCCCTCCGGCGCTCAGGCACGGGAAGAGAGGGGTGCGCGGGCTCTGAGCTTTGGGGCCCTACCCAGATTGCTCTTGGCTGCCCCTCAAGGCTTCAGCGAGGCCTCCCTTCCCCGCCTGGGAGCATCCAACGGCTGGCGCTGGACACTTGTGCTGAGGCTGTCGGCTCTCCCAGTGCAGGGGGCTCTGGCCTTGGCGCGAGGCCTGGTGCGCTCCATGTTTCTGCTGCCCCCCGCCCCTCGCTAATGCAGCTTCCTGGTTCAGGTGAGGCAGAGAACCAGGCTGCCCGAAGCTCTTCTCGGGACTCTCCCATTTGGGGTGGGGCGGGGGGAGGGGACACACCCGGTTTGTTTTCTTCCCGTGTGGATTCTGCTCGGTCCTGGCCCCTATGGAAGCTCTCCAGGATGGCTGACTTGGAGCTGAGCCAGGCTGGGGTTCCACAAGGGCTGGCCCTGCTCTTGTGCTTCCTTTTGGCTCAGCTGGTGCTGGAGAGAGCGGCAGCCCCCCAGGCAGCCCCCTCTCGCGCGGGAGAAGTGCTCTTGCCTGAGGATGGCGCTAGTGTCTCCCTCCCACTCGGCGACCGTGTGGTGGGGGAGACCAGCCGCGCTCAGGGGCCTGCGCCCACGCGAGGATCACGCTGTTCTCCAGGCCATGACTTTGCGCATGCCCCGTGGGCTGCTCCGAGGGAGGAGAGGGCAGGGCTGATCTGGGAAGCGGATCTGATCTGGGGACCTTAGTATTTGTCAGCTTTCAGGAGGTTCGGCTGGGTGCTGTGGGCTCCTGAGATTCTCTCCAAGGCGCCGTCCATCCCAGCCGAGAGTCCTGCCAGTTTCCTCATGCCCACCCCGGGGTGGGGGCTTTCTCCAGGTGCCCTGTGCTGAAAGGGCTTCGGCTTCTCCTTCGAGTGGACTAGAGCCCTGAAAGAGCCGCCCACCTGCTAGCCGCACGTGGCGCAGCTTGGCTGAGCAGTGCCGTGGCCACCGGACCACGTGGAGGCGGCTGGAGTGAGGCACGGGGCTTGGGCCAGGCTGGCTCGGAACAAGGCCACTGACCCAGGGTCGGGCTGGCTTGGGTTTCTGTTGCGGCATCCAGTGCTGCGGCCTCCTTCGCGCACATGCGGAGCCTCGCTTCGCTCCGTCGTGAACCTCCCAACCTGGCCCCCAGGCTGGGGCCCCCTTGTTCCTCCAGCCCTCGTTGGAGCCTTGTTCTCAGGGTGTCCCTCGTGGGGCTGGCTTCTTTCTACTTCACGGTCTTCTCGGGCACAAAGCAGCCACGCCGAAGGGCCCAGCGCATTCTTGCCGCTCCGTTGGCTGAGCGCCTGGTCATCCTGTGAGCGGCTCCCTCTGCACGTGCCTCCCGGGGGCTGGTATCTGTAGGAGGGAGAGTCCCCGCTCTCCGGAGAAGCCCAAGGCAAGGGATCAGGTGGCCTGCTCATCCAGCGCCTCCGATTTTGGGCTGCTCTCCAAGTGTGCTGCTTGCACTGGGATGCGGTTGGTGCCTAGGTTCTGGTCGTCCTGGCTGGCGCGTCTGCAGGGCTGCGTTGATCTACCTGGCTTGGAGCTGGCCGCTCACACACCAGGCAGCTGCCCGCTGAAGACCCTTCGGGGGCTGGGGGCAGAAGACCCTTTCGGAGCGGCTGGTCTCGTGCCAGGACCAGAGCGCGACAGTCCTGTGGCAGTGCACCGCGCAGAGGAGTTGGACTCCAGCTGGACAGTTCCCTCTCGGCCAAGCAGAGCGGAGGGAGCTGCCCATCTCTTGCAGCGCTGGAACGCTCGGGAGCGCGGCGTGTGGCTCGGCCCCTGTGCGGGTTGTTCCAGTGGAGCAGAAGCTTCTCAGGAGTCCCCAGACTGGATCCTGCACGGCATCGTCTCGGCCTTGCATCACGGGACGCCTCCGCTGGGCAAGGAGCGGCGCCCGCGGCGCTGTCGTGAGAGGCCTGTGCCTCCAACGGGTCCGCCTCCGGTTCATACCTTGCATTACGGACCCTGCAAACCTGCCACCAGCCTCCTGGCGCTCCTCCTGGGGGCACCCTGCCAGGTGGCCGGGCTCTTGCCTCCTCGTCCCTCTCGGCTGCAGGAGCGCAGCTGCCGGTGTGTGCGCCCCTCCTGGCGCCGAGGGACCGGCCACGGCGGAACGGCCTCTGGCGTCTGGGCCCGCGCTCTCTGGCTGCGGATACGAACGGCTCTGCCCCTGCCCCGCTGGGGGTTGGCGGCGTGAGGACCCGCCACGTGCTCTGGTGGGGTCCCTGGCACCGCGATGGTTCCCGCTGGCGGGCCAGGCTGCCTCGGCGCCGCCTCGATAGGCAGGGGTGGAGGATGGGGGGTGCGCTCCTCTTCCACACCCAATGGTCTGGGCTCCTCTCTCTGATTGGCTGGCAGGTGCGTTCCCTGGAGGCCCACATGTACCCTGAGAAGCTCAAGGTGATTGCCCAGCAGGTGCAGCTCCAGCAGCAGCAGGAGCAGGTGAGGTTGCTGCACCAGGAGAAGCTGGAACGCGAGCAGCAGATCCGAACGCAGGTGAGTGCGCTGACCCTGCCTCCTGCCCCAGCTCCCTGGAGATCGCACGTGGCCCCACCCACAGGGTCTCCTCAGACCCACGGCCCGACGCCACGGTGCCCCTCCCATCAGGAAGACTCCAGGGTCTTCCCATCCTGGGGCTGAGAGCGTGGCGATGCCTTCTGGTGCCTGCCCTGTCGGGGGGGGCCCCACTGGCAGAGACTCCGCCTTCCCCGGGCTGAGGGCTGGCTCCGAGCGCGGCTGTGGGGGAGGAGGGAGACCCGCAGCTTGTGGCTTCGTCCCGTAGCTCTGAGCCTCGCTCCAGAGAGCTGCGGCATGTCCCGTAGGCTCAGCCCCCCCCACCCCCGGGGTAGCGGGGAGCGTTCTTTGCCCCCCGGGGTGCTCCCGCCTGGGAATGAGCAGCACAGCCCAGGTCCTGCTGCCTGCAGATCAGCTCTTGGGCTTCATGCCACAAGGCCTGTGGGATGTGCCCTTCGGCTCTGCTGGGGCTCGTGCGGGGGGGGGGCGGGGAGGGGGCGTGATGTCACCTAGCAGGCACAGCCTGGTTAGCAGGTGAGCCCCCCCCCCACTGCATTGCCAGCCCCGCCCTTGGCT
This sequence comes from Pelodiscus sinensis, assembly GCF_052426305.1. Lineage (NCBI taxonomy): Eukaryota > Metazoa > Chordata > Testudines > Trionychidae > Pelodiscus > Pelodiscus sinensis. The sequence continues at coordinate 5,076,048 of NC_143066.1, forward strand.
TTCCTGCCGAGGGCAAGCAGGGACGGGTCTTGGGCTGAGCTGCAGAAGTTGGTCCTCGAGGACTTTCCCAGTCCTGCATGAGGAACTGCTGCCCCACCAGACCTGGCTGTGTTGGGGGGGCCCCCCACCCGTCAGTTCCCTCAGGGCTGTGCGGGCTGACACCCCCGTTCAGAGCATCCAGCATAAGGGCTGCAACCCCCTCCCCCTGCTCCACAGCCAGGCCCAGGCACAACAATCTCCTTCCTGTAGGCCGGGGGAGGGTGCGGGCTGTGGATGTCCACGTAGGCCAGGCCAAGAGGGTGGAAGCCTCCAGAAACGGGGACGTGCCCAAGTGAAGGCTGCTGCATAATCTGAGCCCTGTTCTCTTCATGGCGCTGAGTTGGCGGGTAGGCCGCGTGGTGCGCCCGGCTGGGCCGAGAGCAGGGTGTTGAGTGCCGGCAGGAAGGCTGCTCGTGTGGGTGCCGGCTCTTCTGTTTGGCCTCCAAATGTTTGTTCCGTGGAGCTGGCGTTGCCTCTGCTGGGCCGGTACTTCCCTGGAGGTGCTGGTGCCCTGTTCTCCGTGGCCTTCCCACCAGTCAGTGCTGACAGGCATCCCTAATGGGCGCAGTGGAGCCTGCCCCTATGTGCCAGGTGCTGCGCGTCTCTCTGGGTGCCGTGGAGCAGGTCTGCCAGCCCTCAGGCACCGTAGGGTGAAGTCCAGCCTCAGGGTGGGCCAGGGTGCTCGGGGAGTGACGTCCCCAGACGACCTCTTGAGTGGGATGGGACAGGTGTGGGTGAAACAGCGTCTCTGCTTAGCTGGGGCGTGCGGAAACGCCTCTCAACTCGGGCCTGCTGCGGAGGGGGGCTTTCTTCCGAGCGAGCTTCAGGCCGTCGTGCGGGGGCTTGGTCTCCCAGGGCACCTCCCAGTTCCTTCGGCGGGAGGGACGCTGTAACGGCTCAGTTACCCAGCCTGTGCCCGCAGCTGGCTGGCGGGGGTGTGGCCCAGCCCAGCTTCAGAGCTGGACAAACCAGGCCAGTCACGTGCTCCCTGCTTGGGCCATGGGCTAGGCTGGAACCGTTGGATGCCAGCTCAGAGCTAATGGAGAAACTGCTCCTCTGTGGACCAGCCGGCCGTGTGCTAGGTGCGATGGGGTGTTCGCCCCGCACTGGAAAGGAAGGAGTTAAAAGCAGTCCAGGGAGGCTGTGCAAGAAGCATCCAATCAGAGCAACAACACCCAGTGGCCAATCAGAACCCAGTGGGCTCATATAAAAGGGAGCTGCGGGGCGGAGACTGCTGGTTGCTTTAGGAGGCTGGAGGTGGGAGGACCACCGTGTTTCCAGCAGGCTTTGGGCAGAGCGGCTGCTGACGGGGGGCTGGAGCCCTGAGAAGAGGCCGGAGGCGAGGGGAAGTGGCCCCCGGATTTGAAGCCGCACCGGCGTAGCCGCGAGAGGGGGCTGTCTACGTGGTCTTGGGGCCGGAACCTGGAGGAGCGGCCTGCCCGCCTCTCTCCGGGGAATTGGCTGGACTGTTGATGGAGATTCCCTCCACCCCCTGACGGGGAAACCTGGATGGTGACAGGGCCCGGGAGCGAGTCATGAAGAGGAGGCTACGGCTCTGGGACAGAGGCGGTGGGAGAGGCAGGAGCTGGTCCCCGAGACGGCCAGCAGGAGGCGCCGCCCTGAGGACTCGGCACACGAGGCAGCGAGCGAATGCTGGAGCGTGGGCATTCCTGGGAGGGGACTGTGGTGTCAGAGCTGTGCTCGCGGGAAGCCAAGCCCAGAGACGTGGCTGAGTGGAAGGGACTTGGCGCTGCCACATGAGCCCTGGGGGTGAGTCCCAGGGTGGCCAGAAGGGCCAGTGCTAGTGAGCTGTAAAACGGGCTGATGCCCGGTAGCCTGGAGGCAATCGAATGAGGCGCCACTGGAGATCGAGGGCTTGGATGGGCACGAACAGGCCACTTGCACGACAGGGCTCCCGGCTCTTTCCCCTCGGCTGCAGCGCGCTGGGCGGCCTCCCTGCACCGTGGAGGTGGCGGGCAGGCTGGCTTGTCGGCAACATGGCAGCGCCACGTCGCGGAGAGTCCCTAGGCTGGCTTGGCAGGGCTCCTTGTGGGAGGCCCAGCGCTGGCACCGCTGTTGCTGAAGGACTCTCTGCTTGTCCCAGAGATGCGTCCCCCTGGGGTCCTTGCTGGAGCCTGACTCTGAGCACAGCTGCTGCTGCTGCTCACTTCAGCTGTGCTCTGTTGGGACGTGCCTGGTGCTCATGAGGATCCCGCGCCGAGGGAACCTCTCCCCTTTTCCTTCTGCTTCTCCAGAGACCTCGGCAGGATTCCCACGGGTGCTTGCAAGGTCCCCCTTTGGAGGGGCTCCCTTCTCTCTCACTCCCGGGTCGGTGAATTTCGGAGGCACCCTTTCTTGCATTGATCGACTCGTTTGTTCTCTGTGGGCACCACGTTCTCCTAGGACTTGGCTGGAATGGTCTGTAGGCGTCGTCTTCTCCTGGCAACGGGTGGTGCGCTGCTGCCAGCGGGGAGCCTGGCTTGTACTTCAACCCACTTCCACGCCTCTTAAGGCTTACCTCCCCCCCCCCCCCCCCCCAAACCCTCTAAGAGCCAAGGGAAATCCGCCAGCCCCCTGCTAAGAACAGGCGTGAACTTTACACAGAGCGTCCAAAGTTCCTCACCTCGTTCTGCTTCTCTGCTGGCCTCGGTGACCACGTGCGGAGAATTCCCAGGGTGCTTCTGGAACCACAGATCCCCCTTTGTAAAATGGAACTGGACCGGAAGGCTGCCGGGCCCAGAGGAAATACGTTCTGTAGTTCTGAGTCAGACGTCCAGAAGCCTTGGTTTTTTGCTTACAAGTGTCTTCTTAAACACAACAGCCATGTTTCCTTACTCCCCTGCTCGGTTAAACCTAAAATGCCAGTTGACCTTTCTGTCTTCCCTTTATGTATTCCCAAGAACAGAGGACGTTTTTAAAACGGCTCCGGCCAGCAATGCTGAGGCCTTCGCCTGGTTTCAGAATGAGCCGGATCCACTTCTTCGTAAACCGGGTCTCGCTCAGTGCGCTTGGCCTCGTTCGCCCGTCTGTCCCTCCGGGGCACGTTCTCCAACAGTACCGTTGCGGATGTGGGCACCTCCTTTGGTTCAGTGACTCTGGGTTTGCATTGGTGTTCCCATGAGCAGAACGAGGAAAGGACCCCGCCCTGCTTGTGCAAATGATGGTCCCATAGACTTTCACCTCTTCCTGTACCGCCCTATGATGCTAAAATACTTGCCTCTGCCTGGGCCCGGTCCGGCGCCTTCCCCCCCAGCCAGTCACGCTCGCTGGGAAACCTTTGTGAGCAATGGTTGGTAGCTGAGCAGCATGCGACTAACACACTTGCAAACCCTGTACGCCAGTGTTTCTTAAATTGTGTTCTGTGGTACACGGGTGTGCCGCGAGGCAGTCGGAGGTGTGCTGTGGAGAACAGAATTCAAAATGGCCACTCTTAAAGGAGCAGGCGACTTTTTTTTTTTTTTGCCTCAGTAACTTCGCCCTGACTCTCTTCTCCCCCCCCACCCCAACAAAAAATTCTTGGTGTTCCTAATTTTAAAAAATAGTTTGGTGTTCCTTGGTCTTGAAAAGTGTAAGAAACACTGCTGTACGCCACAGGCCCTCCCCTCTCTGTGGGCACCATCCTCTCCCTTTCTTCTCTGGGGAGACTTGAGGTCCCATGGCAGAAAATGACGTTTGTAACATTGATTCAGCCCTGGCGGGCTCTTAGATTGTAGGGTGTGTTACTCCCGCCTCAGGATTTTGTGCTTGCCCTGAGACGAGATGGTATTTACACTGAGCGCAAACGCTTTTGTCCTGCTCCACCAAGGTCCCCCCTCGGAAGGGCGCCTGTGCCTCTAGCCGTTGGAGCAGGATGTCTGCAGTGTCCGAGCCTGTCGATTCTGCCTCTGGCTCTTCGGGCTCCTTTAAGTTCAAGCCCTAGAACCTGCTCCAGCAGCATCAGTCTCCGTTGCGGGTACAAATCGAAGGCACAAGTGAGGGGGCTGTTGGGCCTCGCGCGGTGCTCCGGTTGCCGCGGCTCTGTGCGTGTCAAGTGCCAGGGTGTGGGATAGACCCTCCGTGTGCTGCAGAACCGTCCCCTCGTGGCTGAGGCCTTGCGGCGCCTGGTAGTGTCGTCTGGCTCCCAGTTGGGTCCCATTTGGTTCTGGCGCCTCGATGAGGCCCAAGAATGGCTGCGGAGCCTCCGGTGTCCTGCGGGACCGCCCAGGGTTTGTGACACGTGGGCACTGGGGCCTTGGCTGCTCTTCCTGCTGCACAGGCCTCAAGCCCGTCTCCTCCGCAGAGGATCGCGGCTCCTGGGGGGCTCCCTCACTGGAGACAGTGGTGGTGCCCCTCTTGCTTGGGGGGGGGGGGTGCTGGCCTCGGTGGCAGCCCCTCGAACCCTCTCAGGTGGGACTGACCTGAAAGCTTCCTCTAGCCCCACAGGCGTGAGCCAGAAAACAGCCCTGGCTGGCCAGGGGGGCTCCTTTGAGGGGGAAGGGGGCTGCTTGGCTCGCGTGGGAAAGGGCGCCGGGGGCGGGACTGTCCCCTTGTCCAGCATTCTGCAGAGGGACAGCCCAGCACGAAGGGGCTGGCAGCTGCCTGGCGAGCGGGCGCGTTTGGAAGCGAGATTTATCCGTCGCCTGCCCAGGCCTGGGGGCAGCCAGTTAACCTCTCCTGGGCCCCCTTGAGCAGGACGCGCCAGGAGCTCTGCCGCTGCGGAGCCGGCCCATGAGTGAATGGCGAGAGACCAGTCTCTGGGCCCCTCGAGGGCTGGCTCAGGAGCCTTTCCTCCCTGGAGCTGCCCCCCTCCCGGCTCTGCTGTCTCGGGAGGCCTCCCCCGTGGTTCCTGGCCCAGGAGGCTGCTCCACTGACTCTGGCGCAAGCTACGAGCAAGCCTCCTGCAAGCACAGGGCTGCTCAGTCAGAGGCCGATGGGCTGTGGGGCCAGGCCTGCCCGCCCGGCCTGGCGCGTTTCCCCACAGGGACGATCAGGTTCCCGAAGGGACACGCCCCAGCACGGGGCCAGGCCTGGTGACCCTGTCAGTCCTGCTCCTTAGCCTCCGTGCCTGGGGCACCAGGGCACCCAGCCCGGTTGGGTTTGCAGGCGTTGGAGAGAGGTTGCCTTTGGGACACCACGGCCCAGAGTGGGCTGGGATCTGCCTCTGTTCCTGCCGCTGCCTGGCCTTTCCGGAAATCCGGCAGGGCTGCCCCGTCCACGCGGCACCTGCTTTCCCACAGCCGTTCGGGGCCGAGTTCGGTCACTTGGCTGGAGAGTGGCAGGGCCCGCAGGCTGGCTGGCCTCGCCGCCGCCGGAGCAGGCATGGAGCCGAGCCGGGGGGCGGCCAGCGGAGCACGTGGTGGGTCTCGCCAGCACTTCTCCTGGCTCAGGCCACGGAGAGCTTGTGGCTCGGCTCCACCCACGTGGAAGGGAGGGCTCAGGCTGGGGCGCGCGTGGCCAGCTCCTCCCACAAAGCTGCTGTGGGGTGTTTCAAGGCCAGGCCACCGTGGCGCCGCTCCGTAGCCTCTGGTGGGGTGCTGTGACCTGGCCCCCGTCTGCGCCCTGGAGCTCGGGCTGGAGGTGTGGCCGGGCAGCTCCCATACTCAATGGTGTCTCTTTCCTTCCCCAGCTCCTGCCGGCGCACGGTCCCCCCGCCCCTACCCATCATCCCACTGTGATTGTACCAGCACCGCCTCCTTCCCATCACGTCACCGTGGTAACCATGGGCCCATCCTCTGTAATCAACACGGTCTCGACATCCAGGCAAAACCTGGACACCATTGTTCAGGTAGGGAGAACAGGCCGGGATGTGGGAGGACTGGGGGTACCTGCAAGGAAAAGGGAGCATTCCAGACAGGGCCCCGTCCAAGTCCCGGTGGGGAGAATGTCTGGGCTCCTCCCCAGAGCCCAGTGCCGAGTTAACCTCAGCAGGGCTGGTGGCTAAGACTGGCCCAGACTCAGGCTTGGAGATGGGGCCGCGTAGGAGCGATCCCTCCCAGGGGTGTGGGCAGCCGCCAGGGCCCAGCCCCTCCCAGAGAGCAGCCGCATCCGGCTCCCGCAGCATGGCCCTCGGCCGCGCAGCTTCCCGCTCTGAGACCGAGCGAAACCCCAGCCCGCTGGGGAACGTGCGCATGGGCCGAAGGGCCTGCCAGCCCAGCTGTGCCCCTGGAGCTGGGGGTGGTAAGGGCTGCTGGGCCCTGTGCGGGCGGGGCGGGCTGCCGGAGCCACTCCCAGCACGGGGGGTGGCTTTGCCGAGGATGTGAGAGCCAGACTGATGGCGGGTGTCAGCAGAACGTGTCCAGGCAGGGGCTTGGGCTGCTGGCCCTGAGCAGTGGCTAACGATGGGGACCCCACCAGACCAGCAGGGGAGGCGTGTGACTGTCCTCCGAGGAGCCCCCTTCCTTCCGGAGAACGCTCCCCGGCCGCCCCGCTGGGCACCCCCCTCACTGCGATTCCCCTCGGCAGGCGATTCAGCACATCGAAGGGACCCAGGAGAAGCAGCTGCAGGAGGAGGAGCAGAGGCGCGCGGTCATCGTGACGCCCGTCCGGGCGTGCCTGGAGCCCTCCAGTTCCGACACCGCCTCCGACACAGAGGGGGACGACAGCGACTCCATGGATCAGAGCAAGGAAGAGCCCTCAGGGGAGGGGGAGCTGCCCTGACACCCTCAGCTAGCCGCAGGGGAGGGGGCGGGCTGGACCGGGGAGGGGAACGTCAGAGAATATGCGGAAATTTTTAAAAAATACAATGCGTTTTGGGTCTCTTTTATGACCTTTTCCAATACTGTAAATCGGAGCGCTAGGACCAGACACGCTGAAAGTTCACTCTGCAGTTCAAAGCAAACGGGGGGGAGGGGCCGGGGCGGGGGCTGTGTCAGTGAACTGGCGCTGGGGAGGGAGGGGGTGTTTTTAACTAGAGATGGGCTAAAACTGGAACCCAGGGTCTGAACTCGGAGGGACTGTTTGGGGTTCGGGTAACTGGGACCTGGAACCAAATTGCCTGTGGCTTTGTTAAACTACAACCCACCTTCCCGTGAGCTTGCAAGACCAGCCCCGGCTCCATCCAGCGCTGGCGTGGCGGGGGTGTGGGCTCACGGGCCGGCCTGAGTTCTTGTTGCTTGTTTGTTGGTAGTTTCTCTATTTTTAAAAAAGGAAAAAAAAAAAAAATCCAGTCGCTGGGCTCAAAACGAGGCGCCCAGAGAGGAATGTGGTGTCGCTGGGCGCGGTGGCGACGCTCTGGGGGGTTCAGTGTCGTACTCTCCTGCGTCACCGGGCGCTTCCCCTGCTGGAAAGGACCCCCGCACATGGCAACGGGGCGAGAGAACACTTCACCCCAGGCCCATAGGACTGTAAGGCTGCTGGAACTGTTGGGGGGCAGGTGTAGTACTCGAAATGACTCTGAACTCAAATTGACTAGATTTCGGATTGATTGTGTTGCTTTAGATTAACCCCCCAGCCCCGCAAACCCACTTCATTTCCAGCCCCAATGGCAGGAAGTGCCCTACAAGAGATCAACTTCATGTTCTTTATTTTTCCTTTGTTTCCTCCTAAAGCACTTAATCCATTTGTGGGGTCTGCCCAGTCAGAAGAGCTGTTCTGTTCTGTGCTTGTCGCTTCTGTTCCTTTTTTCTGTTGTTTTGGTTTCCTTTCTCCCGCCCCTGCCCCCTTCCCGTTTGGCTGTAGGTTTAGGCCAGTGTTGTGTAGAGCCTTTGTGGGTATTTGGTAGGTTTCTCCCCAGCCACAACTGTTTCTGTTTTTTTTTTCTTTCATTTTTTGTATTTTTTTTTTTACGATTTTCAGGTCTTTGTGTTCGAGAAGCTATTATATTTTGTTAAGAAAGCGAAAAAAAAGAGGCTTGTGCCTTTGTAAAGAAACAAAATAAAGTTTGTACTTTGTTTTTTAGAATCTCTGTCTAGTGTAAAATCTGTGAGTGGTGCATGAGGTCGCCCAGCGTAAGCGCAGCTCCGCGTCCACGGGCGGTCTCTAGTCCCACGGCTGCTGCCTGGGACTCCATGGCATCTTCTATTCTAGATGTGCCACCAACCCAGCCTGCATCTGGCAACCTGGCTGCTCGTTCAGCCTTTGAGGAGCTTGGCTTCCACTTGCCATAAGCGGCTGTGAAGAAAATATTTTGAAATGGGAATCAACTAGTCCCATAGTCTTGTAACCAGAGTGCGCAGCCAGCTGGCCCCCTTTGCTCCAGAAGCTGTGAACTCCCTCTCCATGCAACTTAAGCAGGTGGGGCGGGAAGGGCTAAGGGAGGAGAGAGACAGGCCAGGAACTGGGAGGGGGCGAGGCTGAGGGCTGGAGAGAACCCCAGGATCAAACGAATGGCAGCTGAGTAGTATGAGGTCAAAGTAGGTCCAGCTCCTTTGCTGCTGGAAATAAATCCGCATTTGTTGACTTCAGTGGGGCTCTACCAATTTCTAGCCAAGATCTGACCACCAAAGCTCTGTTGGCTCACTAAGGCTCCTCCTTCATTTTGGTGCCAGCTCCCATTGCTGGCAGGGGAATGGGAGTGTGTGTGGGTGAGGAGCTGTCATAAACTTCCTCCTCTCCTGTGAATCGGAGCCAGACTTAAACTTTCAAAAATAGCTGCATGAGCTGCCTGGGCCAAGAGCCCCGAGCGTCCGCACCTCCCTCCCCTGCCCCGAGCCACTGGGTGCTCGAACATCCCACTCTGCCCGCAGCCTGCCTGGAAGGCAGATGGGCCTTGCCACGTGTTGGGTGCTTTCCCACGCTCGCTCCCGCAGCTACTGCCGTTGCTGTCCTGTCACGGGGTCCTTGGGGGGAGGCCCAGAGAAGCTGGGTTTTTGAAGTGTATGTAACATTCCCACCCCCCCCCTTGCAGGGTTATGGGACACGCGTAACCATTACAAATCATTCAACCAAAAAGCCTTTGTCTCGGGGCTGGGCCTGGCGCCGCAGCCTTGGGGCAGTGAGCAGTGGCAGGGTCCCCAGTGGACTCTGGGTCTCTGCCCCCGGGGGGTGGTGAAAGTGCCGGGGCGGAGGACTGGTTTGGATGGGGACAAGGGAGCTGATGGGGACGTAGGGAGCCATGGGTAGGCGACAGGAAGTTTGGCACATTTACCTGTTCAGAGGTTCCTTCTGCCGGACGCCCTTGCCTGAGAGTTCTCCCAGCTTCTGTGGCCCCAGGGTGTGGGGAGAGGCCTGTAGAAATCCAGGGGCCTGACGCCAGGAGCCAGGTCCATGTAATGAGCCCGGTGAACTGCTGGCTTGCGAGTCTGCGAGTGCTCTGAGAACAGCGTTAGCTGGGCCGGGGCTGGAGGGCAACCAGGATCGCAGGTAGCAAGTCCTGGCAGAGCCCAGATACACCCTAAGAGCCCCACCCGAGCCCTGAGCGACGGGTTCCCGTTTGCTTGCAGGGCCCGGCCTCAGCTCAACTATCGGCCTGGCTCCCTTTGTGGATCTGGGACCTACCCCCAGCCTCTGGCTGTCCATTGACAGCACACAGTGTTTGCAATGTGGGCTCAGGCCCAGCACTTGGCTTGCCCTGGGTGCGTGCTGCCTGGCTACCTGCCTTGCCTGCCCGAGGGCAGCACACAAACCCTCCCCATTCTGGTCTCTTGCCCAGCTAACGTGGCCTAGCACGATCGTGCTTCTGCAGACTGCTGTTCCCTGGAAGCTGGGTGCTTGGGTGGCTGCCCAGGAGAGATTCAAATGCTGGCCAGCTGGTAGGCAGAGTGCCCGTCACCGGCAGCATCTGTCTATGGGTGGTGCACAGCTGTACACGCCTCGGTGCACAAAAACTTTATTCCGCACATGGCTGCTGCTTGTCACGTTTACCCCCCTTCCAAGGCTGTGCAGGTGAGGAGGGCGAGCCAGAAGAGGTAAAGGAGAGTTTAGTCAAGATGTATTCAAGGCAACCGAGCCTGAGGAAATCCGGCGCCCTTCCCCATGCTTCAGGAGCTGGCTGAAGCTCTCCGAGCCGTTGGCTATTCTCTGAGGACCTGTGAAGGGCAGACACAGGCCTGGCTGGGCTGATGGAGTTGAGCTGGCCCTGCTGGGGGCTCTGCCCGCCCTGGGGTTCTAAGGGCAAATGACACCAGTCGTTAAAGAGGTTCTAGGGAATTACAGAGCAGTCAGCCTGGCGCAGATACCAGGGAGAGCCTGGGCCCTGCTAAATGATCCCTTTGGGACACCGTCTGGTCCTCCAAGGGCTTAAGTCACGGCCAACACAGCTCTGGCAAGAACAAGCCCTGCCAAGCTGACCTCGTATCCTCCTCCCCGGGGGGGGGGGGGGGGATGTAAAGATGTGATGTGTTTTGATCCGGAGTGAGCTTTGTTGCACCATCCCCCGGCTGTTCTCCTGAACCAGCGAGGACTGGGGTCTAGATCAGTGTTTCTCAACTTTTTTTATAAAGTACCCCTGTTTCAAAAAGCACCCCCAGTACCTACTGTTTTTAGAGAGAATTTTTTTTCTACCATTGCAACACATTTTTTTAAACAACTCATGGTAGCCAGGCAGGCGCTGACATTTTGGGTGTAAAAAGGACAAAAATAATAAAGCGCGGTAAAACAAAAAAATTTTCTCCATATTTCAGTTGTTGATGTGTCTTCCCCCCCCCCCCCCCTCCCCCCCCCGACTTCTCTCAAGTACCCTGAGGCTACTCGTCCCACTGGTGGAGAAACACTGCTCTAGATGAAATTAGAAGGTGGTGCTACTGCCTGATTTGTTCCAAGACCTTGCAGGATAAAGGCGTAAGAGGGGACTTGTAGCCTGAGGCCAAGTCTACAGTGGCTCTCTACGGTGCGGTACCTTTCTGGCTCGGGTGTGAAACCCCCCACCTCCAAACGCAGCGAGTTACAGCACCATCAAGCGCCAGCGTGGCTCCCCATGCGGAGCGGGTGTACGTGGGGCACTAGGCGAGCTCTCCCACCATGGGTACGAGGCCAGTTTAAAGCGCTGCTGGGGCTCTGCTTTATCAGGCAGGCAAAGCCTGAGATTTTGTCTTCAAGACACGCTGGGGTGGAAACCTGGCCCCGCTGACGTCGATGGCAGCACTTCTCGTGCAGAGTACGAGGAGGGGATTCCGGCAGGAAACCCCCTGCCTGTTGGTGGCATCGCTGGCGGGGAGGCGCGTGCTCAGAGCGGAGCCAGCAATGGCTCGCCGCGACCCTGGCAGGAGGATTCCAGTCGGGGCTGGAGGGGTCAGGCCTGGGCCTGTTACTAGCCAACATTGCCCTTAGTGACTTGGCTAAGGGCGTGGCGAGAGAAAGCCGCAGGCAGGAGGGGCTGCGCTCGGGAGGACCGGGTTAGAATTCCAAACAGCCTAGACAAACCGGAGAGCCGGTTTGAAATCAAGCTGCTGAAATTCAATACAGATAAGTGCAAAGTGCTTCAGCGAGAAATCGAATGAACAACTGTGAAACGAGGACGCGGGTAGCACTGCTGAAAGGGGGGGGGTTAAAACGGATCCCAAGGCGAGTCTGAGCCAACGGTGATTCAGTTGCTACAAATACTAATGTACTTGTGGGACGTTAACAGGAGAGTCGTATGAGAGAGGGGAAGGTAACTCTCCTGCCGTGCTGACCCGTGGGGAGGAGAACGATGCCATGGAGAAATTGGAGGCTGTGTCGACATTGGCACCCTTTTCCGGAAAAGGGTGCCAACGTCGACACAGCCGGAGAGTCTAGAGGAGAGCATCTACCAGGTTAAAAGCACGGCCCTGTGAGGAACGGGGAAACTGAGGCAGTTGGGTCTTGAGAGAAGACGACAAAAGGGGCAGGAATCGGATAAGTCTTAAAAGATGCCAAGGGCTGCTATAAAGAGGCTGGCGTCAAATTGTTCTCGTGGCCCCTGGAGGTAGGACAAGCAGCGATAGGCTGCATCTGTAGCCAGGGAGACTCAGGTTAGGCGTTGGGAAACATTTCGCTAAGGGGCGTTAAGCCCTGGCCCAGGCTTCCGGGAGAGGCGGTGGAATCCCATCGTTGCAGGCTTTTAAGGACAGGTTGGAGGGACACGTGAGGAATGGGCCAGGCTACCTCACTTGCCCTGCAGCCCCCATCGCAAAGGGGCGGAGAGGCAGACAGGGCCCGGAGAGCTGGCTTGCCCACCTGCGGCTGCAGGCAGATGGCCTCCTCTGAGGGAGATGAAGTCACTTCTGAGACCTGGCCTGCAGCCTAAGACTGCCCCAGCCCTGGAGTCCCTCTCCCCGCTCTCACAGCTGGGCTGCTAAGAGAAGCCATGAAAACATGCGGCCACGCTGGGTACGAGGCCAGTCACCGATCTAGGTCCTACCTTGTGGGCCAGGCACCCAAAATTCAGCCCCTAGCCCTTGCTGCTGTGACGGACCCATGCTGCACTAAGGGATGAGGGGGCGCTGGGCCCGGTCCTAACTGGGAACCGTTGCCCCTGACAGAGGAGCCCTGCAGCGGCGAGGCTGGCGGGGAGGGTCTGGGGGAGCCGGCGGGGCTGCAGCCAAGGGGGGGCTGCGGGTTCTTCGGGAAGCCCCCGAGGCCGGAGGCAAGCGAGGAGAATTTTTGGCTTTTCTAAGAAGGTGAGTTTCCAGGCTGGGTTGTGGGGGGGAGGCGTGACAGCACGGTGGGGGCGCCCCCCAGGGGCCCGCAGGGGAGACGCAGTCAGACTCTCGCTTTATATTTTTTTCTCCTGATTTTAAAGCCAAACTTGGGATCTTGTGGGCGCGACGCATGACTGGCACTTTTGGGGTTGGCAGCACTGGGCTCCTGGCTTCCTTCCCAGCGACAGCTTCTCCGCACGGCCAGGCTGGCCATGGCCGTCGAGCCACACCCTGTCCTCTGACGGTGACCAGGGCCGGGTGCTTCAGAGGGAAGGAGCAAAACAGGGTAATGTCAAGTGATCCTTCCCCCGTCATCCAGTGCCAGCTTCCGGTGGTTAGAGGCTTACGACACCCAGACCATGGAGTTACAGCCCTGCCCACCTTGGCATGGATGGACCTGTCTTCCATGAACTTACCTAG